>NW_006399756.1:28580882-28610618 GCF_000299155.1 Elephantulus edwardii
AACAACAACAACAATACTTATGTGCTAGGCAGTAAGTTAAGTACTTTGCATCAAGCTTTTATTTGTACATGTAAAAAATATCAGTACAATGTAACAGTCAAGTGCAAAATAAAACAAAGCTAATTTTTTTAGCTCTAGTCTCAGATCCATTGTTCTTTATGTTGTATACATTTTTCTTAAGATCTAAATAAGTGTCAAAAAAATTCAAAGATGAGTCTTATACTTTTGATTCCTAAACTCTGGATTAGAAGTTAAGGATAAATGCCAAGATAACTGATAGTAATTTATGATGCAATTTTGAATATCTTTTAATTTCTGATGGCTTTAGTTTTCTCTGAAGGAGCCTTGGTGGCACAGGAGGTTCAACACTGAGCTGCTAAAGTGTAAGAATAATAGTTTGAACTCACCAGCCACTTTGTGGAAGGAGAAGTGAATTTAATACAGATTTGTAGTCTTGGCTATGGGCAGTTATCCTTTGAGCTGGAATCAACTCAAAGGTGGTGGGTTTGATCAGCTTTCTCCAAGGTATGTGCAGTATCAGAAAAAAGAATAGCCTTCCTTTATAAAAATAAATGACTTAAAAATGTCATCATCATATACGCAGGAGCAGTGGGAGTACCGCACAAGTTTCAGATCTTTTGTTCATAGGGTTGCTATGAGTCGGACTCGACTCGACAGCACCTAACAATAACAACCATTTATTACCTTGTGTACTTCAGTCTGCTAAGTACTGTACATACCTTCTCCCCTTATAATTCTCTATTTTATAGATGAAAATATGCCTTAGTAAGATCAGATAAGATAAAACAACTAGCAAATGATGGAAGTGGGAATCAAATTCAGGCCTACCTACTCTAAAAATTGTGTTTCCAGATATCCAACATTTCCATTAAGCTGGGGCAGAGGGTTTCTAGTGTACTGCCTCTCAGCTCAGCCTGAGAGTCAATTGTCTGGCTCTCCTTCAGAACAAGAGCTGCCTGAGCTCTCCAGAGGAGAGATGCCATGATGCTGCCCATAGTAAGTAACTAGGCTTAGTAATTTCACAACTAAGGAGACATCTGACACCTCCCTGAGCAGCCAAAAGTCCCGCCCTGGAAGGCTGTCAACCTCAAGGCACAAACAGTCCAGTAAACAGAGTGCAAATCAGGTAGAGGGGTGCTCTGAAGGTGACTGGTTCATGATATAAGTTGGGGGGGAAAAGGGAACAGGTACAAGTAAGGGAAGTCCAGTTCCATTTCCTCACTCCCACTGGGGAAAGTACACTTGGTATCTTCAAGGACCACCAGGCTATTTGCTTCTAAAATCAATTCCAGGCCTATCTCCTGGCCATTCAGGGACTAACAAAAACTATCACAAAAAAGTTACATTATCTCTGAAGAAGCCCACAGGGCACTTTAACTTAAAGCAAAGTGAAATCCTTTGGAAATGTTCTGGTGATATTTAGCACCCACTATGTTGTTGTTTGTTGTTATGTGCCGTCGAGTCACCCACGACTCATAGCGACCCTATGAACAACAGCCCTAAACTCCGCTCTGTCCTGTGCCAATCGCACTCTCTCCGACACTCCCATCCCAATTTCCCCAGTCACTGAATCAATCCACCTCATAGAGGGCCTTCCTCTCCTGCGCCATCCCTCCACCCTCCCAAGCATGATGTCTCTCTCTAAGGACCAGTCTCTCCTCACAACATGTCCAAAGTATGTCAGACAGAGCCTCAGAATCCTTGCCTCCAAGGAGCCACCTGGTTTAACCCTTTCCAGGACAAATCTGTTTGTTTTCCTAGCAGTCCATGGTATTCTCAATACTCTTCTCCAGCACCACAGCTCAAAGGCATCAATTCTCCTTCTATCCTCCTTGGTCACTGTCCAACTCTCTGATGCTTAACAAGTGATTGGGAAGAACAAAGCCTGAATCAGACGCACCTTAGTCTCCAGAGAGACACCATTGCTCTTCAGTACTTTGGAGAGGTCCCTAACAGCAGACTTTCCCATGGCAATGTGCCTTTTAATTTCCTGGCTGCTGGTGCCAAGACTGTTGACTATGGAGCCAAGCAAACTAAAGCTGTGTACAATCTCAATCTCTTCACCATCCATCCTGATGCTGCCAATTGGTCCAGTGGTGAGAATCTTTGTCTTCTTGACATTGAGCCTCAATCCATATTGTAGGCTGCAGTCCTTGATGCTCTGCAGCAGGCACTTCAGGTCCTCTTCAGTTTCAGCAAGCAGGGTTGTGTCATCCGCATAACGCAGGTTGTTGATAAATCGTCCACCAATCTTGACCCCACATTTCTCCTCATAGAGCCCAGCCTCCCGGATAATCTGTTCTGCATATAGGTTGAAAAGGTATGGAGATAGGATGCATCCCTGGCGTACGCCCTTCCCAATTTTGAACCATACAGTGTTCCCTTGCTCTGTTCTGACAACTGCCTCCTGGTCCAAGTATACTAGCACCCACTATAACCCCATAAAAAAGAAATGTCAGGGAGCTTTGGTGGCCTAGTGGTAAGAAGCTGCGTTGCAATCCCAAAAACATGCAGTTCAAATCCACCAAAGGCTCCGCTGGAGAAGGAGGGGCAAATCTCCTCCTGTACCTGTTGGATCTGATTCAACGGTACACGCACACACAATAATAAAATAAAAAGATAAATTAATTAAATTTAAAAAAAGAAATGTCTTGGTTTGGCCTGATGTTAGTTTGAGAATCTACAGAAGTCTCCCAACTCTCCTGACTTCTCAGATGATGGGGTGACCCACCCTCAAGAAAGATGGATCCTGACAGTTTTCTCTTTTGATGATCAAACTTCTATCCTCTGATAATTCCTGTCAAAGACCTCAATGTGTGGCCTCCAGCACTGACTCTGGACAGAAGGGAATACGCTCTTCCTAGCCGACAGGGGAACAGCCACCATTCTTCCAGAAGGCTGTGTTCTTTAGCCCACAGCAGCCTTTTCTCATTTGGCCAGTATTGGGCTGGCACATTCCTGAGCCAAAATGCACACATAAGCTGCTTTCTCTGGTAGCGAAGCGCTTTACTCCTGAGTGACTCTTATCAGGGACGGTTGGGCATTCTCAATTGGATTACGCTGACAAGGAAAAAGGCATACGGTATATTATTTCAACACCATTTGGCTTCAGAAATGCCTGTCTCGACCCTTTTGCCCTCAAAGTCTACTTCTCCTTTCTTGCCTTCTGGAGAGTTGCTAACCTGCACCATATCTGAGCTCTTTATACTGCAAATATTGGCTTAGGATCTGGGAGACAGAATATCATCATTTACAAGACAGATAATGTATAAAGAATCAGAAGCAAAGCATGAAAAAAAACCCCTCAAAACAAAACCCAGGGATCTAGTTTATTTAACCCTTTTGACATCCAAGAAGCACAAAACAAGAGTATCTGAGCACCAACAACTATTTGGTTTTTGGCTTTTCTGCCTATGCCTGATAATTCTACTTTAGGAGAAAGTGTTAAGACCTCATATTCTGCTTTTCCAGCTTTGCTACAAAAAATATATATGTATATATTTTTTTAAAGTGGAAGTAAGTTGAGGATGATTTATAAATGGAAATTTCTGACGTATTCAAATTCAGTAGGAAGGAAAGAACTGTGTTCTTTTTCTTCACTTTGGGACATTAAAAGTTGTGGTTCAAAGATGAAGACAAATAAAGCTATGGATTATCTGCCACATCTCCCATACCTTTGCTTGATAATCTCTTTTCAAGTTTTCCTGAGTGTGAATAGCCAAGTAGGCTTGCTTTGAGAAATTGATTTTAGAACTACATGAGACTAGAATCTATTCCAAAGGCAGCTCTAATTTATTTCCTGGCCTGAGTTTAAAAATCAGATACCTAATTTTTAATCTACACAGGCCTTTGTGGCCATGCCCTGTAAGAAAGAGAAATGAAATAAATAAGTGCATTACCCCCTGAATTGGTTCTGTCACTAACTGTGGTAAACACTTCTCTGAGCTGTCTTCCTCATTGATAGTTTTTTCTGAAGAAGAGGAGGAGAAAGTAGTTGTTTAGATTCTGTTAGATCCCTACAACTTATAAGTGCAAAGTATAGTGTGGGTATATAAGCACATGGATATATGTGTGTATAGGTATAACAGACAGGGAACTCTGGCAGCCTACTGGTAAGGAGCTGCACGGCCATCCCAAAGGTCTGTTCAAATCTACAGCTGCTCTGCGGGAGAAAGATAGGCAATCTCTCCTATGTGATTTACTGAATCTGAAACCCTGCTGGAGGGTCAACTACAAGTTGACGGTACAGATCTATCAGATATAAAAAGTCTGTCACAAATGCAGCCCTGGGAGGAAGCAAGTTCAGAGTGTTTGCCTAAACTCTCAACATGGGCTTTGTTTTCTTTCAGTTATACAACAGCTTTTCCAGATCCTTTTTTTTTCCCAAACAAATGCTTCGCTTCTCAAAGCACCTCTAGATGTGGGTGGGGAGGGCATGCAGGTGTAGGAGGAAAAGATTTTCTTTGATAGTTATGACCCATTAAGAGATAAAGCTTGATAAAGGCATAATGACTGCAGCATCCATGTACAAAGCAGGTCCGTGGGTCCACCTGTAAGCAAAAAAAGAGTATGCACCAACCACTTAACTAAGAAAGGCAAATGATTTCGAAGTGATCTTGACGTGCACATTCTTCATGTTAATCTATCCTCCAAAGGCCAATACAACTTAAAAAAAACAAACAATGAATATAAAGAAATGAATTCTTATTCACTCTGATTAAACATAAGCAGTTTCTCATCTTAAATATTAATATCCTGGAGCTCTTTTTGGAGATCTGAACACCTCAAGGATTAGAAACAGCAATTTTATATTTAAATCAGTTGTTAACAATTACAACTTGCTTGGCTCCACAACCAACACTCTTAACATCAGCAATCAGGAAATCAAAAGATGAATTGTATTGGGAAAATCTGCATTTAAGGACCTCTCCAGAATGCTGAAGAGCAATGAGGTCAGTCTAGAGACTAATCCAGACCATGGTCTTCTCAATTACTTGGTATGTATCAGTGAGCTGGACAATGAATGAGGATGACAGAATAATTGATGCCTTTGAATTGTGGTGCTGGAGAAGTCTTGAACATACCATGGACCACCAATAAAACAAGGTCTGTCTTGGTGAAACCAATTTTCTCCTTGGAGGTTAGGATTTTGAAGCTCTGCTTCACATACTTTGGGCACATGGCCAGGATGGACATGGAAGACATCATGCTTGGAAGGGTGGAGGAATGCACAGGAGAGGAAGACTCCAGATGAAATGGATTGATATAGTAACTGGAGCAATGGGGGCTGGTGGGTTGGAATTAGTGAGACTGTTTCAGGACAACACAGGATTCAGAGCTATTGTGCATAGAGTTGCAGGTGACTAGACAGCACATAACATCATTAAGAAATCTGTAAAAGATTGTGTTTATGAGATCTAAAATCAAACCAGAGATGACATAAGAAGTCCTGTTCCTTAGACACATGGCATAAAAAGGTTCAAGATGGCCAAGAAAGAAGAGGTTTTGACACTTACACAGAGCCCTAGTGACCTAGTGGGTAAAAAGTTGCACTGCACACCAAGGCAGATGGTTCAAGTGCATCAGCTGTTCCAAGGGGGGTGGGAAATGGATAATCTCCTTCCGTATGATTTAGAGCCTCTGAAAACCTGCGGGAGGGCAGTGTTGAGTCGGTTCTGACAAGATGGCGCATAACAATAACAACTTATCAGGACACCGGATGCCTCTCTGTCCCTACAGAAGGTTCACTTCTCCCTTAGGGAGAAAATAGGAAGAGGACAGACATTTTCAGAGTTGAAATGCCGACCGTATGTGGCACCAAGAACAGGCTGCTTTGGGTAAAGCTCTGCACCTGAAATCCACTTAGCAATGATAAGATAAGCACTTAAAGAAAGCATACACATGGAAAAACAGCTTGTTGGATGACTTCTTGTGACAGGATGTATAAATCCTGATTGGGCACTGCTGCCAGGTTGACTCATTTGGAGCTATTATCTTCCACTTTTGGGAGCAGGAGTGGCATCCACTTCCTAAACAACATGTCTCTGGAAACTCTATGAACTTTGATAAATTTCAACAGTTGTAGAGGGGCTTCAGGCCTTTTGTTCATAGGGTTGCTATGAGTTGTGCTTGACTCAAAGGCAATCAACAATATGGAATTTTATTCCACTGTCAATAACAACAATCTAAATCTGCCATCAAACACTCATTCATTGCGTTCTAATTGAAACGGACTCATAGTTGACTCCATTGGGTTTTCAGCAGCTGTAAATAACCTGGGAAGAGACTGTCCATCTTTCTCTGGTGGAGTTGCTGGTGTATCTGAACCACCAGAGAAGCTTGGCCTCTGCATTAGCAGCATACCACCCTAGGGACAAAGCCATCAGTGTGTCCTAAATTTGTCTTATTGTTGTGATGGACTACCCAGGAATCAAACTGATTTCATCTGAGGAAAGAGACGGTAGAAAAGTTATCAACAGAGTATCAAATTCAGAACAAGGTTAAGGATTGACTATGGGACAGATCATCCACAAGTTCAAATTAAAGCTGAACAAAATAAAAGTTTCAAAAAAACAAACTCTTTGCTGTTGAGGTAGAACTGGCACACAGCTGGCCCTCAAGTGGATTTCTGAGGCTGTAAATTGCTTGGGAGGAGATTTCCCATCTTTCTCCAGTGGAGCCAGTGGTGAATTTGAACTGTGAGAGAGGCATGGCTTTTGTGTTAGCAGTGCAACTCCCTATAGACACCACCATCAGAGCTCCCTAAAACAAGTCTTGCTGTTGATAGGTGTGTTGAGTCAAGCACGACTCATAGGGACCTTATGAAAAAGAGGCCTGAATCCTGTCCTATCTTGTGTCATCCTCATCATCTCTGACATACTTGAGCCTATTCCTGAAGCCACTGTGGCAATCCATCTCACTGGGAGTCTTCTCTTTCACTGACACCTCATCTTTCCAAGTATGATGCCCCTTTCCAAGGAACAGCCTCTCTTAGCAATATGCCCAATGCATATGAGATGAAGCTCTGTCATATTTGCTTCCAAGGAGCATTCTGGCTGCAGTTCCCCCAAGACATAGCTGTTTGTTCTTCTGGCAAACCAACGGTTATTCAGTATACTTCTCAAGTACCACAACTCAAAGGCATTCAATAATTCTTCTGTCATCCTTATTTATTGTCCAGCTCTCAGATGCAAAACAGGTGACTGAAAAGGCTATGGTCTGAATCAGGCACACCTTACTCTTTAGGTGGATATCACTGTATTTAAGGAGCTCTGGTGGCTTAGTGGTAATGAACTACACTGCTAACAACAAAGACAAGTGTAGGAGGGCCAAATGACTTTGAGTATACCCTATCTGAATTTGAGAATCATCTCAAGAATAGATTTGATGTACTGAATGTACCATGGACTGCCAGGAAAACAAACAGATTCATCTTGGAGAGGATTAAACCAAGCTACTCCTTGGAGGCAAGGATTCTGGGGCTTCGTCTGACATACTTTGGACATGTTGCCAGGAGGGACGGGTCCTTGGAGAGGGACATCATGCTTGGGAGGGTGGAGGGACAGCGCAGGAGGGGAAGACCTTCTATGAGATGGATTGATTCAGTGACTGGGGTCATTGGGATGGGTGTGTCAGAGGCGGTGCGGTCAGCGCAGGATAGAGCAGGGTTTAGGGCTGTTGTGCATAGGGTCGCTATGAGTCGGAAACGACTCGACGGCACATAACAACAACAACAAACATAGTGGACAACAACAACAACAACAACACTAATGACGCAAGATCAGATGAACTGTAAACGAAATCAGGGACATCATGCATAAGGAAAGTAAAAAGTCATTAAAAAGACAGGAAAGAAAGACCACAATAAATGTCAGAAGACACTGAAACTTGTTTTAAACTTTCTCTAGAATGTAGAGAAATTAAAGTGAAAGGAAGATATGATGAAGTAAGAAAGCTGAAAAGATTTTTAAAAGTTGTCTATGCAAAAAAAAAAAAAAGGTGGCTATGCACTGCAATCCCAGAGGTGCGTGGTTCAAATCCACCAGATGCTCCACTGGAGAAGGAGGGGCAGTCTCCTCCTGTACCAGTCAGATCTGATTTGACGGTATACACACAAAATAATAAAAATTAAAATTAAAAAAAAATGCAAAAAAAAGGTGGCTCAAGAAAACAAAGTATTATAATTAAATGCGCAAAGACCTGGAGTTAGAAAAGAAAAAAAAAATGAACACACTTGGCATTTATCAAGCTTAAAGAGCTGGAGGGGGAGGAAAAGCCTCTAGTTGCTGTAGTGAAGGAGTCTATGGGCAAAATAGTTAGTGAACAAGAAGCATCAAAAGAAAAATGGTGGCAGGAAGCTGCAATGCAATCCCAGAGGTACATGGTTCAAATCTATCAGATGCTCTGCTGGAGAAGGAGGGACAATCTCCTCCTGTACCAGTCAGATCCGATTTGACGGTACATGAACAAAAAATAATAATTTTTTTTTTAAAAAAGAAAAATGGAAGAAATAGTTCCTGTATGAGAAAGAATTGTTACTAAAGGAAGTTCAACTTGGATTGAAGGCATTGGTGAAAAACAAGGTTATAAGAACTGAGAGAATATGAATTGAGATGTTTCAGCAAATGGATATACTAGTCTACGCTATGTAATTTGCCAGTTACCTCATAACTGAATGGTAGCAGAAAGGGCTGGTTCCTGGAGGAAGGCATCATGCTTGGCAAAGTCAGTGCAAAGAAGATCCTTAAAGAGGTGGGCTGACTTAATCGGCTGCAGTAATGGATCAAGTATAGCAATGATTGTAAGGTTGGCGCAGAGGTGGAAATTCTGTTGTACACAGGACCACTATGAAAGAAAGGTTTGGACAGCATCTAACAACAATATTAACTGTATGACTTGGAAATAAAATATTAAAACTACCTCAGTTTCTTCTGTACTCTTTTCTCTCTTAAACAGTGAAAGAAAAAAACCACACAACTCATTTCTTGATCTTTAGTACAACCACACAAATTAAGTATTAAGTTGGCCTAAATTCACTTCTAATCCAAGAGGGAGAATGAAACCCCTTTAACAAGCCTGCAGGCTAAATGAGGCCCACAGGGACTGGCCTGAAACTATCACGGAGGCCTGAGGACAGAATGATCCATCTGTCTTACTGAGAGCACAAGTTTGATGCATATCAACTCTAAACACTAGTTCTCTTTCTTCTAAAAGAAATTGACATATATCGAAAGGAAAGCAATTAGCCTGTAGCATACCGGCAAACCAGGGCTGCCGTGGCCCTTCCCTTCATTCCTTGCTGTTTTCACATGCATTGTCCAAGAACAAGCCTAAACTTCAGCAAGCAATTTGAAAACCCAAGAGAAATAAAAACTTCTATTGCTGTATTTTAAAACAGAACACTTCACCCCTGCTTTATGCAGCTATTACACAGAGTAGCTTTTTCCAACCCAAATTCCTTTCATATTCTAATAAAGAACTTTGTTGTTCAAATGCAGTTAAAAGCAAAGACAATTACAGGTTTATTATCAACAACCACCCTCTCTGTCAAGTCTCCTTTAGAGATTCTAAAGGGAAGTAAAAGGAAATAAAAAAAGAACTAAATTCTGAATCAACATTAGCCAAGTCTATAATCCGAATGGTCAAAGTAAAAGGTATTGGAGGAGAATCTCCAAACAAAAAGTGAGAATGCCAGGAGTGCTATGTAAAGCTCTCCTTGTTTCTTAAGTGGACAGATCCTACCAATTCACCTTAACAGCTGGCAACAGTCAGTACACAGTATATCAGTATTAGTGACATCAAGAATGAAGAGTCTTATGCTGTCTCAGTTACCCTCATGCTAAAAGGCTTAGGAACTTTATAAAAAAGGAACAGTCTCTATTTTACTGATGAAGAAAACCAAGGCATCAAATATTCTAACAGATGGAACCAGGGCAAGTCAAGTCTAATCATTTGCCATTGCTGCCTCTAAAGATCTGTCTATGAGCTAGGGAGTAAATAAATAAAGTTTATAGGAACAGCCATACTCTGAAAAGTCATACCTAACTTGTCTGAAAGGTACACAGAGAATCTTTACGAGATGGCTGAATCTGGAAACATAATCCTGTAACTCCTGGACAACAATTCCCAAAACATAAGACAGAGCTCGAGCCCAGTCAACATCTATTCTGCTCATAAGAGCAACTGATCTCTCTTGTTTTCCCTTAACTGCACACTAATACAAAAGATGTAGTACATTGGTAAAATGGCTTCCTAGTCTAGAGTTAAAAAAATCTCTGTATCCAACATGACTTCTTTTGATGGATAATGACTACATAATGAAATACTTTATGTATAATCAACTTAGAAATTCATAAACATATTCAAATTCACAAAGAAACAAGGAATAGGAAAACAAGGATGATTCCTGGAGCTAGGGGTTGGACTTCTGTATTCTTCACTCTTAAACAAAAAAGTACCGTTCTAATGAGTTTGGCTATCTAAAAAGACATTGATTTCACCAAATAATTTATAAGCCATAAAAAAAGGAGGCAAAGATCTCAACCTAAACCTACTAAAATCATGTCAAAATGTATCACAGAGCTAAATACAAAATGTAAAACTTTTAGAAGCAAACATAGTGAACATATTTTTGATTTAGAATTATGAAGAATATCAAGACATGATATAAAGACAAATATAAAGAAAGAAACTAGTAACTTGGATTTTATCAAAAGTAAAATGTCTGTTCTAAAAGATAACAATTGTGAGATAGAATAGGCTTATATCTAGCTTCTTTTCATGTACTTCTTGTCCATTTAATGATCATCTTTGAGGAAAACATTTGTTCCAAGTCCTTTGCATTTCTTGATTAAACTGTCCTTTTGTTAATTTTTGTCCATTTAAAAAAACTGAATATTCCCCTTATGTTATGAGTTACTTGGCTTTTTCCTAACAGGAGTTTTTATTCAGGCTTGTATCCTTCTTGAGGACAGTTACACTTTGCTGCCCCCTCCCCCAAGGTAGGGCAAGGTGATATATTCAATACAAGTCCAAGTGACATGGCACCCATGTGGCATTCAGAGGCCAAGGAGTGGGCCCAGAGCTGCCACCAGTGTGGGGGACATGTGCAGACAGGGGGGACTGTATCCAGGGACACAATCTGGCAAGGTCTTCATCAAACCACAAAACCTGACAACAAAGTAGTTCTGAAGGGGTTTTGTGGTGTGGCACCAGTCTTACAATCACTACTGTGCTTGATCTTATTGTTGAGGTCACTGTGTCAATCCATCCCCCTGAAATTCTTCCTCTTTTTTACTAACCATGATGTCCTTTCTCCAGGGATCTCTTGCAGTCAGATGGCCAGGAAAATATTTTCCCAATTTCTTGGCACAGACTGGCAAGCATGTCCAGGGTTAATCTGTTTGTTGAAACATGATGATGATGTTTGTTGAATTATTCATTATATATTTGTATTATTATATTTTATTATTTGAATAATAATTAATTCTGAATTCCTGGAGCTTTATCTTTTCCCAGTGCCTTCAGTGCAGCTTGAATTTCTTCCTTAATTACCACTGGTTCTTGATTATATGCTATTTTCTGAAATAGTTCAGTGTCAACCAATTCTTTTTGTGACAATGACTATGTGTAGTCTTTCCATCTTCTTTTGATGATTTTTGTATCATTTACTATTTAGCACATAGAATCCTTCAGTATTACAACTTGAGGCTTAAATTTGTCCATTAGTCTTTCATCTTGAGAAATGCAAAAGGATATAGCTCTATGATTTCACATATATGAAATAAGCAAATCTATAGAAATCAAAGATAAGTTGTTAAAGTTGTGGAAGAAAAGAGGAAATGATTTTGCTTATAGGGTCTTGATTTATGTTAATGTTGGTGCAGTATCTGGAAAAGGAGAGCAATAATGGTTAACATGAAGAATATATTCAATGACACTGTATTCCACATGTAGAAATTGCATCGGTAAGTGTTCCATTCTTAAGTATTTCACCACAATTTAAAGAAAAATTGGGGGTGGGGGTGGGGGGGGTGGGAGGAACCCAAGACAAGCAAGAGGCTTCAACAGATGCTTCAAAAGGATATAGATAGCAAATAAATATATGAAAAGACTCTAAATATTATTAACCACATTTTTTTTTGTTAGCTGTCATCAAATGGATTCCAACTCATGGTGACCATATGCAGAGTAGGATTGTAGCACTGTAATCTACAGCTTTCATAGTCTGATTTTTCAGAAGGAGATCACCAGGCCTTTCTTCCTGGTCTCTTTTAGTTTGAAAGTTCTGCTTCCACACCTGTTCAAATGATAGTAACATGTAGGTTCCATTGAGATATGAGTGGTGATTACAGGTATGGTACATTAGTCATTAGGCAAATGCAAATTTGAACCACACTAAACCATTGTAACCCATTTACTAGGATGGCTTAAATGAATATATGGAAAATACCAAGTGCTGCTAAAGATGTGGAGAAACTTGAACTTTCACATATTGCTGGTAGATGATGGAAGAAGAATCGATGCCTTTGTAGTGTCATAGTGGAGAGTACTGAATACCCCAAGGACTTGCCAAAAGAACAGATATGTCTTGGACAAAGTCCAGCTAGAGTGCTCCTTAGAGGCAAGGATGGTAAAGTTTGTCTTACATACATCTCACTACTGTTAGAAGGGGACTGAGAAATTATGGTGTATTCACATAATGGAATACTATGCAGCACACCAGAGCAATGACTTTGTAAATTACTACCTAACTTGGGAGGGACTAGAGAACATTACGCTGAGTGAACTAACTCAGTCCCATAAGGACAAATACTGTATAAAACCATTATTGTAGAACATTTATGAGAATCCAAGGGGAGGGGAGGGTAAAAGCAGAGGATGGGGGTGTTAATGATTTTTGGGAAGGGGAGGTGAAGGAAATGGGAAAGATCTGATGTGAAAAACAATGTATTTGAACTTTGTAAATAAACTAGTATAAAATTTTAAAAAAGAAGGGGCTATTAATTGGAAAGGAAAATCATACTTAGAAAGGTGTTTGTTATTGTTAGGTGCCACTGGGTACAATTCATAGCGACCCTATGAACAACCAATCTAACCCTGTCCTGTCCTGTGCCATCCTCACAACCTCTGACACACTCAAACCTATTGCTGCAGTTACAGTGTCAACCTACTTGGTTGAAGGTCTTCCTCTGCTTCGCTGTCCCTTCATTTTCCCCAAGCATGATGTCTTTCTCTAAGGAATAATCTCTCCTAGCAACATGACATGCACCAACATTAACATAAATCAAGATCCTAGAAGCAAAAATCTTTTCCTCTTTTCTTCCACAACTTTAACAACTTATCTTTGGTTTCTACAGACAGTCCATGAGAATTAGTTTCCCAAGGCCTAGGTAAAGCATAGGTACTAAAAATGTAGAGAGAAAATTTATTACAGCCTAATCTATTTGCCATATCATTTGACACAGAGACTATCAAATCCTGTCTGGCTGAAGATCCTTGGCAATATGAAATTCACTAAGGGAAGTGCTGACTCCCCCTACACACCACTTCAAGGAGAAAAGGCGGTGTTGAAAGCATGGGTGGGCAGGGGCTTTCATGCAATGCACAGCCTAACTAGTTCCTACTCAAGTAACATTTAGGCTACCAAAGGTCCCTTTCTCACAGAAGATGCTCATTTGCCTGTTTCAAGTGTACCAGACCATAGTAATACACTACTATGAAGTGCTAATGCAGTTATCTCCTATAAAAATCCCTAATTCAGTATCCATTAGATTAGGCCTGAACTTTGCTGGACAAGACTCAGTCTTTCAGGGGGCTGGCACCAAAGAGGGAGGATAGAGTAAAGTTTCAAACACCTGTTTCGGCTCTTTAAGTGTCCAGTTCAGGGCACTGTGCTCTGGCAGCCGGGACCCTGATGATGTGGCTTTGCCTCTCTTGCCAAATCCTCAATTTAAAGAGCCTAGTCCCTCAGGGGAGGAAAAGATAAGAGTGGGACAGTCTGGTCACTCTGAAGAACTTCTTTTGAAGTTAAATACACATCTATTCTTTGATCCAGCAATTTCACTCTTCAGTATTTATCCAAGAGAAATAAGAATACACAATCACAAAAATGATTTTACATAGAAATATTTATAGTTGCTTTATTCATAATAGCCTCAAACTAGAAACAGTCCAAATGTTCTTCAAGAACTGAGTATATAAATTTTCTTATGTTGTGTACATACAATGGACCATTCAGATATAAGAACAATAAGAACCTACTGACCCATGCAACATAGATGAAATGAAGGGAAAAACCAGACAAAAATAAACCAATCAAAAGCACAAACATGTCAAACAAAAAGAAACTAGACACAAAATATTTTATATGGATGACTCCATTTATATGAAATCTAAAACCATATCTATGGTGAGAGAAATTTAAAAGTGGTTGGCTGGGCGGAGATGACTCAAAATAGTATGAGAGCGAGCTCTGGTGGCCTAGTGGCAAGAAGCTGCACTGCAATCCCAGAGGTGCGTAGTTCAAATCCAAAAGAGGCTCTTCTGGAGAAGGAGGTACAATCTCCTCCTGTACCAGTCAGATCCGATTTGATGGTACACACACACAAATAATAAAGTAAAAAAATTAAAAAAAAAAGAGTATGAGAGAACTTTCTGGAGTAATGCACATGTGTGGTATTTGTGTATTTGTGTGTGTGTGTGTGTGTGTGTGTGTGTTGGGAGGTTTTGCTAGTTATATGAATTTATACAATTATCAAAACTCACCAACTGAACATCTCAATCTGTATACTAGTTATTGTATGTTAATTATACCTCAACTTGAAAAAAATGTTGTTGGGGATTTGCTGTGTCTCCTTAGCAATATCTGAGAGAATAAAAATCAAAGAGAAGAAACAAATTTGCTACCCATCTCATCTCATCATTCTGAAAGTGGAATCTCAATATAGCCAGCTGTGCTGCAACCTCTGTGTCTATTAGGCAATCTTTGGGGAAAGAAGAGACTTTAAAATGACAACTAATATATCCTGCACAAAGGCCTGACTCCTCACTAAAATGTCTTCAGTAAAGCTGACATCTCATTATTAAAAGTATGATCAGAGTTCCAATATAGATTTCAGGTTCACATGTAAATAAAAGGCTCCTGGTTTTTAGAATTCAGAGGGTCTTCAAAAAATTTAATAATCACAGAAATAGATAAATAAATCAGACCTCTAGCTACAGAACCACCATTATTTTGTTATGAAGCTTGTACAAGGCATGTCCTTCTCTAGATCACAATTGTTTTATAAAACAGAGAAACTGGACTAAATGATCTCTAGAATTCATTTAATTCTAGTACTGAGGAATTTTATAACTCTTAGAAACTCATGTGACCGTCAGGAACAAATACAACAAATCTTGCAGCCTATATGGTATGCTCACAGAGGTCCACTCAGCTTACTAAGGATACTCAGAGATTTTTAATTTTATGTGAAATAATTCCTCTCCTTGAAGACTTAAATTCAGGAAGAAAAGCAAAAGTCAACAACAACAAAACCCCAAAATATGAGTCTATTTGGAAGGCAAACCCAAAGTAGCCCAAGATAAGAGTACGGGTATGCTTGGATTCAGTGTGAAGAAGAAAATAAGGAAGCCAGCAAGTAGCAACTGCCTACTCTGTGCAAAATATGTATTCTACCAGGCACTTTGTATACATCATCTCATTTAATCTTCACAATCTAACAAGGAAAGATTTTATATCCATTTTACAAAGGAGAAAATGGAGGTCTCCTGGGGCCAAGAGCATCCAATTGTAGAGATGAGATTTGAATCCTGGCCTATTTAGTTCAAAGTCCATGCTTTTTACCACAATAACATTTGGCAGGAAATAAATTAAAGATCCTAAAGGGGCTCTGTAAAATCTTAGCATTTTCTGCTTTTTGAAAAGAACTCATTTCATATTTCTCAGGCGGCTTGTGGCATTACACGGAGAAAGGGTTAAACCTACAGTTAGGAAGAGGAAATTCCCTGGAAAATTGAAACACATGCTGTGGCTCTGACTAAATTTCACACCCGTTTTGTTGAGCAACATCCACAGTGTGTGAGAAAAGATTCTCCCCACCCCGATGCTCCCCCACCTCCTCATTCATCCCGTCACCTGCTGCCTTCCTTCATACTCAGCCGAGTGGGAGGAAGGGAGGAAGACTATACATCTTTGCACAGTGCATATTTAAGCTAGAGGTTAGCAAACCCAGAGTAGAAAGGAGTACCATATGAAAAAAGAAAAGGAGTAAGAGTTTCTCATTTCTACTCAGACCACCAGCAGAAGATGTACTTGAGGCAAGCCATGATAAGGAAAGGGATTTGACTTCCGCTGGGGAGGAGGGTGGAGGCTGTCCTTCCTGGACAGTAGGCAGAATTCAGGAGAACAAGGTCAGTTTACACCTGTTCTCTTGTCTGGTATTCAGGCTTAAATGAACTTTGTACTTCTGTCATGAAAGTCATGCCTTACTGAGAAACAGAAAGAGGGAAATATTGGGGGGGGGGGGTGATTCCTGTTACTCCTTTCAGCCAGAACTAGCTTACTGACAATGAATATAGTTCTACAGCACTGGAAGTTGACTAGATAGAAGATATGTGTAATGCAAGTCAGGGTAGTTTCTGGAATGAAAAGATGATCAAAAACACAAACACACCCATGGTGGACAATATCCACAGAGAAAGGTGCCCTTGAGATGATATGCACTTTTGATAAACCCATGTGTATGAGTAGGATTGTGTGCCACTGGGTTTTCAATGGCTGACTTCTGAAGCAGATGAAGCTTTTTTCAATGTGCCTCTGAATATAAACATCTAATGTACTGGTAGCAGGACAGTGTGTTAACACATTGAAGGGACTCTGTCTCCAAAGCTGTTGCTGTGTGCTGTCCTGCCCACTCAAATAATAGGGAGAAGAGGAGAGTGGAAGCCCACTGCTGTCAAGAGTTGATTCCAACAACTCAACCCTGAGACAATGTAGAACAGGACAGGGTTCCCAAAGCTGTAATCTTTGTGGAGTAGTTCTATCTTTCTCCCCTGGAGTGGCTGGCTGGTGGGTTTAGAGCAGAGATCTTTCAGTTGACACATGGGTGCTTTAACCACTCCACCACTAGAGCACCTGTGATTCAGATGTAGCCAAAAATAAAAACCGAAAGCAAAACTACTTCTGTTGAGTTGTTAAGACTTATTAGGAGATAAATGAGCCCTGTGTGTTTTGTTTTGGGTTGCTAATCAACAGGTTCGTGTATCAAATCCACCCGCTGCTCTTCAGGAAAGAGATGAGCAGTCTCCTTCGGTTCAAATTTACAGTCTCAAAAATCTAACCAAAGGGGTTGCCGTGAGTAATCATTGACTGGAGGGCAGTGGGTTAGGAGAGAGTAGCAATGTTTCCAAGGATGTTCATCTTTATACAAACTGGCGGCCACATTTTTCTCTTGATGAGTTTGAACAAGTGCTTTAATCATGGTGCCACTAAAAATCATGCTTCAAAGATAACAAATAATCTCACTGTTTTCCAGTTCCACTCACATGTCCTGCCTCTGATCAAGAGTTTATGTTCCCTCCCTTTGAATAAGGTCTGCAACTACAGAACTTAAATTCATTCTAAGTCAAAACAAATTCACAGCAGACCCTTCATCAAGTCTTCGGAGGCTATAAAATGCATAGCAGATTGTCCATCTTTCTTCTGTGGAGTCACTGGTGGATTTGAACGACCAGAGAGGCATCACTTTGTGGGGTTAGCAGTGCAACTCCCTACGGATTACACCACCAGTGGTCAAGTTCCCTTGTAATTATAGAGGAAGTGAAAATTTGGGTAGGACTTCCAAGCCAGGCACTGGGAAAGCTTAAACCCAAATCAAATCCATTGCCAACTATTCATGGTGACCTCTGTCGAATTTCCAAGGCTGTAAATCTTTACACGAAGAGAATGTCCATCTTACAGGAGGAGAACACCTAGCTGGTGGATTACAACCCAATACACTATTGCCATCAAGATTTGTTTTTAGAAAGTTTTAAAGTTTCCCTTTTTAAATTATGAGACCTGAATCAATATATATAAAATGAAAGCAATTCATCACGAGAGGGAGATCATAAAGAAAAGCTGAGACATCATCTTGGACCATTGATTCACAAGGTCTTTGCTTTGCTGGCATTAACAAAATCCAGCCCAATAGGCTAGGCCTGGCTCTCTCACTACTCATTTCTTCAAAAAAAGATGATATTGTTAGTGATTATCAAGACCATTAAGACTCACAGCAACTAATCTGTGATACAGTAAAATGAGAACTGCTCCATAGGATTTTTCTGGTTGTGAACTTAACAGAAGCAGACTGCCAGGTCTTTTCTTCTGCAGTACCCACTGGGTATGTTTGAACCATAAACCTTTAGGTAAGCATTCAATCCCAAACCATTTTCAGCATGATAATCTCTGATTTCTTACTATCCAAATTAATCTCTTCCTTTCTGGACCTTCCACAGAATGCTGCTGCTCGAGTATAGCACATTTGGGTTTATGGAATAGTCTGTTATAGTCTGTAAATATCTAGCAGGCAGACACACGCATGAACACAGTAGCAGTGGTCAACTAATGGTTTTGGACCAGCTGGTAAAAGTCACATAGAAGTACTCAAGAAACCCATACTCCTATTTTCCGATCAATGATTTCTTGTCATTTCCAGGAAAAAGTGGTAAAAAGCGATGTTTACAAGAAATAGGGCAGCACCTGAACAGAAGGTTCCCCTCCATATGAGACCAGCAGCAGTTGGCCAGGAGACAAAGTTTAGACAAGTAACATCTCTGAGAGGAGCCTGCCAATGGTGATGGAAAACAGCCTAAACTTGGAGGTGGCTGTATTTGGAGGGGGAAAGAAAGAGAGGCCATTTTGTGCTCTTTGGGAAAAATGTTAATGAGAGGTTTCACAAATGTCAGACCTGCCTGATTAAACGAAACCAGGTAGGTAGATGTTTTTCATATTAATGCCATCGCTGCTGAAAGAGCAAAGAGGGGGAAGAAAAGGAAGTCTGAGGGAAAGAAAATGATAAGCCTCAGTTATTTACGAAAGAAGTTATGCCTTTGCTAGGAAGGATATCAGAGAGAGAGGACAACTATTATCTGACAGATGGAGCAGCTCGCCACCTTGTCCCTTTGACAAAAGAAAGGAACAAACCAAAAACCCAGCCCTGAAGCCAGGACAAGACTTAGACTACCTCCTAGTTTAGGGGCGTACTGATTAAGAACTTCCAAGAATCTATGGAAGTTAAATTGTACTATGTGCCTTTGGGATTGCAGTGTAACTTCTTACCACTAGGCCACCAGGGCTCCCTTAAATTATATAGAAAATGCAATTTTAATAAATACTGAAAAAGGAAAAAGTAGTCATTCATGTATTTAAGGATTTCTTCTTAGTTATTCCAAAACTCAGAACGGACTCATAGCTGATCCTCTAGTGGGTTTTCAGAGGCTGCAAATCACACAGGTGGCCTAGTGGTAAGAAGCAGTGCTGGCAACCCAAAGGCAGGTGGCTCAAATTCACCAGCAGCTCTGAAAAAGATGGGCAGCTTCCTCCTGTGCAATTTACAGCCTCTGAAAACCTACTGAAGGGTTGGTTATGAGTTGGTTCCAATTCAGTGGCAAATAACAACAACAGAAACAAATTGCACAGAAGACTGCTCATATTTTCCTCTCAGAGCAGCTGGTGGATACAAACAATCTGAGAAGCACTATCTCTGGTTTAGCAGCGCACTCCCTAGCAGTGCCAACAGCGTTCCTTAGAACACCTTTAAAGTGCTAAAGAGCAAGGATATCACTCTAAAGACTAAGATGAACCTCACCTAAACCAAGGTATTTTTAATTCTTGTGTATATGAGAAATTGGATAATAAATAAGGAAGAGTGAAGAATTGAGGCTTTTTGAATTGCGGTGCTGGACAAAAGTGCTCAATACTAGGGGAGCTCTGGTGGCCTAGTGGCAAGAAGCTGCAACTACAATCCCAGAGGTGCACGGTTCGAATCCACCAGATGCTCTGCCGGGGAAGGAGGGGCAATCTCCTCCTGTACCAGTCAGATCTGATTTGACGGTACACGCACACAAAAATAATTAAAAAAAAAAGTGCTCAATACCATGGACAGCCAAAACAACACACAAATCTGTCTCAAAGGACGTGCAACCAGGCTGTTCCTTGGACACAATAAGGCTGAAGCTTAGTCTCACAAACTTTGAGCATGCTTTGAAAGCTCAAAAAGACATCATGCTGGGCAAAGCAGAGGGTCAGTGAGAGGGGAAGATCCTGAACAAGATGGTCTGACACAGCAACTGAACACCGAGGCTTGAACAGGGCAGAGATTGTGAAGATGGTAAAGGGCAGGGCAGAGCTTTGATCTGTTACATAGTTGCCATGAGTTGTAGTCAATTAGAGAATATTTAACAACAGCGAAGAGTCAGTCTTAAAACAACATCTCAAATGTTTATGTAGTTTCTTTCTTTTCTTTGCCTTAATGTAACAGAACTAGATTACTTACAATCCTTGCTCCCAATGCACTCTCATCATAGCTCCTAAAACTGTTCCGAAGAGTTTTTGTAATTCCTGCCACTTAAACTAACAGCTAGCTAGAGGTGGGCAAATGCTGCTGATTAAAGAGCTCAGCTTCCTTTTGCCAGTTTCTCCCCAGCCCATCCTGCAATTGTAACTCAATCAACCAGCACTAATACAAATACACAGAGTTATTTATTTGCTGCTGATTCTGCCTGGCTGTGGTTGGACTCTATCTCCATGTGTATTTAATAAATCACACTAGTTAGGTGGACAGGATTAGTTCCAAGTCACCTAATGACTATATCATGAACGGCAGCATTAAAGGGATTAATAACAATCAGAGCCGATGCAGTTCACTGGGAAGGACCAGCTCCTTCTCCAACAGAAGCCACGACCAGCAAGAAATCCTCAATAAGACCAGGAAGATTAATGAGGCCTTCTACATGCTGCCTGCAAATCTTCACCTACCAGGGTGTAGGGTAGGGAATCTCAGTCCAGACGAGCTCATAAATAACCCACAATATCACAAGTATTTGGGGCAGCTGAGTCCCAGCAAGGGACGGCCAGCTAGACCTCTCCATCCTCTCTTGTAACCCACACCACTGAGATGGCACAGGAATTTTACAGGCCCACACAGCAGCCGGTTTTGTTTCCTTTCACCTAAGGGCCCACACCTCGTAAATCACTTTCTTATTGCAGGAAAAGAGTACTAACTATAGTACTGACCTATGTGTACTCAAAGAAACATGGAACTTCTTGTTTTAATGTTATTTCTCTGAAGTTCATAGAACAACCTAGTCTCTACTATATAAGGAGTATGTTTTCATGTCATGAAATCTCTTCTTGTCTAAAAGCACAATTCCTTCATTAGCACCTACTCATGCCACATCTGCACCTACACCTTTGGAGTTCAATATTCAGAATTTCTTTGCCCTGCAAAAGTGAGCATGCACTAAGAAAGAAAAAAAACAAAAACAACTGTATAACTGTTAAGAAGAAACCATAGGAATCAGCATTTCTTGGCCCTTTGACCCAAATTTCACCACTAGGTGACCACCAAGATGACCCTAGTTAAGTGTTAGGTCTTCAGAGAAAAAAGCACCTCTTGACATTATCTGGCTCAAAAAGCAAATTAATAGTGCCAGTGGGTGATGCAGAAATTGAGCAAAATTAAACCAGACTGGAGAGCTTGCTACTTCCAAGTGACGTTATTATAGGCTGACTCCACTGGCATACAAGAAAACACCAGGAGTTTCAAGACAGAGCTATGGAAATGGCAAATAATCTCTTTATACTTTAGAGCATCAGAATTTCATAGATTGAGAACACTGGAAGTATGAGTTTCCCACTTATAGACACACAGTTCAAATCCACCAGCTGATACTCTGGTTGATGGACAATCTCCTCCCATGCAATTATACTGCATTTGAAAACTGACTGGAGGGTCAGCTGTGGGTTGGATCTGACTAGACAGTATATAACGACAATGACAGGATCCTTTAACCTATACAGACTTGCAATGGGTAGGATTGTCAATCAGATTAGTTAGGCCCCCATCAACGAAGGTTACTGACCTAAAAGCTAAATTTCAGTAACATTAAAATGTAAATAAACAAGTGTCCAGTGCCAGGTTATCAGAAGTTGATAAATGCTTGCCAAGTAACCTAAGCACCAGAATTCTCCTGGCTGCAGTTGAGGCAAAGAGAGGGAACCCAGTAAGTGCACTTACCCATCAACCAACAACTGAGTAGGAACAGAGAGAGATTTAACATTTCTAAGTTTGTAAACATTCTATCATATTTCCAAAAGGGGTATCTGAAAGCAGGGCTCACCCATTGACAGCTTCTGAAAATCCCCTGGAGTGCTAGCTATGAATCAGTTCCAACTCAATGGCACTTAACAACAAGGTCCGCTCAAACTCTTGATTAAGTTGAAGAGTGGAGGGAAATGTTAGGACTGTATCTCTCTGTTTTTCAGCTAAGATGACAGGCAGGAAAAACCTTCTCATATTTTCTGGGACAATGCCCTGAGAAGATAATCAGCTTTGGGGAAATTCACAAAGTACAGGAATGGTTAGTTCTATAGTCAACAAATGCAGTTTTTCTTAGTGGAAACAGAAGAAAACCAACTAGGCCTATATCCACAATTCATGTTTTTTCTTACACGTTGGTTTGCATGAAATCCCCAATGAACTGATAAGGTTTAGGTGAGAGGCTTTCTCATCATCCTTAACAAACCAAAGCCAATATATAAAGCACATCAAACATTTAACTCCTGTTCACTGCAAGATAAATACAGAGAATCTGTAGCATGAGCTCATTAAGGAGAAAAAGATGGGACTGTTTAGAAATTGTCTCTGTAATTTCTCCCTCTACCTTAATTTCTTGTATGTTCCATCTCATTCACCTTCTCACTTAGCTCGAAGAACATTAATCATACAAACATGGTCAATAGGTAAGTCCATGTTAGGACTCAAGTCAATGGCTTCAGGACAGGTAAGAAAATCAATTAGAAGTATTACCATGCTAAGATTATGTGTATATAGCCCAGCAATCTACTTAGAGCATTAGCCCCAATACAGAATGAGTAGGAGTATTTACAGTACATAAGAGCTCCTCTGCCTTTTGCCAGACATTCCTATCATTCGAACTTCAGTAAGTTCTCAAATTATAGGAAAGATGCTCCTCAGATATGGAGAAAAGATCTAAGGGGGCTTCCATAGGTAGTAGTTTTCCTCAAAGCACTCTCTAAAGGAGAGTATTCTGCACACTGCTGAGTCCCCAGGCCATCATGTACACAGGAACAGGGCCATCCAGCAGGACGCATCAGGCTGCAGGAATGCTGAAGTCCACATATTTGCCATTCAACACCAAAATGGCTTTTCAAGTTCAATCAGCTATAAATGTTGCTTTGTTTTAATTTTCCACTGAACTTCCTGGAACCTATTATCCAACTGTCAGGGATGTATATTTAGCAATAGCAACATGGCCTCTTTGCTACTGCCCCATTGCTCATGTCACCTCTAATAAACAGAAAACAATCACCTCCTGCAACAAATGTGGCTTGGGGCTGATAAAGAACCATTTTGGTGTACAGGCTAAAAACTGGTCAAGCTACTACAAACCAAAAAAAACCCAACCACCCCCAAACTCACTGCTGGCAAATCAATTCCATAGGAATTGGACACCTCATAGGATAGACTACAACTTCCCTAGACAGATTCTTAGACTATAAATCTATGACAGAAGCAAAATGCCACATCTTTCTTTTGTGAAACAGCTGGTGAGTTCAACCCATCAATTTTACAGTCAACAGTCAAATGCTTTAACCAATATAGCACCATGACTCCTCTCACATCCCTTCTTCCAAGTTACCAGCAAACCTCCTACCCCTCCTAGGTTAATGCTGCTGCCAAATACTCAAATAGTCCCAGGAAAAACTCACTAGTGCTTATACTTATCTGAACTGAGAAGTATGCATGCAACCATATATTTTGGGTCATGCCAGTAGAAGAAATGACCTAACAGAGACCAGAAATCTTATACAGATTAATAGTAATCTCAACTAATGGATGCTATTATTCAATGCCAATATAGTATATCATGTTAACAGTAAAGACCTAAAAAGCTAAAATCAGAGCTAGGAAGACTAAGCAGGGCAAATACACTAATATCATTTCAGGAAGCTATTCTGAAAATACTAACCTCCTCTTGGTCAACAGAACACGTGGCACAACTTTTTCCACTCAGTCAAAATTCTTCTGCCTTTTCCAGCCAGTGACACTTTTACTCTTACATCAAGCAGTAAGAATAGCCTAGCCTTGAATGAGAAACACGTGTACTCTATGACTTTTTCAATTCACAACTTCAACCAGCTACAAATCCACCTAAATCCCATAACTATCCACATGGCCTCTTTCCAGTTCTACAATATCCAGTACAGCTCTTCAAGTTCAACAGAAAAGATGAGGCCTTCCAAGTATCTAAAATACGTAAGTCATATTTTCCCCTAAAAAATAGAAACGAATAGCAAGAGTCACAAAAATGAGACTTTTCTATACTCCAGAAATAAAGAATAAATGAAACTGGAACTGAAAGCAATTTCTAGGACTAACTCAGCATCATTATATTAGCTTCTGATTAAATGTTTATTGAAAGCAGTACCAGAATAGGGAGAAAATGCAAAAGAATAAGATACAGTATATCTTGTCTTTCATTCACAACTAATAATGGATTATGTTTCAGATTCCTAACACTCAAGAAATCACAAGGAGAACCAACAAGTTCCCCCTACCCTCAATTTTAAAAAAGCAGCCTTATCTGAAAAACTGTATAGGACACAAGATCTGCTATTCAGCTGTGAGTAGCTGGCAAACAATATCCCACTTATTAAGGAAAGCTAGGGAAAGTCACAAACCAGGCTGCCTAAAGAGCAAGAAGTTTCACATTTACAGCCTTAGAGGCATAACTTTTGACAATGGAGGACGAGCATTATTATATAGTAGACCTCTTTCTTGCCATTTCACTTTAGTGATCTTAACATTCATTCCCCCAAAGACCATCTTATTAGTGTTAATGACCATACAGGTCACCACAGTAAGAACCGACCTGTTGGCAACTGTTTTTGGTTTTCCACGTATACAGAGGTAATACTTATTGTCAACTACTCAAGAGTAACTCTGAAGACATAAGACAAATTGTAATTGATAATTTTTCTGAACCACAAATTAGAATACTGCTGGAAAACGAAAACTGTAGTAGTAAGTTGCCCAGTGAATGAGTCGTATTACTGCTTAGAATCTACGCTTTTCAGACTCCTCTCTCCTTAAAAACTGTATAACTGAAATATATAACATTATAAGTGCACACACACACACACACACACACACACACACACACACACACACACATCTTCAAAAACTTAACCACAATGTAAACAGCATTACCAAAATCTGGAGTGCTTCTCTCGAGTCACAATTAAACGAAAGGTAACCTCTAGCTTATCCCGATGCCTCAAATATCAGATGTTGAAATAACAGAGAGAAAAAGCCTTCCCCTAGAGGTGGCACCCTAAATTTGGTTTTCTAGCTTCCTAAAGGAAACTGGCAGCTTAGTGGGAAGTGGGTTGTGCTTTCATATCAAACGTTCCACTAGCTGCTCTGTGGGAGAAAGATGGGCAATCTCTTCTCATGTGATTTACAACCTTTGAGCTGAGTTTGACTCTGAGCTGACTCAATGGTAATGAGTGAGAAAGCATCTAAAGTGTGAAAGAATAAGGGGGTTCTAGTGGCCTAGTGGTGAGAAGCTGCACTGCAATCCCAGAGGTACGTGGTTCAAATCCACCAGATGCCCTGCTGGAAAATGAGGGGGCAATCTCCTCCTATACAGTCAGATCTGATTTGATGGTACACACAAAAAATTTTTAAAAAGTAAATAAAGTGTGAGGGAATAGATTTCTGCTATGCTAACACCATCCACTTCTAGTATTTCTGTTATAGTAGCACTGGTTAACTGTGGTCACTTGTGTGTTGTTGTGATGCTAAAAGGTATGCCACCAGTATCTGAAATACCAGTAGGGTCAACCATTGTGTACAAGTTTTAGTAGAGTTTTCAGACTAAGAAGCAGAAATGCCAATCCACTTCTAAAACAACAGGCCTTCAAAAACTATGAATAACAACAGAAGAACATTGTTTGATACAGTGTTGAAAGATGAGCCTCTCAGGCTGGAAGGAACTAAAAATGTAACTGGGGAAGAGCTGCCTCCACAAAGTGGAGTATACCTAACTACACATATGGAGTAAAGCTTTCATCTAATGAGGGGCCTTCCTTTGCTGATGGAGGAAGAATCAAAATGTAGAAAAACAGCTGCAAATGTCCATTAATAATTGGAGCATGGAATGTACCAAGTATAAATCTAGGAAAACTGGAAGTTATAAAAAAGGAAACAGAAAACAAAGATCAACATTGTAGGCACTGAGTGGAGATAGACTGGTACTGGCTATTTTTAATCAGACAATCATATGATCTTCTATGCCAGGACTGGAAAAACTGAAGAGGAATTAATATCAAATTCATTGTTAAAAAAAGCATTTAAAAATCTATCCTAAAGTACACTGCTGTGACAGGATACTATCTATATGCATACAAGGAAGATCTATTAATACAACTACTGTTCAAATATTTATATATAAACCAATAAAGTTAAAGATCATACGGGAGGCTGGGCTCTATGAGGAGAAATGTGGCATCAGGATTGGTGGAAGATCCATCAACAATCTGCATTATGCAGATGACACAACCCTGCTTGCTGAAACTGAGGAGGACCTCAAGCGCTTGCTGCTGAGGGTCAAGGACTGCAGCCTTCAATATGGATTAAGGCTCAATGTCAAGAAGACAAAGATTCTCACCACCGGACCAATTGGCAGCATCAGGATGGATGGTGAAGAGATTGAGACTGTTCACAGATTTAGTCTGCTTGGCTCCACAATCAACACTCTTGGCACTGGCAGCCAGGAAATTAAAAGACGTATTGCCATGGGAAAGTCTGCTGTTAGGGACCTCTCTAAAGTAATCAAGAGCAACAGTGTGTCTCTGGAGACAAAGGTGCGTCTGGTACAGGCCATGGTCTTTGCAATCACTTGTTATGCATCAGGGAGCTGGACAATGACCAAGGAGGATAGAAGGAGAATTGATGCTTTTGAGCTTTGGTGCTGGAGAAGAGTGCTAAAGGTGCCATGGACTAAGAGAACAAATATATTCATCCTGGAGAAGGTTAAAATCGGGCTTCTCCTTGTAGGCAAGGATTCTGAGGCTTTGTCTGACATACTTTGATCATGTTGTAAGGAGAGACCAGTCCTTGGAGAGGGACATCATGCTTGGGAGGGTGGAGGGCAGGCGCAGGAGGGGAAGGCCCTCTGGGAGATGGATTGATTCGGTGACTGGGGCAATCTGGATGAGTGTGTCGGAGGCAATGAGATTGGCACAGGACAGAGCAGAGTTTAGAGCTGTTGTGCATAGGTTCGCTATGAGTGGCAAGTGACTTGATGGCACATAACAACAACAACAAACTTAAAGATGAAGAAGAGGACTCGAAACACTTGCTCTGTAGAAGGTCAGAGATTATAGCCTTCAATATAGATTACATCCCAACAGCAAGAAAACAAAAATTCTCACCAGTGGACGAACAGGCAACATCATGATTGTTGCTCTTGTTATGTGCCACTGAGTGAGAACTGAGTCATAACTGACCCTCTTCTGGGTCTTCTGAACCTGTAAATAGCATGGAAGGAGACTTCGTAACTTTCTCCCTTTGGATTGGAACTATCTGCATTTGGGCTGGCACTGCAGCTCCTTGCTTGCTAGGCCATCAGAGCCCCCTAGAAGTTGTCAACAATTTCATCTAGATTGGAGGAAAAATCATCAACAAACTTCTACATGCAGATGACACAGCCTCCCTTGCAGAAAGTGAAGATTTAAAGCACTTATTGGAGACAATCAAAGACTTGAGCCTTCAATATGGATTATATCTCAACTTTAAGGAAATCCTCTCCACTGGGCCAGTAATCAACATTGCATAGATAGAAAAATGATTGATGTTGTCAATGATTTAATTTTAACTTAGACCCACAATCAACACCCATAGTAACAGCAGTTAAGAAATCAAAAGACGTTGTTGCATTGGGATAATCTGCTGTCAAGACCCCTCCAAAGTTCTAAAGAGCAGTGATGTCAGTTTAAAGACTACAGTGCACCTGGCCCAAGCTAGTGCTGTTTATTGCTTCCTACACATCTGAAAGTTGAACAATGAATAAGGAAGACTGAAACAGAATGGGTACCTTTGAATTGTGGTGTTAATGAAGAGTACCTAATACACCATGGATTGCCAAAACAAATTAGGCATGTTATCAGGAGGGCCCAGTCCTTGGAAAAAGACATCATGCTGGGACAGATAAAGGTAGAGGATCAGTTAAAAGAAATTAAGACCATCAGCAAGATGGACTGACACAGTGACAGCAACAACAGACTTGAGCATAACAGCAATTGTGAGGACCGTGTAAGACGGGCAAGGTTAAGATCTGTTACCCACGTACTAGCAATGAGTTGTATTTGACACAATGGTACCTAAGAAGAACAACAGAAAGTAACAAAACAACTTGCTCTTATTTGTCCTTTTCATTTTACTTGTTCAGCTTTATTATGTAGTAGTACCACACTGTGGTTTTAATTTTAATTTCTCTAATAACTAACAAAGTTGAGCATCCTTTCTTATGTTGACTGACCATTCAGATATTGTCTTTTGGGAGGTATCTACAAGTCTTTTGTCTATTTTTTTCCTATTGATTTTTCTGCGTTTTTCTCACTGATTTATGGAGGTGCTCTTTCTCCCTCTTTTTCCATTTTACTTTAGGTAAAAGTGTACAGAGCAAATTAGATCTCATATCCTAAAGACATGTTCCTCTTAAGTAGTAGTATTTCATGGGCCTATGCATTGTTTGGTTGAAATTTGATTTCTGGGAATAGCTTTAGTCCTAGGTCAGAAAGTATTAGGGCCATACCCTTGAGGGTTCCTCCAATCTTCATTAGACCAATAGGTCTGGTCTTTTCTGTGATTTTGACTTTAATTCTCCATTTTTCTCCTATATTATCTGGACCCTCTGATGCGATCCCAGTCAGAGCGTTTGGTAGTGCTTGCTAGGTACCAACTAGCTCTTCTAGTTTCAGGTCATGTGGATGTGATTCATGTAGTCCATTAGTCCTACGGACTAATTATTCCACTGAGTCTTTGGTTTTCTTCAATATCTTATGCTCCCAAGGGGAAGAGACCAATAGTTGTATCTTAGATGGTCATTTGTAAGCTTTTTTTCTCTTCTCATTTTATTTTATTAATTTTAATGAACATTTACAGAGATTTTAGATTTCCATTCATTCATTTTTGCACTTTTCTCCCTGCCCAGCCTTCCCTCCCAGTTCGCTCCTCTCTTTGAAAAGTAAAATTCTTTCATTGGTATACAATCCCCCCGCGCCCCTCCCACAGTCCCGAATACACTCCACTATGCAACCTTAATTCTGGACTCTTGTGATAACCATAATACCCTATCATATATTGCTTTTAAATTGTTCTTTCCCTCATCTGTTTCAATGCAGTATACATTATTTACCCAGTT
>NW_006399756.1:28610718-28628887 GCF_000299155.1 Elephantulus edwardii
CCTTTTGTGACTGAGATATTTCACTCAGCATAATGTCCTCCAGGGTCACCCATTTTGAATAATATTGCATGAGTTCCTTGTTTTTCAAAGCAGCGTAATATTCCATTGTGTGAATATACCAAAGCTTCTCTATCCATTCGTTTGCTGATGGGCATTTGGGTTGTTTCCAACTCCTTGCTATTGTGAACAAAGCTGCGATAAACAGGGGTGTGCATCATTTGTAAGCTTTTAAGGTCTCAGACACCACTGATTAATGTACATTCTCATGGGGCCTTTTTTGAATTTGCTATGTTCAGTAATTTGTAGATATTAGAAGAAGTATTTCTCTCAAAATCAAGAGTTTATTGTATTTTAATTTCTCCACTTATTGTAAATGGGCAAAATATTGAGTGATTCAGGAAGCATCAAAAGAAGATGAAGGGGGGGGGGAATCAGAAAGAAAAAGAAAATAGAAGAATACAGAGTCACTGTAACAAAAAGAACGAGTTGATGCTAAAATTAAAGCTCCACGAATTGACAAAATACCAACCGAAACGTTTCAACAAATGGATGCAAATGCCGAAAGTACTCATTCACCAATGCCAAGAAATTGAGAGGACAGCTATCTGGTCGATCAATTGGAAGATAACTATATATGTGGCCATTCCAACAGGATGTGGAAATTACCCAACAATTTCATTAGTACCATACACAAGTAAAATTCTGTTAAAGGTAATAAAAAAATTGATTGTAGCAGTACTTCAACAGGAACTGCCAAAAATTCAAGCTGGATTCAGAAGAGGCTGTGAAACAAGGGATATCATTGCTGATGGCAGATGGATCTTGGCTGAAAGCAGAGAATACCAGAAAGAGGTCTGCTTGCATTTATTGACTGTGCAAAAGATTTCTTCCATGTGGCTCATAACAAATTATGGAATTGATAACACTGAGATGAACTGTAGAACATGCAATGTTACTCTTTATTTACAGAGACCAAAAGGTAGTTGTTCAAACAGGACATGGGGATACTCCTTGATTTAAGAGCAGGAAAGATCTGTGTCAGTGTTGTATCATTTTACTTTACTCAAAATGTACGCTGGGCAAATATTTGGTGAGCAAGTAATCCAAAAAACTGGACTATGTGAAGATGAATTTGCCATCAGGATTGGTTGTAACTGAAAGTAATTCTCATTAATAGCCTTTATATGCACATGACATAACTCCACTTACTGGAAACAAAGAAGACTTGAAACAGTGATGACCCTCAAAGAATATAGTCTTTAGTACGGATTACACTTCACCAGCAAGAAAATAAAAGTGTTCCTAACTGAACTAGCAGGCAACATTATGAAAAGTGGGGAAAAGGTTGACATCAAGGATTTGATTTTATTTGGATACACAAGCCCATGTATGTAGCACTCAAAATCAAATGATAAAAAAAAGATTAAAAAAATAAAATTATAGATATACTAAAGTTTTAAAAAGCAAAAATGAAAAAAAAAGCAAAAATGTTACTTTGTAGACTAAGATACACCTGCCTTATGCCATAGCATTTTCAATTCACCTAATAAGCATGTGAAAGTTAGACAACTGGTAACAATGAAGAACTGATACCTCTGAATTATAATGTTGACAAAGATAGCAAATATTTCATGAACTGTCAGAAGAAATGTCTTATGAGATGTACAGCTAAAATGATCCTTAGAAAGGAGAATGGTCAAATGTACTTTGGACATGTTATAAGGGACACCCAGTTCCTAAAGGAAGACATCATGCTTGGCCAACAGAGGGTCAGAGAAAACAAGGAAGACGTTCTAAGAGGTGGAATGATGCAGTGGCTACAACAATAGGCTCAAATATAGTAACAATTGTGAGAATGGTGCAGGGCCTGCCGGTGTTGTGTTCTGCTGTACAAATGGTTACTATGGTTCAGAATCAATGAGATGGCACCTCACAACAACCATTCTTTGGATAACTAAGTTCGTCCTCCAATTTTTAAGTAGCAGTCCCAACCTCTGATTTTATCATCCTGAGACCCTTGACATCTTAAGAAGAGTAAAGAATATTAAAGTGCCAGACCCTAATAAGAGGTACAAATATATAAGAGGGAAAAACTGTGGAGAAAGGGAAGAGAGAAAGTAATACTGTTCCCGAGATGAAAGTCCTCCAAGTACACAGGTCTGATTAGTCAATGGAAATTCTAGATAACCTCTGAATAGAATATTTTTCCACCTTTCAAATAATTTACAGCTTAATGTCAGCTAAACTTAGTAACTTCTCCCATTTGTTCATGGCAAGAAGACTCTTGGCTGGCTATCCATAGTCATTACAGGCCTTCTCATAGCTCCCTGAACTATGATGTGTCCATCAAAATGTCAGCACTTACCTGCTGCCCACTCTGGCCCAGTGTTCATGCCAGTGACTGATGACATGAAGAAACAAGACCAGTGATCTAGCAGCTTCATATTTTCAAATATATGTTAGTAAAGAAAATGACAGTAATATACACAATAATAGGACAATCAGTACAACTTAAAAAAAAGAGAATGGAAGGACTTGGATAAATACACAAGACCTACAGCCATCCAAAGTAAACACTATTACATACATAATTCTGCAGTATCAGTAATACTATAAGAAGTTACAAAAGCAGACAGGCAAGATGTATAGATAGAGGCAAGTTAAAAAGACCTACACCTATAAACATACATAGATTTGACAGATGATATTTCTACAGTCATACTGCTGTTTTAAGTGCCACTGAGCGAGTACAAACTCACAGAACAACAGATCTGATCTCTGCTCTATCCTGTGCCATCTTCATGTCTCCCACACTAGAGCCTACTCTACAATCTCTCTGTCAATCCATCTCATTGAGGATCCTCCCCTCTTTCACTGACCTTTCCACCTTTCTCAGCATGATCTTTTTTCCCAAGGATTAGACCCTTCTAATAACAAGCCCAAAGTTTGTGAAATAAAGTTTTACCATTCTAGCCCAAAGTTTGTGAAATGAAGTTCCGCCATTGTTCTCTATAAGGAGCATTCAGGCTACGTTCTAAGACTTATCTATTTGTTCTCTTGACAATCAATGGGATATTAAGTCCTCTTTTCTAGCACCACAGCTTAAAGACATTATTTCTTCTTCTGCCATCCTTATTCATTGTCCAACTGGCAGATGCATAACAACCAATTGAAACAATCATGGCTTGAATGAGGCACATCTTTGGCTTTAAACAGATATCTTTGCTCTTCAGCACTTTGGAGAGGTCCCTGACCATAGATTTTCCCTATGCAACACATCTTTTAATTTCCTGACCATCAGTACCAAAGTGATTTGTAAAATAGCTTTGGTCTTAGAAGCCATGACTCCTTTCACTGGCTTAGATTAGATCTGAAATTTGGACTAAGCAAATAAATCAAAGACGGATTTTGAAAATGGTACCACTTAGAAGATGGTAACTAGTTTGTGTAACAGCTATGGCTTCCAGAGCCATTTCCTTTTGCCAGCCAAAGTCTCTAGATTAGATGGTAACCAGCAGTAGAGAAAACATTCAAGAGCTAAAAAGAAACTGAAGTTGCAGTATTATTGTAGTTATACTTGCTTTGAAAAATCAGCCTCTGAAGTGAAACCTTTATCTCTCTATCAAATAGGTTAATGTCTTGTACAGGATCTCAGAATTTTGAATTTTCTGAATTTAAAAAAAAAATCTGGTCTTACAAAACGTGTTCTGCTAGGGGTGCTTAACTTGTCTATAAGTTGTATTCATTTTAGGGAGTAATACTGGCATTTAGAAAATAGGGGGAAAAGAATGTTTGGGGTTCCTGAAACAGAGTTTTGGTTTAAGGGTAACATATAATTTCTTAGAGGGAGCTCTGGTCCCTAGGGATTGGTGCTCCTGTCCCAAAGAGGACAGCTCTCTGTTAGTTCACATCTGCTAAGTGGCTCTTCAGAAAAAAGACAGATAAACTCCACCTCAATGATTTGCAGCACCAGAAAACCTGCTGGAAGGTCAGCTAAGGTCAGTTACAACTAGATGATAATGAGTTGAGTTGGGTAATTTTTTTTCCTCATTTGTTTATATCACTGATACTAAGTTTTAAGCAAAACTCTTTTCATTATGTTTGCTTCTCTAATAGCTTGTTTATTGTATATTCACAACTGGGTCATTGCTATACAGAACATTATTCTTTTCTCTAAGGAGATAAGGCCAGTGACTGGACTATTACTTTGGTTTGGCTTGAGGGGTTTTAATAGTTCTTTGGTAGATCCTAGGGAGTTCTGGTGCCTTGGTCTCTAAAGAGTTACACTGCTAAGCCAAAGGCTGTGCCTTTGAAGGTTGAAATTCACCAGCGGATGGGCAGTCTCTTCCTATGCCACTCACTGCCACTAAAAACATGCTGGAGGGTCAGCTATGAGTCCATTACAACTTGATGGTACATAACAACAACAAAAATTATAGCAACTTAAAATTGTTGTTATTAGATGCCATTGAGTCAAGTACAACTCACAGAAACCCTCCAAGTAAAGATCTGATACCTGTCCCAACCTGCACCTTCCTTATCATCTCTGACACACTTGCACCCACAGTCACTATATCAATCCATCTTGTTAAAGGTCTTCCTCTCTTTCACTGATCCTCCACTTCTCCAAGCATGATGTCTCTTTCTAAGAAACAGCCTCTCCAAACAACATGCCCAAAGTATGTGAGATGAAGCTTTTCCATACTTACCTGTAATGAGAGGACCTCTGGGATTGCAGTTCAACTTTTTGCCACTAGGCCACCAGTTGTTGTTGTTATGTGCCGTTGGATCACTTGCAACTCATAGCAACCCTATATACAACAGCCTTAAACCCTGCTCTGTCTTGTGCCAATCACACTGCCTCTGACACACCCCAGTAACTGAATCAATCCACCTCATAGAGGGTCTTTCCCTCCTGCACTGTTCCTCTACCCTCCCAAGGATGATGTCTCTATCTAAGGACCAGTCCCTCCTAACAACATGCCCAAAGTACGTCAGACGAAGCCCCAGAATCTTTGCCTCCAAGGAGTAGCCTGGCTTAACCCTCTCCAGGATGAATCTGTTTTCTTAGCAGTCCATGGTACATTCAATACTCTTCTCCAATACCACAGCTTTAAAGGCATCAATTCTCCTTCTATCCTCCCTAGTCACTGTCCAACTCTCTGACACATAACAAGTGATTGCAAAGACCACAGCCTGTATCAGATGCACCTTAGTCTCCAGAGTGACACCAGAGTGCTCTTAAAAAGTCAATTTCAAGTTCTATCCTGAAATACAATGTTGTGAGTGACAGGATAACATTCATACACATACAAAGAAGACCCGTTAACATGACTATTCATCAAATATATGCTCCTACATCTAGAGCCAAAGAGGAAGAAATTGAGATTTTTTACATTTTAAATTTTGCAGTCTGAAACCATCCGAACATGCATTCAGGATGCATTAATGATAACTGGTGATTGGAGCGCAAATGTAGAAAACAGTGAAGAAGGAACAGTAGTCGGAAAGTATGGGCTTGGTGGTAGAAATGAAGCTGGAAATAGAATGAATGAATTTTTTATTTACAGTAATTTATTCATTACAAATACTTTTTCTAAAAGACACAAAACATGACTGTATATGTGGGTGTCACCTGATGGACTGAATAGAAATCAGAATGACAACATTTGTGGAAGAAATCGTTGGGGAAGCTCACTATAAGCAGTTAAAACTAGGCCAAGGGCAGACTGTGGGTTAGATCATTAATTACTCATATGCAAGTTCAAATTGAGGCAAAAGAAAATGAAAATAAGTCCACAGGAACCAAGAGATGATCTTGAATCAATTTCATCAGAATTTCATGATCATCTTAAGAATAAGTTTGAGGCAATGAATACCAATGATAGACCAGATGAGTTGTGGGAGGATATCAAGAATATCATCCATGACAAGAACAAACTGGGAGGAGGGTAGAGAGAATAGTGCAACAATGAATGAGTGGAAGCCCAAAATCTCTGTAAATGTTTATGAAAATTAATAAAATATAATTATAGAAAAAAAAAAGAATATCATCCATGAAGAAAGCAAAAGGTCATTATAAAAGCAGAGGAGAAAGAAAAAAGCAAAGTGGATGTCAGAAGAGACTCTAAAGATTGCATCGGAGCATTGAGAAGCCAGACCTAAAGGAAAACCTGTCAAAGGGAAAGCTGAACAGATGATGGCAGCATGGGAAGACGGAGTAAAGTATTATAATAGAATGTGTAGAGAGCTGGAATTGGGGAATAAAAAGGGAAGAACTTACTCTGCATTTCTCAAGCTGAAAGAACTGAAAAACAAATTTAAACCCTGTGTCACAATATTGAAAAATGCTGTGGGCAATGTATTAAATGATCCAGAAAGCATCAAAAGAAGATGGAGGGAATGCACAGAGTATTGTACCAGAAAGAATTGATTGACACTGAAAATTTCACAAAGTATCATATGAATAGGGGCCAATGGTAATGAAGGAGGAAATAGAAGCTGCACTGAAGGCACTGACAAAAAATAAGGCCCCAGGAATCAATGGGATACCAATTGACTTTTTTCAATTAACAGAGGCAGCCTTGGATGCACTCATCAGTCTATGTCAGGAAATCTGGAGGACTGCTCTCTGGCCAACAGATTGGAAGAGGTTCATATTTGTTCCCATTCCCAAGAAAGGTGATCAAAGTGAATGTGGAAGCTATGGAACAGTATCATTGTTATCACATGCACACAAATATTGATGAAGATCATTTAAAAAGGGCTGGAACAGTACACAGATGAGGAACTGCAGGAGGGTCAAGCAGGATTTAGAAGAGGCCGCAGAACCAGGGATATATTTGCTGATGTTAGATGGATCCTGGCTGAAAGATAGGAGTACCAGAAGAATGTCTATTTGTGCTTTATTGACTATGCAAAGGTGTTTGACTGCGTGGATCATGACAAACTGTGGCTGACATTGAGAAGAATAGGAATCCCAGAGCACTTGATTGTGCTCATGTGGAAGCTATACCTGGATCAGGAGGCTGTTGTGTGACTGGATAAGGAGAGCACCGCATGGTTTGGAATTGGGAAGGGAGTGTGTCAGGGTTGTATTCTCTCTCCATACCTTTTCTTTTTTTATCATTTAAATCCACTTTTTTTCCATAGACTTTTAATAATTATACACAACTTTTAACATAAAGATGATGAAATTTCAAGGATAAGGAAGCATATAAAACCTCTTCTACTAATTCCTTAGAATGGAAGGGCATTATCAAAGGGTACAATGTGTGAAATTTAACACTGGAAAAATACATATGAAACTTGCTTAACTGGCTCCACTCAGGACCAGGCATAGCACAATAATAAATATAGAATTGTATCATCTTTTTAGAAGATTGTTGTAATTATAATACATTCTTTTCAAGGAAATATGATCAATGCTCAAATCAGAAAGGCTGTAAAACATATGGGAAGAGACACTAACAATGGATCTTTGAGCACAGTTTTTCTAGCAATTTCACACTCATACATCAACATTCTGAAAGAGTAAGGAAGTACATGGAGAATTCAAAAGAACAAAAACCAGGCTTGGTCAAACTTTCTTCATCATTTCATTCATTCATTCATTCCTATCACAATCCTACTATGGCAATAGGTATAGATAAGAATAGAAAGTTTTTTAAATCCTCTTAATTCCTACTGGTCACAGGTCCTCATTAGAAGTAAATTAAGCAGCATCATTAAGTCTATACCTCAACTTATCATAGTATAATTTTTACCTGTCAATATTCTGAAAAGTTAGCAAAAAGTTTTGTGGAAGAATAATTTTCCTTAATAATAGGTCACTCCAAGAATATGTAATCCTCAAGGATGCAAAGAGAGATTTTTATAATTGAGATTCTCTCCATATCTTTTCAATCTATATGCTAAGCAAATTATCCAAGAAGCTGGACTTTATGAGGAGGAGTGTAGCATCAGGATTGGAGGAAGACTAATCAATAACCTGCATTATGCAAATGACACAACCTTGCTTGCTGAAAGTGAGGAGGATTTGAAGCACTTGTTATGGAGGATCAAGGAATACAGCCTTTGGTATGAACTGAATTTCAATGTCAGGAAAATGAGGAGTCTTACCACTGGACCAATAGGCAGTGTCATGATGGATGGAAGAGATTGAAACTGTCAACAGCTTCATCTTGCTTGGATCCACAATTAACACCCTTGGTACGAGCAGTCAGGAAATAAGGAAATGCACTATACTGGGAAAATCTGCAGTTAGGGACCTTTACAAAGTAATGAGTAGTGACGTCAGTTTGAAGACTAAGGTGCATCTGATTCAGGCCATAGTCTTTCCAATTACTAGATATGCATCGGAGCCCTGGGCAATGAATGCAAGAAAAAGAACTGACGTCTTTGAGCTGTGGTGTTGGAAAAGAGCACTGACCATCCTATGGATGGCCAAGAGAACAAACAGATATGTCCTGGAGATGGTGCAGCCAGAGTGCTCTTTAGAAGCAAATTTGGATATGTTGTTAGGAGGTGCTATTCCTTGGAGAAGGACATGATGTTGGAAAGGGTAGAAGACTGGTGAAGGAGAGGAAGACCCTCAACCAGGCAGACTGATATGGTGACTGAAATGGCTCTTGTGTGTCAGGAAGCGTAAGGATGGTGCAGGAAAGAACAGGGTTCAGATCTTTTGTTTATAGGGTCGCTATGAGTAGTGCCTGACTTGATGGCATCTAACAACAATAATAACAATATACATTAAAATATAAACTATTTTAATGTGAGTAAAAATTGTAAAATAAGAATAGAAGAGGTTCATTTGGCATTAGTGTAAAAGTAAGTATATATTTCAAGAATTATTGAAAACATAACTTGATTTTGTCGGAACCAATTTAACAGCACCTAACAAAAATAACATCATATAGGATACTTAGTTTTGATTCTTGGCCAATGCATCTAAAATATAGACACCATCTGTCTACTAGTGAAGGTTACACATTTCTGTATGATGGAGACTAGGCAGTGCTATAGTCTAGGCTAAGAAAGACGAGGGAACAAGGTCTGGTATTCTTCCAAAATCATGCCAATGAAAATTCTATAGATCATAAACTGCACATGGAGTGCCATTTCTTTAAGGCTAATTTGACAGTAGTTAAGATCTATAACATGTTAATATGAAAAACAGAAAGGAGTTTGAGCTCTAGGTTATCTCTGCTGACCAAGGAATCATCAAACACTGATTAGTCAGTGCAGTGTACCCACTGTGATATGTAATTTACTGTGATGTATTGTTACATGAAGGCACAACATTTAACAACAATGGAATTTTTAAACCAAGAAAGAAAATTACTTAAGGGACCCTAAAACTGTTAACTTCAAATTAAATTACCATTACAAAGCTACATGACAAGTGTGAAGCACAGTTTATTTGGCAACTAGTCTAAACAGAAAACAGAAAGACAAAAGAAAATTATTAAGCTGTTTATGGCAGTTCAACCAGACCATCTCAAATGCATAAACACAAGGTAATTTTTCTTCTTGAAATGAAAAATTAATTTATTTAAGCTCATAAACATGAGCAGTTTTTATTGGAGGAAAAAAATTAACAAAAGCCAACATTATCTTTTGTACTTGCCTATGATGCTAAATTTGTCCTTCCATTTTAGAATCATTATTATTGGCATACCTCTTTCTAATAATTTTTCTTGTAAAAAGTAACTGTCTTATTTTACAAGTGCTTTACAATTGTATTGAAATCAAATTGTCTTTTTAGAGATTTTTTTTCAATTCCTACAATACTTCTTCTTTAAACTTGAACTGGGTAGTGCCCAGTTACTGTTACTTATCAATTTCATCAAAGACTCTACAGAAGTATGCTGATCAAAAAGGGGGAAATGCAAAATAGAATTTCACACTTTCATGGAATCTAGACTTTCTGGATACATAGAGGCTAGATGAGCCCTTGAACATAGTTCCTCGAGATAATCTTTAAGCTGCAAACCTAAAATATCCCCTGAAGTCTTCTTAAAATTAAACAATAATTTAGCATAATTCATAAAGAACTATGTATGGCCTTGTTTTCCACTGTGCTTAAAAAAGAGGCCAAATTTAAATACTAGCTAGAAAACTTAAGGGTACTGAGTTTACGTTATGAGGGGAGCATTTGCAAAGGAAAATGTGCATGGCTGCACAACTCGGAAAAATATAATCCATGCCACTGATTATATATGTAGATACTGAATTGGTATTTGTTCTGCTGTGTATATTAACAATAACAACAAAAATTAACATCAAAATTATAATCTCAAATAAATTATAAATGACATTGAAATTATTAGAATTTTTCTGCAAATATTTCTAAACTCACGTGAAAGGATATGGAAGAAACCCTGGAGAACAGAACAGGACGGCCCCATAGGGATTTCCAAGGCTGGACATCTTTATGGAAGCATCTCTCTACCATCTGGTGGGTCTGAATCATTGACCATTCAGTTAGTAGCCAGCTACTTCAGAGAATAACTGATTTTTAAAAATCTTAGGATAAAAAAAGAAAAAGTAAAAAAAAAAAATCTTAGGATAATAGGCACTATAGAGGTAATTTGGTTCGATTTTCTCAGTCTAGAGAAAGAAGCTGAGTCCAGAGAAGAGAAAAAAATCTAGACATTAAAACTCAACAAAAGTTCTATGAGACTGAACCTCTAGTTTTCTGCAAAAAAAAACCCAGTGAGAAATGATTGGACATGGCAGTCAACAGTAGAGGTTCAGCAGTCAACAGTAGAGGTATGGTTATAAGAGGGTTAGGATCAATGATGAAGAGAACGCACATGTTGATTACCCCTTTCATGTTGTCAGTCTGTCCTACACAATGTCATAACAGATACACAACCTTTCACGATTTAGAATTCCGGCTTCTTAGGAAACTAGATATTAACTTTAAATAAACAGGTTCACAAACCGAAGTATTTTACTCACTAATGAACTCACTCCAACAGAAACGGGGCAGGGGGTGGGGGGGAAGCCAGTAAAGCTAATCAGTATCAGCGATTTTGTTTTGTTTTCCCTCCATTTTTCTTAGGAGTTGAAAAAAGTATTTTTCACCAGAGGTCCTAAATGCTTTTTATCCATAGTTACCAAGTCACTAACTCATGGAAGACAATAAAAGTGATCCAATTTCCATTTCAAAATACAAAGCTAAATCTTAGGTTATTTATAGGCCTGGTATCATCCTTGTCCTCATCTCCCCTCCTTACACCTTGGACTGCCTTTTCTGCACTCAGGGAGACTCTCATGCACCCCATGCATTCTGAATCAAAGGTTTCCCTGATACCTCTCATTTCTACTCTTTAAATGCAAAAAAAACTAGCTGATGCCTTGTAAAGATAAAAAATACCACTAACTACTTCTTTTAGTTTGAAACAATTCATATGTAAAAGGAGATCAGGGGCAGCGATGAGGGGAAAGACACTGGCAATAAATATGAAAAGATAAAAAGCATGATCCAAATATGAAAGGAGCTGGTACAAACTGCAAACAACAACACATTTGACAGAATTTCTGTTAAAAAAATGGCCATAAGGACAGCTAACTCACATAAAAACTCACACTGAAAATAGTTGAGAACATGCTACTGAATAAGAACAAACTATAAAAGTATCATCTTGTCAATTAAATTAGCAAAACATCAGTAGTTATGCAATACAGTACAGAATGCAAGTACAGATTAAATTATTCTATGTATGGGATTATTATTAAATAAGAATAATTTTTTAAAATTTTATTTTTGTGTGTACCATCATATCAGATCTGACTGGTACAGGAGGAGACTGTTCCTCTTTCCCTGGCAGAGCATCTGGTGGATATCGTGCGCCTCTGGGATTGTAGTGCAGCTAATAAGAATAATTTTAAAATAAAACATTATCCATAAAGACAAATAAAGCTGGACTATATATAACAAATTAAAAAGCTCTATTGCTACTTGTTAAAAAAATGCACCCTAATTTGAGGTATTATTATATTGTCATTAAATATGATAAATGTGTAAGTAAATTTATGGAAAATTCTTTATTAAATTATGCTAAGTGAATAAAAGAAACAAACATAGCACAATATAGAAATTAAACTATTTAAAATGCTTATATAATGATAAAAATTAGGAAAAAATCAGGATGATTTTATGGTAAAAGGGTTTTTTGGCCTGTTTTGTTACTTTTCTTTATATTCTCCTAGTTGTTGTTGTGCCACTGAGTCAATACAGATATATATAGCTGACACTCCAGCAGGTTTTTCAGAGGCAGTAAATCATACAAGAGTAGATTGCCTATCCTCCCTTGGAGCCGCTGGTGGATTTGAACTATGTGCCTTTGGGACTGCAGGGCAGCTTCTTATCAGCAGGCCACCAGAGCTCTCTGAAGACTTGGCTAAACACAATTTTGAGTACTCTTTTCTACATAATCTAAACAAAAAAGGCATGAGTAGGTATTCTTTTTTTTTTTTTTTGAGTAGGTATTCTTAAGTGAATGTTTTACTAAGCCAACCAACAATGATAGGAAAACAAGGCCAGAGTACATTCACAACTTTAGGCTGTTTTGTGTCGAGCCCAAGGTGCTCTGGAATTTTCAAGAGAAAGTAAACGGATTTGTTATTTTAAAACCCCAAGGGCTGAATAAATTCAATCTTACAACAGGGATTTCTGTCACCAGATATAGAATTACCACTATATTGCCAAGGTCAGAGAAAGATATAATGGCAAATAGCACAGCTAGCATGGTTACCAACATAGAGGGAGGATATTGTCCCTCGTTAGCTTCAGAATCCACCTGTGCATCCCTCATCACTGTGATTATAGACCTGCTTATTCTAGGAAAGTGAAGAATAGCAAATAACTCTTCAAACTCTTATTTGACTGGCATACAAAGGACCAGATGAATCTCTATCAGGTGACAGACAAGTAATTTTTAACTATCTCAAAGCAGTAGGCTTTTATCTCCATTTCAGAGTTGCTGGATAGAATCCAAGAGCAGCTCACATTCCTCTTTCTCAATTTGGAGGATATCTAGTGGTCCTGCAATTCTGGTCACTCAAATCCATTAGCACCAAATTGTAGAGGATTAGTAGTCAATGAGTACAAATGATTACCCAGTACTAACTGAGGGATTATCAGGTGAAGAAAAAGTTGGAAGAAAGGGAAAATGGAAGGAAGGAGAGAGAGAGAGAGAGAGAGACAGAGAGAAGAGGGTTTTTATTAGTGGTTAAGGCTGGGATAACCAGTTGATGGAGAAGTGATTCTTCCTCACAGCAACTCCACTCGGGTGTTGGAGTAGAACTGCACTCCACAGGGTTTCCAACAGTGATTTATCCCTGAGCTCTCAGCTGCTAACATAAAAGTTAAAGTTCTCCTCAGAAGCTCCCCTGGAATAAAGACCTGGAGGCCTACTTAACAAAATATCAACTATGAAAAATCTATGGAGCACAGCCCTAATCAGAGACACATAGGGTCCCCTGAATCTAAACTGACTCAACAGTGACTTCCCCCACCCCACCGCCCCCAATATCCAAAGCACTTTATTTCTGATCTGGGAGAAAGAAGTAAGAGCCTTCTCAAAAAAACTTGCTTCCTTATCTGGAAGGGACCATTAGTTTTTATACTTGAGTTAGATGAATTGACCCAACAGTGACTTTTATTTTGCGATGGCAATTGGAGAAGGGGATGTTGAAGCAGTATTTATATAAAGACCCTGAATGACTTCAGAAACAGGAGAACTCTGGAGAAGAAGGGAAGGCTAAGTGAGAACAGAGTTTTTCAGATTTAAAAAAAAATCCCAAGTGAATATCTGAAACTTTCAAATTTCTGCATATCCAGCTTCTAAGATGATCTTCAATGATCTCCTCAATGATGATATCTATATGTAATCCTCTCTGATAATTTATCAGGATTGGTCTCTGTGACCAAAATAACATGGCAGAATAGTATGTTACTTCTAATGACAGGCCATAAAATATGGTATAGCTTCCGCGGCTGTGTGCACTTTCTTTCTTTCTCAGATCATTCGTCTATGTCATGAAGCAGCCAAATGAAGAGGCTCTCACATGATGAAAAACTGCAGCCTGTGGTCAACAGTAAGTGAGAAACTGAGGTTCCTTACCAACAATTAGTTATGTGAGTAAGCTTAGAATTGGATCCTCCAGCTCAACTGAGACTTCAAATGACTGTAGCCCTGGCTACCATGTTAAAATATCCTAAACCACAAACTAATGTTAGATTTCTGACTCTCAGGAAGTATTGGGGAGGGGGAGGATTGTATATTTGTTTAAAATGGCTACACTTTCAGGGTAATTTGTTGCACTGTAATAAATAACATGATGACAACATGTTGGATGGTTGCTAGAAAGAATAATCTTCAAATAAAGATGTCCATGTCCAAAAAACCCTAAGGTTTGATAAGGCTCCACTGCAAACAATTCCCATTTTCTTCTGACAATAATATTAGTATTTTTCTAGTCAGAGAAGCCCCAGCAGAAGAGTCTAACACAGTTACCAGCCACTAGTGACATTATCTATTCTAATGCCACCAGACATTAGCCTAGAGAAAGGTGAGTTCCCAGTGCAAAGCAGCCACTGGAAAGGTGGTGTCCTGTATCAATGTAGTCAAGGGTTAAAGTTGAGGCAGCAAACTTATCCCCAGAGATATGTGCCTGGGACTAAACTAAGATTCACAAGATTCTCTGTGAGTTTTCCTTACTTCTAAATTCTGGGATAACTGATGCTCACTGAATGCCGATATTTGTATGAATAAAAATGAAGGGATTTAGCAAATCTTGTTCCTGCACACAGTTGTCAAAAAAAATCTGACCTTTACAACAGGAAAAAGAGGAAGGATTTAAAGATTTAAAGAAGAGGCAGTGACTGTCTGATATATAACAAACCTTTGAAAAATTATGAAGCAGTGAAAATCCCCTACAGGTCCCAACAAAATGTGCCCAATTTGCATTCCAGCAAAGCTCTCCATACATACCATTTGGCTCCTGTGTGTACTTCCAGGCAAATAAATCCTGAGGAATAATCCCACTGGGACCTAGGTCTGATCTCTGATATATTACTGCTCCACAGCTCCAGATCAGGCTCCACAAACTGCCTTTTTGGTACCAAATAACTAAATCAAAGTCATCCTGATAAGCTTTGAAAACAGGAAATGTGAGGAGAGGTTTAATGAATGTTACAACTCAACCTATTAGACTATAGCACATTACTGGAAGAGAGAGAAAACTCTTCTGCTTTTACATCCCCAAATCTCTCAAGACCAAATCCAGACATACCTGTCATTCACCACACCTATCTATAAAGCCTTATTCAAAGCCTGACTTTGATCAAATGGTTAGGATGCATTTGCAAAGCCAACACCAGTATGAGTGTACTAGTGGAGTCTTTGAGGGGGACAGGGGGAAAGTGAGATAGAACAAAAAGCACACACTAAAGACTACAATTATATGTTTATTTTCAAAATGGATTTAAACTTATGTTTACAAAAAGCAATCAATGGCAGCAATGAAAATGGTAACAAATTCCAATTTAAAATGTTCTAAGGACAAATCACTGCAAACACATTATAGTATAAACAATAATAATGTTTCTAAACAGAAACATCTAGCAGCTAACATATAAACTGGAGAAAGCAATGTTAAGAAAAAAGCAAGTTAGATTTTCAGAGAAAACAGATAACTAGAAGTTTCAATGTCCTTGATTTCAGCATTAATTTTCTCCTTTCTCAAGGAATAAAAGTTTTCACAATAGAAAAAATCAGCTTAGACACACAACATTAATTACAGGGATTTCAATTAGAAAAATCCTAAAATAGGTATAGATAAGTTGAACCTGGTGGACTGAAAGAGAGACGGGTAAGAAAGAGGCACCAAGGAACTCAATCAACCCTTGGAGGTAGGGGAAACCAACATGCCTGATGGCAAATATCTGTATTTAAGGCTATATAAGTAGTACTGGAGTAACAGATGAAACCAGTTCAGATAGCACTTTTAAAAGCTCCAGGTACTGCACACCCATGTTTATTGCAGCTTTGTTCACAATAGCAAGGAGTTGGAAACAACCTAAGTGCCCATCAACAAACGAATGGCTAGAGAAGCTGTGGTATATTCGCACAATGGAATACTATGCTGCATTAAAAAACAAGGAACTCATGCAATATTATTCAAAATGGTTGACTCTGCAGAACATTATGCTGAGTGAAATATCCCGGTCACAAAAGGACAAATATTACATGATGCCACTGTTGTAGAATGGGACTGTTCTTGGGGTTGGGGAGAGACTGAGTAAGATGGGTTCAATAATGTATACTTCACTGAAACAGAAGAGGGAGAAAACTGTTTAAAAGAGATATATAACTAGGTATTTCTGTCATCACAGGAGACTAGAGCGAGGGCTACATGGTGGAGGGGACCTGGGGGAGGGTTTGTAAAACAATGAAAGAATCTTTTCTTTTACTTTTCCATAATTTTTGGACTCATGTACTTATAACTTGTTAGTCAAATTTGTGTCTTCTAGGTTGCAACACCCCCATGATACATCTTCAAGGATATGAACATGTACGGCCAAGCACAATCAATAAGAGTGCATCTAAATTCCAAAATCAATCTCCATAATAGTCTATGTGTTTCCTACTGCCAAAGGGGCCCTTTAGAGTAGTGAGAGAAGATCTTCACCCTGAAACCCACAGCGTCCCTTTTCAGCAGGAAGTAGCTAAGAGAATACGCCATCCCCTTTTCCTTATGACTCAGGGTGAAGTCTCTCTCAGGGAGGAGTGATAGGGAATGGCAAAGGACACACTGACAAAGAAGATTAATCAGAACTGGCTTTGACAAGCACTGTGGCATTTGGACAAGAACAAACTGGGAGGAGGGTAGAGAGAATAGTGCAACAATGAATGAATGGAAACCCAAAATCTCTGTAAATGTTTATGAAAATTAATAAAATATAATTATAGGGGGGAAAAAAAGAAAAAAAAAAAGCTCCAGGTACTCACCAGGAATGAGCATTAACCACATCTCCAGAAGATTATTTTGCCAGCAGGAAGGTAAACTAGCATTATGCAAGCTATGCAAGCAAATAGCCTCCTATCCTTGGAAAGGGATATCATGCTTGGAAGGGTGGAGGGACAAGAGAAAAAGACCCCAATGAGACAGACTGATTCAGAGACTGAGGTAATGAAGGCAGGTGTGTCAGAGATAATAAGGTTGGCACAGGATAGCACAGAATTCAGGACAATTATACATAGGGTCACTATGAGTTGGCAAGTGACTCAATGGCACATAAAACAACAACAATGGTTAGCAAGACCTAGTGTTTCTATTTGCCTGGTCCAGAAATATTCTCATCCACTACTAATAAACAAAGTGTAACTGATGCAATCGGTATTCGTTTATGCAGTTGTATTAGCTGTGAATACCATATTTGTTGAAGATTTTGGGGAAAAAAGTATTTCTTTAACACAAAACACAAAAACTCCAAAGAGGCATTCATATCCTGCAGGAAACAAGCATGCCAGGAAGTCCTGAAAGACTGAAGAGAGCTTTCTCACCAAAAGGAACTTTTTCACCAAGGACCTATACAATCTCAAAAGCTTTTGGGGAAAAGTAAAAACTGAGTAACAAGTACTGGTAAGTATAATGAGTAACGGAAACCCTCATCCATTGCTAGTAGGAATGTAAAATAGTTCAGTACTGCAGAAGCCATCTTGGCAGTTCCTCAAAAGGTTAAAAACAGAATTACCAATGATGCTATTATTGTTAGGTACCTCTAAGCTGGCACAAGCTTACAGGTCCCTATATAATAACAATGAAATATTGCCCCATCCTGCAACATCCTTACAGTTTACAGTCCATTGGCATAGTAAATTCAGTGTTGGCTGCTAAACAAAAGGTCAGCAGTTTGAATCCACATGCTGTGCATGAGAGAAGATGAAGTAGTCTCCTCTCATTAAGATTTATAGCCTTGGAAACCTGATGGATGGTCACAACCAACTGGAATGAATTTAACAGCTGTCGGTTTTTCAGAGTAATATATATGATTCAGTAATTCTACTCCCAGGTATATACCCAAAAGAACTGAAAATTAGTTGTTGTTGTTGTTGTTATTGTTATGTGCCGTCGAGTCGCCTGCGACTCATAG
>NW_006399756.1:28630462-28699839 GCF_000299155.1 Elephantulus edwardii
CATGGCAATGCACCTTTTAATTTCCTGGCTACTGGTGCCAAGAGTGTTGACTGTGGAGCCAAGCAAACTAAAGCTGTGTACAATCTCAATCTCTTTATATATATATAAGAACATGTCTGCAACATCATTGTGTGTTTATATGAACCCTTTCCTATTCTGTGCCATCCTCACATTTCCTGACACATTAGAGCCCACTGTGGTAGTCACCATGAAAATCCACCGGGTCGAGGGTCTTCCTTTCTTTTGCCAACTCTCAGCCTTTTTGAGCATCATGTCCCTCTCCAAGGAACAGCTCCTCCTAGCAACATGTGCAAAGTATATGAGGCAAAGCTTTATTATCTTTGCCTCCAAACAACACTGGTAGCACCCTCTCTCTCCAAGACATATTTGTTTGTTCTTTTGGCAGTCCATGAGATGTTTGACATTATTCTCCAACACCATGGCTCAAAGGCATCAATTCTTCTGTCATCATTATTCATTGTCCAGCTCTTAGATGCAACATTATTAGCAACAGACAAAAGGTGCAAAGAGCCCAAATGTCTAGCAACAAATTGTGATGGATACATATAAATGGAATATTATTCAGCCATAAAATAAAGTCCTGATTCATGCTAAAATCTAATTCATATTTAAAATCATGCTATGTGAAATAAACCAGATAGAAAAGATCACATATTGTATTATTTTATTTATACAAAATAACCAGAACACATAAATCCATAGGCAGATAAGGGAAGGAGAATGAGGAGTAACTGCTAAATGGGCAAATGGTTTCTTTTTTTGAAGCGATGAAATCTTTGGAATAAAAGAGATAGTAGCTGCACAACAGTGTGAATGCAATGAATGAACTGATCTGTTCACTTTAATATAGTTGATTTTTTTTTGTTATGTGAATTTCACTTCAATTTTTTTTAAAAAAAAGTTTTTTAAAATGAAAATCAAGATTCTCTTGAACTCTATCTTATTTTTCCTAGTGCTTTAACAAGATATGCACTTCCCTTCTGGGAACCATAAGCTCAAAAATACTAAACTCGCTGCTATTAAGTTAATTCCAACACATATTCTAACTCTCCAGTGAGTATCCCAGGGATACTCTTAATGGGAGGAGACTATTGATTCTCTCCCAAGGAGCCACAGGTGAATTTGAACTGCTGGAGATGAATGGTCTTTTGGTTAGCAAGGCAACACAATACAGACTACACTACCAGAGCTCCTGGGGAAAGAAGGAAGGAGACTGCCCATCTTTCTTTTGCAGAGTAGCTGGTAGATTTGAACTGCATACCTTTGGGTTAACAGTGCAACTCCTCATCAATAAGCCACGAGAGCTCCTTAGTTTAAATTAGAGCACTTTAAAAGTTATCCTTTAGGGGAGCTCTGGTGGCCTAGTGGCAAGAAGCTGTACTGCAATCCCAAAGGTCCATGGTTTGAATCCACCAGATGCTCTGCTGGAGAAGGAGGGACAATTTCCTCCTGTACCAGTCAGATCTGATTTGATGGTACATGCACAAAAAATAATTGAAAAAAATTTTTTAAAAAAGTTACCCTTTATGATTCAAATATTATTTCTACTTTTAAAAAAGTTTTCTTATTGTTACACAAAGAATATGTTATCTCCAGAGTCTTAAGAGCTAATAATGTATTTATTCCCTTATATAGTTTTGGGTTTTGTTACCTTGAAATGACCATTTAAAAGTACCTAGGATCATCAGTAACATACCACTTTACCTCCTCTCTTTACTCCCCTTACTCATCTCTCTGCGTAGAGTACTCACAGTCAGAAATTCCTGTTTTACAAGATATTTTTTTGTTTTGTCTTTTGGTTTTTTGTACATTTCTACATTTCTGTAAACTCTCTATCCTTGAGCTAGAACTTGAGCTTGCCTACATAGACAAATGGACTGCAAACATGGAAGAACTTTATTCTCAAGTAGTTGCTTTTACACATGCACGGAATAGTCTAGTTACGTGAATGTCTCTGTTATGCTTTTAGTAGGTACACAGATATTCAGGTGTACCTTGAAGTATGTTGCTAGAAAGTAAGGTCAACTGAACAGCTAGCCCAGGAGCCTTAGCATCACATCAGCTCCTTTGATATGCATAGCAAAGAGAGGTCCAAGAACAATTAGTATCTACCTCTTATTCATCTACTGTAAATGGCTAATTTGAAGATTAGCTATATAGTTTTGCCTTCATACAAATAAAGTCTCATCACCTTTCTCTAATCCATAATCATATTTTTAATATAAGTTTTTATTAACTCTGTGACCTTGAACATGTTATTTAACCCTCTGGAGTATGAATATTATCTGTGGATACTAATCAAGATCCAATCTATTTAATTGTTGTTGTTATTAAATTTAAAAGTATACTATTATAGACAAGAGAAGCCTTAAGAGACATGATAGCTAAATATAATATAGTATCCTATCTAGGATTCTTGATGAGGAAAAAAATAGTAAGTAAAAAATAAACATAGCTGGATAAAGTTTAGATTATAGATAATAATATTTTACTGGTTCATTAATTATTACAAATGTCCCACACTAATAAAATGTTAATAAGAGAGGATACTAGATGTGAGTTATATGGGAATTCTCTGAATTCTAAAATTATAAATTTATTTAAAACTTAGAAAATACTTGCCGTATAAAAAACTATAGTTTTAAAAAAATCTATAAACCATAAAGATCTAGTAATTGTAAATTATCATAGAATTTAATAGATTTAGCCTTTCATGTAGGCTGCCACAGGTAGGCAGCCATTTTGAGAAGCTCAGAAAACAAAGCTAGGTTGAAAAGTTAAATTTTTGTGTGGAAGGGACCTCAAGTCTAGACCCCAGAAATATCCCAGCTGTTTCCTGCCAGCTGGTGCCTGATGTCTGACTTTGAATAGAGTTAATTTTCTTTATAATTATTGTTGTCTCTCAACCAGTCTTATTTCATGAAAAGTATGGTCACCCTATGAAAAGAGGCTCTATGCATGTACTCACTTTAAGATCCCACAGAATGAGCTAAGGCATGGGCATAGCTGTTTATTTGGTCCATTTCCTAACTGGCTGAAACAGATCTGATTTCTATCCCAACTTGAAATGTAGGAAAAGATAGACACCCAGAGACAGAAAACAGCAAGTGTATCCAACCCTTGCCAACTCCTGTTCAACCCTGGAAAAAAAAAAGAAAGCAAGAGTTCCAGAAGTGCAGGAAATTGTTTCTCAGACAAAAGACAACACTTCCTTTCCCAGAACAATCCATCTCCCACACTGACATCCTGCTTGTGCTATATTTACCCTGCCCAAATCTGTCGATGATATACTTCCAGCTGCATTCTCACCACATGGTCTTGTCACTCAGCTTGAGCACTCAGAGGGGAATCGGTCCAGAGGGCAGAGCCTAGAAATCACTACACACTAATCCATGTTTCCTCTACTGCTACCCTTCAGAGTAAAGTGAGACAAAATACGGACAGTATTACTCCCTGTTTATTTTGGAAGTGACTGGAGAGACAAGAGGTACTTCATTTTATATAGTTGCTAATTTTGACTTCCCTCATGGTAGCCAATGAAGGAACCTGAACAATGAAGGGACTGAAATGAGAAGTTAAAAATAACTTTGCTAATGTGAGTTGGCCAAATAACATCACTTAATAGCTTCTTCCACCCGAGCCCATGAGGATCAGGTCATCCAGTCACCTTATCATAGGGTAAACTCTTTAATTCTAGGTAGGAAGACCATTTCATCCATCCCAACTCATTCTACCTCTTAGCACACTCTACTGAAAAAGATAAATGCAAACACTGGATTAAGTAAAGGCAAACATCAAAGGGGACTTCCATTTTCCTGTTTTGGCTACTCTGTATTGGTCTTTACGGCCACTCTTCTTGCTTCCACCCCAACTCTTCTCCTTCTATTCCTTTCTGTTCATTTCTTTTTACTTTCTGCGTCTTTAGTTGACTTGATTTTCTTTTTCATCTTAATCTCTTTTTTTATCATAACAAGATTCCCTCAATAAAACATAACTGATATCTGATAACGTTTTAATTTGTAATAGTTCTATCATTAGTTTACTCACTAGAGTAATAATAGTAAATGCAAAAAAAAACCCTAAGCCTCAAGAACAAATATCTGTTTCTCCTTGTCTTTTCTTTCGTTCTTAAGGAGCTCAGTCATGCATATTAATTGGATCCTTCAAGTCCCTAAAAAATCAAAAGGCAAGACACAAAGAAATAAGCAGGAAAGAAAAGGGTGACAGTAGATAAGAATGAGAAATGTTTTTCTCATCTTTTCTCACTTAAAGCTCTTGGACAATGGGCTTATAGATTTTCAAAAAGCTTATGTGGATACTTGCAATGAGTCCAATTTTAAAATGAGAGTAAAAGTTGAAATATAATGATGAATTCATACAAGTCCCACTTATTGAAGGAGAAAGGGGACTGGGGAAGACGAGAATTAATTTTACTTGACTATTGCTAATCCATTTTGGAAGAGAAACTTTCATGTTATTGGTTGAGAGGAAAGAGCAAACTTTACTGTGTGATACTATCACATTCATAGAAACTTCCAAACCTCATCTTCATTCTTTCCCAAGATTCACTGAGCCAAAGCTTTTCCCAATTTTCAAAATTCTTCTTAGTTACAGTTGTTGTTTTGTTAGGTGTCATCCACATTAGAATCAACTCAGAGCTGACGTGAGTTTTCAGAGACTGAAAAACAATGAATGCATCTTTCTCCTGAGGAGCATCTGGTGAATTTGAACTGTATGCCTTTGGGTTGGCAGCACAACTCCTCACCACTATGCCATCAGAGCTCTTTTTAGTTATCAGGTATCGTTTAAAAGCAGCATAAAGTATTATCCCTGAGAACTGATTCCTATAGGAAGAGAGAGACAAGCAAGGTAGAAAGTTTTGCACATACTCCTAAAACAAGTCCTCTCAGGACAGGTATCTTAAGCAACCACTCACAATATTCCTTAAAATTTGTCTCTGTACAAAACAACTATGAGATATCATCTTATCCCAATAAGAATAGCAAAATTTAACTGAACAGCAAACATCAAATGCTGGTGAGGCTGTGAAGAAACTGGAACCCTTATTCACTATTGGTAGGAGTGTAAAATGGTGCAACCACTATGGAAGGCTGTATGGCACTTTCTCAAAAAGTTGCAAATAAGGGGAGCTCTGGTGGCCTAGTGGAAAGGAGCTGCAACTACAATGGCGCACGGTTCGAATCCACCAGATGCTCTGCTGGGGGAAGGAGGAACAATCTCCTCCTGTATCAGTCAGATCTGATTTGACAGTACACTCACACAAAAATAATTGGAAAAAAAAAGTTGCAAATAAAAATACCATTTGACCCAGCAATTCCACTACTGGGAATATACCCTAAAGAAACCATAACCACCACCCAAGCAGATATATGCACACCCAAGTTCATTGCTGCTTTGTTCACAATAGCAAAGAGCTGGAAACAACCCAAGTGCCCACCAACAAACTAATGGATAGAGATGCTCTGGCATATATTCACACAATGAAATACTATGCAGCACTGAAAAACAAGGAACTCATGAAATATTATGCAAAATGGAGGACATTATGCTGAGTGAAATATCTCAGTCACAAAAGGACAAATACTGCATAGTGCCACCGATACAGGCCATAGTCTTTGCAATGACTATTGATGACAGAAGAAGAATTGATGCCTTTGAGCTGTAGTGCTGGAGAAGAGTACTGACTATACCACGGACTGCTAGAATAACAAACAAGTTCTTCCTAGAGAGGGTAAAAACCCAGGCTGCTCCCTAGAGGCAAGGATTCTGAAGCTCCATCTGACATAATGTGGGCATGTTGCAAGGATGGCCATCATGCTTGGGAGGGTGGAGGGACAGTGCGAGAGAGGAAGACCCTTGACGAAATAAATTGACTCAGTGTCTGGGTTAATGGGCTAAGGTGTGTCAGAGACAAAAAGGTTGACTAAGGATAAAGCAGAGTTCAAAAAAGAAGCAGAGTTCAAAGCTGTTGTACATAGGATTGCTATGAGTCACAAGTAACTCAATGGCACATAGCAACAAAAAGAGAATATCCTTTGTAAGAAATACACACTGAAATACTAAGGAATAAACAGTCATTAAATATAACCTATTTTCAAATTATTTAGAAAATTAAATATACACGCGTGTGTGTCAAGAAAGAGTAAACGGATTAAAAAGCAAAAAGGTAAAAAAAAATTTTTTTTAAAAAAAGCAAAAAGGTAAATGGGAGTCCTCTGTTATTATTCTTGCCACTTTTCTGTAAACTTGAGATTATTTCAAAATAAAAACTAAAAAATACTTACCATCAACTCATTAAATGTCCTGCACCAATCAGGTAAGATGGGAAAAGGGGGCCAGCGCACATTCTTAATAGCAGTAAACAGTCTTTGCTAAGAGAGTAAGCTAGTTTCTCCTTTTCTGTGGAGCTTCTGGAAGATGGCCATTACCAATATAAATATTTCCCATCTTCTTCCTTTTGTTACTATGTGATCACAACCCAATTTCACTGACTGCTGAGCCTAAAGTTTACAGGATCACTGAAGGTCCTAGCATTATTTCAAAGTTCCCAAACATGAAAAAATTCTACCAAAACTAGCCACTGTTTCTCCCTTATAAGAACTTAGAGAACAGAATGAGTCTTTAAAGCTCATGAAACGAAACTGATTAAGATGCTAATCTCAGGCTCGCTTGGGAGGATTAATGAACCATATTTGGATTCTGAAAACAGAAATCCACTTTCCCTTGACTAGTTATGCCACAATGCTACTGTCCATGTGGGCTGAACCATGAATCTCTCTTCCTGCATCAAAAAGGAATCTGGATTCTCTGCCAGAGTCACTAGACTCTAGTCACTAACAGTATTTCACTCTAGTAAGCATTAATGATATAACTTTAATGCAGACTCATCCCCTCAAAAAAAAGAAAGCAAAGGAGAAACAAAGATCCAAACTTCAAGTTCAAGAATATAACAGACTCTAAAGCATGCGATACATCACGGGTCTTTTGGTAGAAAACATTTATACTGCGCATCTGCTTCAGGTTCTCTTTTAGAAGACCTGAGCCACTGTTTAGTTGCTTTGTTGCCTTGTTATCTTTCTGTCCTTGAAAATGCCAGGAATACTTTTGGGAGAGACAGGTGACATTCTTTCTTGAGGTCCCAAGGTTCCCATGAGCTAATTCTAAATAAAGGTGCTTTTCTCTGGGATCCAAACAATAAATACATAATGAGATGTTCTACTAGTTACCAAAGCAGAGCCTATGCCAAAGCTACACAAGTTGTGATATTTCTTTCTCACATAAGGTTTCTAAGCTAACGAGAGTGGGTTCTGAAAACACTCAAGTTACTTTTTTTTTCAGAAGCACTCAAGTTTGTTTGTTTTTAACTGGGATTAACCACTAGAACCTGGCTAGAGAAAAGGGACTTCCTAACTTTTTTAGCACTTTAGTAGCATTTAGTAGCTCAAAAATAGCTGTTAAAAATGTCTGTTTTGTATCTTTAAACTTCAAAGTTTTAACAACAATATAAGAAGACTTAAATGTAAAGTTAAATAACATTATTAGAAAAGGGAACTAACCATTGATATTTCATCCTACTGGTACAACCATAGACAACTCCATTCTGAGATGCACAGATTGATTAATCAAAAAGGTTAATAAACAGGCTAATCCAGCCCTAAGACATCCAAAATCCTAAAGTAGCTAATGATGCAATGTAAACAGTATTTCCATGGTCAATGCCAAGGCTAGAGTAGAGGGTGAGAGTAAGACAGATAAGGCAGATACACCACTGCTGCCACTTTTCTGATTACTCTAGAACTTCCCTTTTTCAGTAAAGACAAATAACACTTTCCTGAGATCTGCTGGGTGGACTTCAAATCAGTACCCAGCTGTTCATTCAAATTCTAGAGCAGTTCAAATCATCAACATGCTAGAATATACATTTTATAAGAGAAGGAACAAATATCTATTAGTGTCCTTGAAAACCAGGTCCCTATTAGCTAGTTCAAGGAAACTTGAAGATACAGTGTACCATTATAAATCACCTGTTTAAAAAAAAAAATAAAATAAAAAAATAAATCACCTGTTAACCTAAAGGATGCTGGTTCAAATCCACTAGCTTCTCACAGGAGAAAGGTGAGGCACTCCATCCTTGTTAAGATTTATAGTCTCCAAAACTGATAGAAAAAAGTATGTGCCTGGAAGTGAGGCTCCCGCCTCTGGATCCAGAGCTCCGTGTCTGCACACGTCCCTCACACTGGTGGTGGCTCTGGGCTCCCCCTTGGCCTCCAATGCCACGTGTGTGCCTTGTCACTTAGGCTTGTATTAGAATGTTCCACCTTCTTCTCTGAGCTTGTTCTGCTGTACGGGGGACAACTGCTCTCGAGGAGAATACAAGCCATGAAAAAACCCAAAATAAACTAAAAGTGCATCATGAGTCAGAATCAATTAGATAGTCAGAGGTTTGGTTTTTGGTTTACCTGTTTAGTGTTGGGCACACAGTAAGTCTAAAAAAAAATATGTGTTGAACAGATATATGAACTTCAACTAAAAAGAAAGTTCCTGGGGAAAAAAATTTTTCTTTGAAGTTCCTCCAATAGATCTGATTCCCAATTCAACCCACTAGAAGATTTAAAACAATAGCCACTTCTTACATGATATGTTATGCTCCCTTTTCCCTAATCCAGCTTAAAATATAAAAAGAACAAGGTATAAGTTGTCTGTTGTTAGATACCATCAATTCAGAACCTCCCCATAGCTGGCCCTCTAGCAGGTTATTAGGGACAAAAATCACATGGAAGGAGACTGCCCATCTTTCTCTCAGAGTAACTTGTGTATTTGAACTGATTGCCTTTGGGATGGCAGCACAATTCCTTACCACTAAACTTTCATAACTCCCTGCCAAGTGACTGTTATTGCTATGTGCCGTCAAGTCACTTGCAACTCATTGTGACCCTATGTACAACAGCCCTAAACCCTGCTCTGTCTTGTGCCAATCTCACTGTCTCTGACACACCCACCCTGATTACCCTAGTCACTGAATCAATCCACCTCATAGAGGGCCTTCTCCTCTTGCACTGTCCCTCCACCCTCCCAAGCACGACGTCCTTCTCCAAGGACCGGTCCCCCTCCTTGCAACATGTCTAAAGTATGTCAGATGAAGCTTCAGAATTGTTGCCTCCAAGGAGCAGCCTGGTTTAAACCTCTCTAGGATGAACCTATTCGTTTTCTTAGCAGTCCATAGTATATTCAATACTCCTCTCTGGCACCACAGCTCAAAGGCATCAATTCTCCTTCTATCTGCCCTAGTCATTGTCCAGCTTTCGGATGCAGAGCAAGGGATTGTAAAGACCATAGCTTGTATCAGACGCACCTTAGTCTCCAGAGAGACACCACTGCTCTTCAGTACTTTCGAGAGGTCCCTAACAGCAGACTTCCCCATCGCAATACATCTTTTCATTTCCTGGCTACTGGTGCCAAGAGTGTTGACTGTGGAGCCAAGCAAACTAAAGCTGTGTACAATCTCAATCTCTTCACCACCCATCCTGATGCTGCCAATTGGCCCAGGGGTGAGAATCTTTGTCTTCTTGATACTGAGCCTCAATCCATATTGAAGGCTGCAGTCCTTGACCCTTGTAGTAAGTGCTTCAGGTCCTCCTCAGTTTCAGCAAGCAGGGTTGTGTCACCTGTATAATACAGATTGCTGATGAATCTTCCACCAATCCTGATGCCATACTTCTCCTCTTACAGCCCAGCCTCCCAGATAATCTGTTCTGTATATAGGTTGAAAAGGTATGAAAATAGGACACATCTCTGGCATATACCCTTCCCAATTTTTAACAATGCAGTGTTTCCTTGCTCTGTTCTGACGACTGTCTCCTGATCCAAGCATAGGTTTCGCATTAGCACAATCAAGTGTTCTGGGATTCCCATTCTTCTCAGAATCAGCCACAGTTTGTTATGATCCACACAAACACCTTTACATAATCAATGAAACACAGATAAGACATTCCTCTGGTATTTCCTGCTTTCAGCTAAGATCCATCTAAAATTAGCTACAATATCCCTAGTACCACGATCCCTTCTAAGACCCAGCCTGGACTTCGGGCAGTTCTCTGTTGATGTGTCAGTCATAATTGTATCCATAATCCTTATTTCCTCAGGGAAGAATACTACTTAGCCTAACATTCTCTAGGGCTCCAATGAATTAAATGACCTCAAATGAATTCCTGCCTTGCAAAAGCTGATTTGTTCAGAGAGAAACAATCATCCATATAGAACTGCTTTATTGAAAAGCAATTTATTGACATCAGTTGAGAGTCTACTGGTTCCCAAAGGTCAAAAGTGCTAAGGCACCTCACTGAGTCATTCCTTTACTGAATGCCAAGAAAGAAAAAATAAAAGTCTTTTATCTCCTGTTTTCCTGAAGCAAAGAGGAGAAATTAAGGTATTGACTGTTCTCCATCTATCACCCTTCCTTAATGAGGTGATATGAGCTAATATAATCTGTCTCCATTTTTCTCCACACGCAGCTCTATGTCCTAATGTGTGACCAAAAAGAAGAATGTACTCATCCTTTTCAATACTTTTCAATTCTGCCCAAGAATAAAACCGCTGAGACAAATTCCAACCAGTGTTGGAACAGGAATAAATCATAAGCTCTCTCCTCAGGCTTTCAATTTTTCTGATCATGATCTACAGTAAGAATTGATTGATCAAAGATTATAATTAATCAATTATAATTAATATTTTTAAACAAAATGTGTATTAATGAAAAACTAGTATGATTTTTAAACTTTCACTCAAATAAATTAAAAAATATCAAACATTTGAGAGAATAAAAGTAGTACATTTTACACTGCAACTTGGAACAAACATTGTTTCTAATTAAACAATTAACAATTAACAAAATTGTTTCTAATTAAAACAAGTTTCACAAAACAACAATTTCACCCATGTAGGAGGCACAAATATTTCCAATTCTATTCCATTCCTTTTTATTCTCCTTAATGTTGTCTGCTTATAACAAAAAGCAAAGAAATGCTCAAAAACTAATGGTATTGTGTCAAAAAAAACCCTAAAGAAACGAATTTGAAAGAGCTCTCTTTCACCAAATTTGGAATTATTTGAGTATCAAGATTAATTATAAAAATTATAAAAACTGAATAAATAAAAATCCATACATACATTTAATAAGGGGGAGGAACTTTTCATCTGTCACTGTTAGTCATGATTACTGACCCTAACTCATTATGCTGAAGACTGGATATTATAGGGACATAATATTTACCCTGCCTTTTTTAGGAGAAACAAATTCATCTTCCAATGATGAGAGGAAGCAATTCTTTACAGAAAACGTCAGCTAACAAAAGTATAGAGTGACAGGTTTTTAAAAACCATTTTCCTGTCACAAAGAAATGAATGATTTAAGCAAAGTTTCATCAACAGATGATCAATAGGTAAAAAAATGTAAGAGGACAGGATATTCACAAGGTGCCAAATTATAACCTCAGACTACTTATTACAAAAGGAAAAATAATATAATGGGAATATGTGACTAATACCACTAGAACCAAGTAATCATACTTAGCATTACCACCTGTGAGATAATCTGAGTGCATGTGTCTCCTGTGGTGATATAATATTAAACGGTATCACTTATAACACTTTTGTAAAAAATGTTTAACCCAAATTTAATTAATTTTATTTCTAACTTCTGGTATACAGAAATTCCACCAGCACCTCCAAGGCAGAGCGATGGGCCATCACTCCTGTTAAGATTTATAGCCTAAGAAATTCAACGGAGGGTCCCCATGAGTTGGGATAAGCTCAATGACAGTGAGTTCTGAGAGAATCTAGAAAGTATGTAAGATAGAGGAACAAGTTAAACAATACCGCAGGGATGAGCCTTGGTGGTGTAGTCCATAGGAAATTTTGCAGGTAACCTAAAGGTGGAGCCTCAAAACCACATCTCCAAAGCACTAAAAGAGCAATGGTGTCACTTTAAAGACTAAGGTGTATCCAAATCCATGTCATGGTTTTTTAAATGCATCCTATGCAACTCAAAGTTTGACAGTGAATAAGAATGACAGAAGAATAATCAATGCCTTTGAAATATGGCATTAGAGTATTGAGTATCACACTGGCTGCCAAAAGGACAAACAAGTTCTTTAAGGAAGTTTAATCAGGGCTCTTCTTAGAGGTGAGGATGATGAAACTTCATCTCACATACTTTGGGCATGCTGTCAGGAGGGGCCAGTCCTGGAAAAACGACATCACACTGGGAAAGTATGAGGGTTAGAGAAAGAAAGACTCTCAATGAGATGGACTGACACAGCGACTGTAAAAATGGGCTCAAGCATATCAGAGAGATCATGAGGAATGCTCAGGAGAGGACACGGTTCTGAGCTCTTGTTCATAGGGTGTCTATAAGCTGAAGTCAACTTGATGGCACCAAACAATAACCATCACCACCGAGAGGGCAGACCTATTACCATCTCAGCTCTGACTTTATTATCAGTTGGTGCCAGTCTTCTTTTTCTAAAAGAATTTTTAATTTTGCGTTACTTTAATTTCCCATAGCACTTTGAGGTGCCAGTTCTCTTAAACTTGTTATTTGCCCAAAGAGAAGAATGAAGTTTCATAAAAATTTATGTAGAATGAGGTTTCCTTATTCTACAACCCTGTGCTATGAGCCTCCAAAATTTGTTTATAGATAGATATAGATGCAGTCAATTAATAACGCATTTTACTTGAAAAAGGAAGAACGATCAGTGGGAAGACTCCAAGTAGAGTCAGGGAGATCTCTCTTGTCCTTTTACTTGTAGATTTTTCCCAATTCAGATCTGATCACACGGAAGTTCTTTTCATCCTATTTTCCCCCAACTAATATCCCCAACTACCCTCTTAGCCTTTAGTTCCCAAGCTGCTTTCCAGGACACCTGGAAGCAAGCTACATAGTTGACTGCAGAAAAACGCTTGCTCCCACACTGCATCTGGCCCTGCCTTTCCACCAAATCAAATGCCAATTTATTGCCCTCTGATGTCCAGTCCATCAGGCAACTTCCTGATGCTCCCACTTCACACAGGGCCAGGAACCCAGGCAATAATGTGAGTTCCACAAGTGGGCAAATAATTGCTCAATAAGCGTGGAACAAGGAAAGGTCAGTTATGATCTGTGCACATGTGGCAGCCCTTCACATCTCAACCTACAGTGGTAACAGTGCTAACAGAAGCCTGGTGTTACAGAAGAGGCATGCAATGAAGAGCCAGCCAACAGGCACCCAGGAGTGCTTGTCCATCTAAGTCCTTCAGGATCTCCAGAGAACAAAAAAGAAAGCACAAAGCCCTCAAAACTGAGAAGGAACATTTTATCTCCTGTTTTCCTGAAGGAAAGGGGAGAAATTAAGGTAATGACCGTTCTCCATCTACCACCCTTCCTTGATGAGGTGATCTGTGCTAACATGATCTCCATTTTGCTCCACACACAGCTCTATTTCCTAATGGGTGAATCAAAAAAAGAATGTATTCATTCTTTCCAAAAACATATCCCAAATCATCGCAGAAACTCGGGTAAAAAATTAACTATCTGTGAGCAAACAGAGGTGACTAGAGAGAATCAAGGTTGAGATAAATGAATTCTTCATCTCTCTCAGGATCAAAACTCCATGTTGAATTTCAAACATCTGACTTCCAAAATCCTCTTGGAACTTAGTTCTGGCACTAAGTTCTGAGTTTCAGTGGGTAGAAAAGAAAAAAGGGACTCCGCCTGCCTCCTAGTTAAAAACAAAGCAGCTTTCCCTCCTTTTACTCAACTGACTGCTGTCATGGCAAGTTGGGCACATGCCCAGAGAAGTTGCAGACTTCAAGAGGTGACTGCTAAAAAGGGCAATCCAATAAGAGTCATACCAACCACTCCGACATCCACCACAGTTCATACTGTTACACTGTCCCCTAACATCTGCCAAAAAGAAGTTAGGTGTCTTTGCCTATGATTCTGAGAGCGAAGCTATTATGAATGCCCTTTTCAACCCACTTTCAAATACATGTAGTGGAAAATATGTGCTTTGGCGGCTTAATGGTAAGGACCCAAAGGCTGTCTGCTGACCCAAAGGCTGATGTTCAAATCCACCACTGCTCCAAAGGAGAAAGACAGGCAATATCCTCTTGTGCAATTTACAGTCTCTGAAAACCTGCTGGATGGTCAGCTATGCGTCAGTTCCCATTCAATGGCACATACCACCACTAGACAGCAGAAGGATGCGCTAGATGTTTAGTGGGTAAGGAATTGCACTGTAGACCCAAAGGCAATTGGTTAGAATCCAGCAGATGGGCTATTGCTTCTAATGTGATTTACAGCCTTTGAAAAGCTTCTAGGGGGTCAAATATGAGTCAGTTCTGACTCAGTGGCACACAGTAATAACAAGTAGGTAGGAGACTAAAGGCAGATCCTAGGTTATAAAGTAGATCAGTTCCTAATTGTGCCTTTAAGTTAAATTTGTAAGTAAGTTAGAAAAGGTGAAAACAATTCTTACTTAGATTCACTTTCACTCACTCATTGCTGATGGAATCAACTCATAGCTCACCTTCCACTGGGTTTTTGCAGGTATAAATCACATAGAAGATTACCCATCTTTCAAAAGCCACTGATGGATCCAAATCACTAGAGAGGCACAGTGTTTGGGTTAGCAACACAACTCCCTACAGACTATGCCACCAGAACTCCCAGACTTACTTTAGGCCAAGAAAAAGCTCAAAGTCTTTTCAGTGATTTAAAAGCTGCAACTGCAGCAAGTAAAGATGACTGGGAGTAGGGGCTGGTTCAACTGTTTCAAAGGGAGGAAAAAATTTACATAACATAAAAGGACAAGTATAAGTCAATGATAAAACTGATACAACCCAGGGATTTCCTGTAATTCTGATGGCTAAATGTACTTGGGTATTGTTAGGTGCCATCAAGTTCACTCTGATTAATAGCAATCCTGTGTTCAACAGAATAAAACATGGCCAGTTCTGAGCCATCTTCACGATTACTGCTCTGCTTGAGCCCACTGTTGCAGCTAACGCATCAGTCCACCTCATTGATGGGGCTTGCTCTCTCATCCTATACTTTACCAAGCATGATGTCTTCTAATGGGATTGACCTCTACTGATAACATGACCCAAGCATGTAAGATTAAATCTCAACACCCTTGCTTCTAAGTAGCATTTTGGCTGCACTTTGTTCAAGACAGATTTGCTTGTTCTTTCCACAGTCTATGGTATATTTGAGATTCTTTGGCAATGCCACAATTCAAAAGCATCAATAATTCTCTGGTCTTTTTCATTCATTCATTCAGTTATCAGGGAAAGAGAGAGAAAAAAAGAGAAAGCTGCATCTATGAGAAGACAGACTGAGTAACTGCTTCTCAGTCTTTATTTTCTAACCTCAAACACAAATATCTAGAACTTTTTGTTGAAAAATGCTTAGTGGATAAGGCTCAAAGATTATCTGGAGAAGACCCCAGCAAATAGAAATGATAAAGTCAAGTCATAAATATATAGGACTCTTTAAAGGTGAACTCTGGTGGCCCAGTGTTAAGAAGCTACACTGTCAACCCAAATCCACCAGCTGTTCCATGGGAGAAAGATGGGCAATCAATCTCCTCCTGTGTATTTTACTGCTTCTAAAAAAACCCTCTGGAGTTTCAGCTAGAATTAGGGTTAAGAATATCATCAGAAATAGATACAAGTTTGCCCAACCTTGCTTTTTCCAATACTTAGCCCATTACATGAACTGGTCTTCCAATTTTTATTGTATGTAATAATGCTTTATCAACTAGTTGCTGACTAGTCAATTTTAACTCATGACAACCCATTGGGTAATAGGTTGAGCTCCACAGGGTTTTCAATGGCTGGCTTTTTGAAGTAGATTTCCAGGCCTTTCTTCCAACGCACCTCTGGGTAGACTCAAACTACAAACTTTCTGTTAGCAGCCAAGAGCATTAACCATTTACACCGTTCAGGGACTCTAGTTCTTTCAGTTTCCATTTATTCAGGCCTTGAGCAATTTGCAAGCTTAGACTCAAGCATGGCAAAGCTAATGATTCATCAGTCTTCTCATGCTCATATTGCTTACTGTACCAGTCCCCAAACTATAAACCAGTATGGAAAAAAACCTGAAAGTCTGTAACTGAAAAATAATGACTAGTAATTTTTTTTTTCAAAAAACATACTCAATCTTTTTCCTGACAGTGACTACTAAAATCTTTTTTTCCTACCTCCTCCGTATGTTCCACGTGAAGTAGATTAAATGTGAGAAATGAAAACATTTTTCGTGTCTACTTAGAAGGCTATTTCTAAGCGGCCTAGGTCAAACATAACATGTCCTGGTTCCCCCAGCTTGGCTTCCAGATTGTTTAATGTGCTCTGTAAACCTTTGGAGGTTAGATGGACTCAAAAAACCTAGCTCAGGCTGTGAATTCACAAAGCTTGAGGCAGACAGAATCCTACAGGTGTGTTTGTCCAGGATAAACTATATTTAAATAAACTCCTGACACATCCACTTTCTCCAAGCACCTGCTTCTCTTTCTTGCACTCAGGCACACCATATTTTGCTGTATGAGTATTTGCTGTAAAAGAAAGATGCTATCCTTCAGAATTATTCTGTGCAACTCACCAGTGTCTTTGGGACTACCTAAACTCTGGTCTGAACAGCTCTTGAAGAGAAAGTCAAACAAACAAATGTATAAGCTATCTTTTCTGTTCAATTCTTTGTCATGTTCATGTGCTATGCAATAGAAAAAGTAGAAATAAGAAATTGCTCTCATTCATTATAAACCATTCCATGTCTGATAGGGGGCCATAGGACATAGAAGAGAAGTCCTTAAGCTTCGCTCTCGGATCAGTTAGTATCAGTTATTTTGTAACACCTATAGCAATGAGGGTAGGAAGTTTGACTGTTTTTATTAGTCCATAGGGAGCTGAACTGCTAACCCAAAGGTGGTACCTTTCTGGCACTTTAAATCCACAACTGGCCCTGTGGGAGAAAGATGCAAAATCTCCATGTGGTTTACAGCCTCTGAAAACCTGCTGAAGGGTGAACTATGAGTTGGTTCCACCGTAAGTGCAATGATCCAGTGCCTAAGTACATAAGCAAAGTGCTGGCATATAGCAGATATTCAATAAACATTGACTAGATATAATTTATTAAGACAAGTCCAAAGGAAAGGGGAATTCTAGGAAAAAAGTGGCCCAAGAAACTATAAGAGTTCCACAGTCAACAAAAAGACTTATCTTGGGTCTCAAGACTCCTGTAGTCTTAGGCTGGACACCTCAAATTCTCATATATCTTTAGAACTAAAAAGGCCTGATACTAACTCTCAAAAAGCAACTCCCTACAGCCCCTTTTATCTTCCCTTCTAACATTCACACACATACATGTGCATGCACACAGACGCATATCATTAAGACATACTCATGCCTAGCCCTAAAGGCTTTAAGGTCATTACAGGCTATTCCATAAGAAAAATCTTAGTTGTGATCACTTTTAGACTATTCTTCTTTTCCTGCTTAAAACCAAAGTCTCTGGTGTTCCAACTCCAAATGCTGGAAGAGTACAGTACAATGAAATAACCCTACCCACCCACCCTCAATTCAGTAAAGACCTGTCTTTCGAGCAGAAAAAAGGACATGAGGGCACAAAGCCATGAACATCTTTCTGAAAGGGCCAGAGAGGTTAAGAATAACATAGCCCTTAACCGTTCCAGAACAGAAAGCAGATAAAGAACCCATAGTCCAGTCCCAGGGTGCCTCTAAAGCTACACCAACAGCAAGAGGTTCATTTACTCATTGTTGACTCAGTTATGGTACTGAAAATGGGGTTTCTTTGGGAAGTTAAGTTGGAGTAATAAAATGTACTAGGGAAGTATGTAAGAGGCAATGAATATCACCCCAAACTAGTCTAGGTTTTAGCGCAAGTTTCAAGGCACAATTCCTCAGTTAGTCCAGGCTCTGGTTTCAGTTCAGCAGTCAAATCCAAATCATCCAGCAAGGTTTACCCCAAAGCGGTTATAAGTCAGCTTCTCCTTGAAGCATCTGGCAATGAACAGCAAAAACATTTAACTGTGCCCAGTACAAATGCAAGAAGCCTCAGTTCATACACTGCCACAGTTTCTCCACAGAAATGCCACATTCTCTTCACTACCATCACCAGGGTCTTGCTCCAGTCTCCCTCAAGTCTTGCTGCCACAAGTCTTGCTCACCTAAAGTCTTGCTGTCCAGGATGAGATGCACACTTTGTCTTATCCTAGTCCCACAGCTGCTGGTGATTTGCAAGACGATGCTGATTTGCAAGAGCATGTGCCTGCAGTCTTGCTTGCGTCAAGTCTTGCCACCCAGTATGGGAAACACTCTTTCTCTTACCCTAGTCCCATAGCTGTTGGTGATTTGCAAGACCATGCCTGCAATTAAGGTAGCTGGAAACCAGATGAAGCTAATGGCTAAAATGCACCAACTTTTAGGTTAACACCACAAGATTTTATTGAATATGGCTGATGGTATCTTAATGGTCAATACAGGTTCATGGTACACAGTTGCTCATATTTCAATCTTAACAAATAATAACATCTCAAAAATATTTGTGGAGTAGAATAACAAGTTAAAGAGATAGATCATTTTTACATTGCCTTTTTCACCATAGACTTCTAACACTGACCAAATTATTGAGATTATGCAAATAAGGTACTTGTGGTCTAAACAAAGGGACTGGGCAGCTTGCCAGTAATGCAAAGAAGGTTCAAAGAGTTGCAAAGAGTAGACTCATGCAGGGAATGGTCAGTTTTCCATCTCAATAAGCTTAAAATGAGATTCCTGGAGATGGAAAGAGGGGGCTTGTCTACCACTAAGAGAAGACAGGAGCAAAGACCATCCTTTGGACTCAGGATTCCTACACTGGGAATCTCCTAGATCCAGGAGAGAGAGAGAGAGAGAGCTGTTAACATCAGATATTCTGAGAGGCAACAAGAAGCAGCCATATAAATAAATAACAAAAACAATAGCAGCAGAGGCAGGAGGACCAGGAGATATGGCATGGTGGGGTTCCTGGTCCACAGAGTAAAAAAGCTGAGTGTCTTTGGACAGGAGACTTACTAGTGGCAAGAGATGCCTGTGGACACTTATTGTAGAGTCAAAGAGTATAACACTTTCCTGCGCATGAAAGAGGCTTGGATAGCTCAAGAGGCCCAAATGGGGCAAGATACCAAGGGTTGCAAGTCACAGAAAGGTCTGCCTGAAGGCACTGCTGAGAAGAGGCTTCTTGACTGATGAACTGTATCCTGAATCTTTACTGATCCTGAACTGTTTCCTTAATAAACCCCATAATCATGAGTACTTTGAGTTCTCTGTGGCCACTGCAATGATTTACTGACTCTAGATGTCACGGAAGGAAAGAGTCATGTCAGAAATGGTTTAAAGAAAAAAGTTGGAGAGAGGTTGCACATCCGAACTCATAGAATCATCCTTGGGTTGTTAATGATGATGGTGATTCTCTTTCCCTCCTCATAAAGAAAAAGGAGGGGGGTGGGAGGAGGGCTGGGCAGGGAGAAAAGTGCAACAATGAATGAATGGAAATGCAAATTCCCTGTAAATGTTCATTTAAATTATTAAAATTTTAAAAAAAATAGATCTAAAAAAAAAAAAAAAGGAAGTCAGACATTCCCACCCTGACATTCATAAAGAGAATTAATCTCAAGGAAAACAATCTTTTTTTATAACAATCTAAGTCTAAATAAAAAGGGCAAAGGTAACCTAATAATCATGGAAGCAAATTATTACAGCAAAATACCACAAACCATAACAAAACTAGAGCTTTTCTATAAGGTTGTATTATATGAAGAGTGCTAAGGACTTGCTTAATCTGGAAAATAAAGAAAACAAAGGTTGTAGACTATGTTGGCTAAAAGTAGCCTTCTAACCCATCTACTCTATCAGACCGACAACCGAAAGTAGCACCAAGTTGCCTAATACAAATAGTCTTTGGATTATAACAAGTTCCATTCCTAAATCTGTCTTTAAGTTGAATTTGTAAGTAAATCAGAACATTTAGGCATGGTTCATCTCTAACTTCAGTCAAATTTTTGTCTCAATATTTGGACAACTTTAGAATCTTAAAAAATATTTTAAAAAGGACTTCCAGATATACTAAACATAATAATGCAGTAGTAATAACAACAATGGTCACAAAGTACCATTCATTTGTTATTGTAGACCATTGTATACACACTAAATTTTTATTATAATTGGCTTTACAGAGGTTGGTTCAAATTATGGGTTACACATAAATCAGATTTCTTTTAACCCAGAGACTGCCTATACTTTGCTTTCCATCCCATGTTAAAGATCTTACCAAACAGTCTAGCAATAAGATTAAAAATAATTCCAATATGGAAGAGCCCCCTCAAACTTGCTAGAAGGATAAAAGGAAATGTATCTTTGGAATGTAAGAGAGAGGCAGTGGTCCCCTGCCCCTAAGACCAGGGCACCCCAGCCCTGCAGGCATCACAGAGTTAACTGCCCACCCGCTCTGAGAAGCACAAAGGTACATCACTGCAACATGCCTAACATTTACATTGCCTCTCTCTGCTCATTAAACAGGTTTTGGTTAAATAATGAACAAACTGTATTACAGACTCCGATGAGAATTCCAAAATTATAAATCAACTGGGAAAGCCCAAAGGGGCAGACAGACAGGGAGGGGGGAGAAGGATAATATTGACTAATATAAAGGGCGCAGCTTGACAGTGGATATTCCTGCCACACCTGATCAAACACACTCCATGGGGGGAGGGGAAAGAGAGCAAGAGAGGGGAAATGGGACAAGACAGGCTGAAATTTGCATCCGGAAAAGATTAAAATGGATTCTTAGGGGATAGAGAAAATACATAATATATATTACTATAAATGCAAAACTGTACTAAAAGCTAACTCAAATGTCAAAGATTACAGCTTGAATAAATTTAAATATAAAAGCCATGTGCTTCCATGAGTTAATGAGAGATATAAAAGGACAAACTGGGCCAAGAGGCTGAACAGAGCCTCATGCTGCCTTTGCTGGGCAATGGGTTCAAAGGACAGCAGAGAACACAATCAGAATCTTCCTTCTACAGCGAGAGCCCTGACAGAAAACTGGAGAATGCCATCCCTATCCCAGTCTATATCTGCTTTTAAAATAAAACAATGCACTGGTTTTTAGCACATTCACAAAAGTAGGCAACAATTAACACTCTAATTCTAGAAGATTTTCATCACCCCAAAAGAGACCTGTACCCATAGCATTCTCTATCCACCCTTACTCATATTTGGAAAACCTGTCTCTGTTTTAACTACTTCAGATTAATCTCCTAAAAGATTGCCAAAAACATTTACAAGACCAAAGGTGAGGGACAGCACGGAAATCTCTCTTAATGTAAGCTAAGGTTTTACCCAAAGCAGAAACATGCAAATTCTGCTCTTGGGGAGACAGTATCTTCCAAGTGCAACTCTCTTTAGATTTGGTAGTACAATACTCAATTATGATAGTCATCAAAAGGCTTAAAAAAAAAAAGAAAGGCTTCAGGTCTTTTGTTCATAGGGTCGCTATGAGTTGTGCTTGACTAGATGGCAAATCAACAGCAACAACATATTCTATTACTCTAAAAGCTACACAGCACGCAGCTATTATGCAATTTAGACAAATACTGAAAGTGAGGTTCAGAAATACATAATTATGAGAATGCTGGTATGAATTTAGTCAATCTACTAAAGACAAACGACGTACTTCTTTCATAATGACCAGATAATACCCCTAGCAGAGTGGGTAGTGCTTATATACATAAAAGATCTTCTGTTTACAAAAAATAGAATAGAAATTTGGTAGAATTTTGGTCTATGAACCACACATTTCTAATAGTGATGGCTTATCAACCAAGTTAGCAGTTTGTTGTTGTTGTTTGATGCTGTCGAGTCGTAGACGACTCAGCGACCCTATGAACGAACAGCCTGACCACTGTTCGTACATCGAGTTTCCGGAGGCAAGCCATTTCGGAAGTGGATGCCGCTCCTACTTCCAGCAAGTTAGCAGACAGCTTATAAAAATGCAAAGTCTTTGTAAAAAGGGACAAAGCCCAAGTTAGTTTCATGAGTTAAACTAAGGAGAAGTCCTAAAATCCCTGCCATCCCTGCTCCAATCTAAATGGTCTATCACACAGTCCGGGTACAGTCCTTTCAATTTTTCTCTCCAAGCTTTAGACTATTTCCCAGTCTCCTACTATTAAAAGGCTTCCAGGAAAGCAGTCCTCCTGACACTGCCAATCAGAAAAATGTGTTTTGTTTCAGTGAAAGAAACAAAAAATTGGTCATGGAGTTCAGAATCCAGGACCACAGGGATAGATGACCCATAAACCTGCTCCTGGAAGCCAGCAATTAGTAGGGGGACGGGTGGAGTCCAGAACCAATGTGCCATGAAACATTTTCTTTCTAGCCTACTCTGTCATCTTCTCAGGCAGGTAATATGCTAAAAATAGAGAACAATGGGACAACTTTGAAGACACCATTTCAACATCTGCCACTGCTGTTGGTCCTGGGAAAACAATGCCATCTCCCTCTTCATTCTAGTGGCAAGTCTGGCAATTCCAGATTACGTTCCTAAGACAACTGACAGAACTGGCTGCTCAGCACATTCTAGTTTTATTAATTCTAAACTGCAGGTAATTTGGGTTCTTAATCCAAAAATGTAACAAAATATGCAACAGATTCAGCTTTGGTAGTTCTAGAGCTGTATTATAAAGAATAACTAAGCCCCTAACAACAAATAACTTTGCATAAGAAAGAGTTTTTATTGCAAGTAATATAAGGTTATACTGTTAATTTTTTTTTTTAATTTTTTTAAAAATTTTATTTTTTTTATTATTTTTTGTGCATGTACCGTCAAATCAGATCTGACAGGTACAGGAGGAAATTGTCCCTCCGTCTCCGGCAGAGCATCTGGCGGATATGAACCGCGTACCTCTGGGATTGCAGTATAGCTTCTTGCCACTAGGCCACCAGAGCTCCCCTTATAATCTCATGGCATGCATGAAGGAGGGAGAAAGTGTTAAAATTAAAAAATGAAATAACAAAAAAGCACTTACTTTTAACACAATCCATGAAGAAGCTTATGATTTTGTAAATGATGAATCCTGACTAAAATGTGTTCCTCACTAGGAATTCAAGGAGTTCTGATGGTGTGGTACATTACGAGTTATGCTAATAACCAAAAGGCCAATGGTTTGAATTCTTAGGAGAAAGATGAGGAGTCACTCCCTCAGAAAGATGTAGTTTCAGTAACCCAATGGATGATGGTTGAGTCAGAAACAACTTGAAAGCAGTGGATGTTGTTTATATCAAGAACTCAGAAAAAAGAATCAACAATGCAACAAATTGGAGATTAGTAAACTCTACCCCTGGCCAAATTGGAACTGTACACTATTTTTATATAGAAAATTTTCCTATAATACAGTCTTGTCCATTCACATATTACCCAAGACTACTTTTGAGCTACAACAGTACAGTTGAGTAGTGGCACAAAGACTACTACATTGGCATTCAAAGTCTAAAATATGTTATTATTTGATCCTTCACAGAAAAAATGTGTAGATCTCTGCAACAAACCAAACATTTGTAAGTTTTCCAGGACAAGTAACCCTACCTAGATGTGGGGACTCACCTGTTATACTGTTTAAAACTTCCTTCAGATGACTGAAACTATGCAGCAGAGGATCCCGTTCTTCATCCTATAGAATACATGGATTAAAAAAATTAAAAGGTCATTATTGGGCCAAAATAGAAAAAAGCAAAAGAAACAAAGATGACCAAAGGTTCTTTCTGTGAATCAAACCAGAAAAATCCAGTAAGTTTTCCTTCCAAGAAAGGTAAGTACTACACTATACAATGACCACAACACTCAAACTATCATACACTACCAGATTTTTTACGTGTATGACTCTTTTTTCTTCCTTCACATTCACTAGGTAATCACATATATTAATTTCAAAGACATTCCTGACTCTACACTCACTTACTGAACTGATTTCTAAAAACATGAAATACTTCCAGATAAATGTATGCATATTCACCAAGTTGCAAATTTCAAAATTTGTGCCAAAAATTGTTATGTACAATTGTACATTCTTAAACACACAATAAGCAACCTGGTAACAAAGAAAGTCAATAATAGGTAAGTTTCTACTTTTCTGATTGGTAAGATATAGCCTACTCAATACACAGACATTATTTAACTTCCAAGAAGTTACATTATTACCAAATCGTATTCTATGCATCAATAACAACAGTAATTAAAATTAATTTGATAGCTAATTAAAACCTTACAAATTCTCCAAACTCTATAAATGTATTGAAATTATCTTATAGAACAGAGTTCAGGTCTTTTGTGCAAAGCTTACTCTGAGTCATATTTGACTCAATGACACTTGATCACTGCGAAATGGGACTAGTGCTGTTATACCTGGAGGAACACTCTTTCACTTTGCACATCACTCTTTGTCAATGTACTGTATGAAGTAACCTGGGTTTGCTGTGATGCTGAACGTTGTACCACTGGGGTACCAAATGCCATAATGGTTTCCCATTGTGGACAGTGTTTGATGGAGCTCCCATTGTAGAACAGATTTGGAAGCAGAAGTGGCATCCACTTCCTAAACCACATGCCTCTGGAAACTATGAACTTGGAGAAACGACGATAGTTATGGAGAGACATTGGGGTTTTTTTGTTCATAGAGTTGCTATGAGTTGTGCTCAACTCAATGCCCATCAACAACAATTAAAACCTTGAAGAATGAGAAAGTAAGAACTCTTTCTGATATTTTTAGGCTTTAAGGAGGTCCTAAATACCAACTTAAATTACTTACAAAACTAGCTAGAAGAATGGAATCATCTTTTGGGTCCCAGATTATTTTTTTTTCAAGCAGCCTAAAATCTGATGCTTATTGGAATAAAACGGAAGGGTCTTTGATACAAAGGGCAATTCTGAATTCTTACTATTCTTCTTATTGCTGGGATATTGGTTACTCTATGAACTAAGGTATCAGATGCCCTGTAACAACTCAGTAATGAGGCTATCAGTCTAGTCCCACTTACCAGTGGGGTGTGAGTACTCCATCGTGCATTTCGTTTGATGGCCCCAACCACAATGTTAATCTCCCCTTGAATAATGTAAATATTCTTATCCACCATCCTGGCAAACCTACCAAAACAATTAAAAGTTCAGTTAGTATTTGTTTTGTAAGAGCATTGTTATTGTTAGCTTCCATCAAGTTGGATCCTGGCTCATGGTAACATTACAAGAGAGCAATACGGGGCCTATAACATCCCAATTATTGGGTATGGATCAGATGACTGTAACCTGTAAGGTTTTCACTGGCTGATTTTCAGTAGTAGATTGCTGAGTCTCTTCCTAATCCATCTTCGTCTAGAAACTTCAATGAAACATGTTCAGCATCACAGTAACATGCAAAGCATTACTTATACTCAAATCACTGATAAGATTAGAATTATGATTTTTATAAGCCAGATTTCCCACCTGTAACACTAAAGTGAAATAAAGTCCACTAATCTTAAGAATTCAAGCACCAATTAAAAAAAAAAAAACAAAAAAAGAATAAAGGCACCAAGTTCTCCCAGAAGTCTCTAGTTTAAGAAATAATTGAAAATGCATCGATTCAGATTTTTAAAATTTTATTTTATTAATTTTAATGAACATTTACAGAGATTTTGGATTTCCATTCATTCATTGTTGCACAATTTTATTTTTGTTTATTATTTTTTGTGTGTACCATCAAATCGGATCTGATCTGACGGGTACAGGAGGAGATTGCCCCTCCTTCTCCAACAGAGCATCTGGTGGATTCGAACCATGTACCCTTGGTATTGCAGTGCAGCTTCTTGCCACTAGGCCACCAAAGCTCCCCAATTCAGAAATTTTTACAAAGGGTATCCCAACACTCTTTAGCAAGAATCTCAAATTTTTTGCAGCCAAGTCCACAAGCCCCAAAATCTCAAGAGGTCTTTAGATAGGCATATAGGTCCACGATACTAGTTTGTTAAAAGACAGTGTTTTGGAATTTCATTTTGCTTTTTATCTCAATAAAGAAGGCTCAAGGTAAAAGAAAAAACTGAACAATGCTATAAGAATAACTTTAATATGGAACCACAATTACAATATCAAATCATAGAATGCACACATTCTACCATGTCAGTTCTATAAAACTGTACAGTCACAGTGGCATAACCGATGAAACATTCCAAATTTTCATGTTCACTTGCTTATAGCAAAAGATCTCTAGTCAGCAAACTGAAAGGTAGCTGCTTCTATAGAAATCTCTAGGATGGAGTTAAATTAGTATTTTGAGTACCCACACCTGAACCTCCACAGGTGTCTCTTTGCTGCCTACAATAGTTTTGTTGTTTTTGCTGTTGTTACGTGTCATTGAGTTACTTGAGACTCATAGCAGCCCAGTGTACAACAGCCCTGATACCTGCTCTATCCTAGGCCAACTTTACTGTCTCTGACACACCTGCCCTTATTACCCCAGTCACTGCATCAATCCATCTCATTGATTGATTGAGAGGTCTCCCTCTCCTTCTGCGTCCCTCCACCCTTCCAAGCATGATGTCCCTCTCCAAGGACTGCTCCCTCCTTGCAACATGCCCAAAAAAAGTATGTCAGATGAAGCCTCAGAATCCTTGCCTCCAAGGAGCAGCCTGGACTTGTTTGTTCTCCTGGCAGTTCATGGTGCTCCACAAGCAAGACTCTTCTCCAGCACCACAGCTCACAGGAATCAATTCTCTTTCTATTATCCCTAGTCATTGTCAAGCTCTCTGACACATAGCAAGCAATTGCAAAGACTATGGCCTGGGCCAGGCGCATCTTAGAATCCAGACTGATGCCTTTGCTCTTTCTTAAGTACTCTGGAGAGGTCCCTGACAGCTGACTTTCCCTATGCAATTAGTCTCTTGATTTCCTGGCTGCTGGTACCAAGAGTTGATTGTGGAGCCAAATTAAAGCTGTTAACAGTCTCAATCTCTGCAGCATTTATCATAATGCTGGCAATTAGCCCAGTGGTGAGAATCTTTGTTTTCTTGATGTTGAGCTTCAATCCACATTAAAGGCTGCAGTCCCTGACCTTCTGCAGCAAACTCTTCAGATTTTCCTCAGTTTCAACAAGCAGGGTTGTGTCATCTCGACAACACAGGCTGTTGATGAGTCTTCCTCCAATCCTGATGCCACGTTCTTCCTCATACAGCCCAGCCTACTCTCTCAATATGCCTATGATAGTACTTAGAAAAAAAATACTTCATTCTTTCTCCAAGTGAAAACATAAAAACAATTTATTTATTCTTAATACACAGGAAATCCCAGTAGTGCATGAAGCCAACCTTATTACTTTATTTAGAAATACTCTTTAAGAAAGAGAAAAATAAAAAAAGAGTAGAAAGGTGAAAAAAAGAAGGGGCACAGTTAGACACACAGTTGACTTTAAAGAAATTGACATTCTGGCTGGAGACTACTGAGGTACCATTGAGAAATTTTCTTTTTTGAGGTTCTTGAACTTCCCTGAACTTCTTTCTAGAGACTCCTGGAGAGCTAGGTAGCTGAATTTTTAACATAAAATGGATCTTAACTGCATCTAAGAAAGCTAAAACAATAAAGCTACCAAGGTTAAGAGAAGACTGACAGAATTCTTTTTTTTTATCAAGAAATATTTCTATTCAAAAATATCTTTTTTAAGCACCTCATATTAATATATGACTCTGGTGGTCTATTGGATAAGGAACACTGCTGTCAACCAGAGGCAGGGGATGGAAATCCACCGGCTGCACCACAAGATGGGCAATCTCCTCCCATGTGATTTACTAACTCTGCAAACTCACTGGAGAATCAGCTATGAAGTCAGTTCCAACTCCATAGCACATAACAAAAACATGTATAATATCCCATGACTCTCAAAAGAACAAACCTTAAAGTCTTAAAGTGCAGCCAGAGTGCTCCTAAGTATCACGTATGTATTCTTAACTATAATCGGTATCATGTCTGTATTCTTTGACAATTTGCCATTTTCTCCTGTAATATTATGATTTATGAGTCATCTATGGTGATAAACCAAACCCACTGCTATCAAGTTGATCCCAACTCACATTAACTGTGAGACAGAACTCTCTCACAGGGATTCCAAGGTTATAAATCTTTCCAGAAACAGACTGCTTCATCTTTCTCTAGCAAACTGCAACAGCCAGTCTTTCACTTAGCAGTATAATGCTTAATCTACTGCACCACCAATATTCTTTATGTTGAAAAATATCAAACTCAAATTCATTGCTGTCTAGTCAGAACTAACTCACGGCTGACTTGCTATTTGGTTTCTGAGGCTGTAAACCACATGCGATTACCTATCTTTCTCTCTCAGAGCTGCTGGTAGATTTAAACCACCAAAGTGCCATGGTCTTGGGGTGAGCAGTGCAACTCCCTAAGGACTAGATCACCAGAGCTCCCTTTACACAGGATGCGTGTTGTACAGTCCTATCAAGTTGACTACAACTCAGAGCCCCCTATGAAGAACAGATGTGAACCCTGCCTTGTCCTGTGCCATCCTCAAGACCTCTGACATGCTCGAGTCCACTGTTACAGTCATTGTGTCTTCTTTCTCTGAGGACAGCATAGCTACAGGGACATTCTCCTCTGGGAAAAATCAAATAAAAAAAAAGAATGATATAAAAATCTTTGGGGGGAGGGGTGGGCAGGGAGAAAAGTGCAACAATGAATGAATGGAAATCCAATGTCTCTGTAAACTTTCATGAAAATCCATTTTAAATTTAAAAAAATATAAAAAAATATTAAAAAGATATCAAAATCTCATAAAAGATTTAATAGCTCCCAGTATGAATGGTGCTTTTTATGGTATTTCTTACTACTGTCTGCCAGTTACCACCAAATGACTAATTGGGACTATGTAAACAAGGTACTGACGGTCAACCAAAGGTATTGGACAGCTTGCTAATAATGCAAAGATAGTGCATGGTACCTTTTGGAGTACGTGCGTGCAAATAAGGTGTACAGAACTCCTAACAACTGATATGAGTCAGTTTTACCATCCTACTAGGCTTCAAATGATCATCCCAGAGGTGGTTTTGGGGGATCTCACTATGTTCCAGAGGTGGTTTAGGGGGACTTCACTATGACAAAGAAGAAAAGCTGGGAGTGATGCATATCTTTTCAGTCTAGGTTCCCTGCACTGACACCCTCCTAGACCCTGTGCTGAGACCTTCTAGATTCAAGAGCAAAGAGAGACAAAGCTATATAACTGGAGATATCAGGGGACAGTGAGAAGCAGGAGCTGAGATACAGCAGCAGCAAAACTAGGATGTAATGGGCTTTCTCTGGTTAAAGTGGAACTAGAAAGAGTTGAATGTTGTTAGGTGTTTCAAATAGACTACTACTTATAATCACCTTATGATTAATAGATCTGAACTTTGCCCTATACTGTGTCATCCTTATCATCTCTGTACAAAATTTCCTTGGTGGTGTAGGATTTGATCCTGTGGAACTCCAACAAGACTTAAATAGGAGTTACTATATAAACTATCAAATTGCTCTAGATGCAAACAAGAGAATGAGAAACAATAAATTGGATCCTTAACATAGAATACCAAAAATTTATTGAAAATAAATTACAAAAGCAAAACCTGAGAAAGGTTTTAGGAGAATTTTTTTTAACATCAGGACAGGGGAGAATTATCCAAAGAAGAAACAAATGATAAAAATCATATAATATGGCCAAAAAGCACATGAAGAAATGTTCAAAGTCCCTAGCTCTAAGAGAGATGCAAATCAAAACAACTATGAGATATCATCTCACCCCAGTCAGAATAGCAAAATATAACAGAACAGCAAGCAACAAATGCTGGCGAGGATGTGGAGAAACTGGAACCCTTATTCACTGTTGCTGGGAGTGTAAAATGGTGCAACCACTGTGGAAGGCAGTATGGCGCTTTCTCAAAAAGTTGTAAATAGAGATACCATTTGACCCAGCAATTCCACTACTGGGAATATACCCCAAAGAGACCATAACTGACATCCAAGCAGATATATGCACATCCATGTTTACTGTAGCTTTGTTCACAACAGCAAGGAGTTGGAAACAACCCAGGTGCCCATCAATAAACGAATGGATAGAGAAGCTGTGGGATATTCACACAATGGAATACTACGCTGCATTGAAAAATAAGGAACTCAAGCAATATCATTCAAAATGGGTGACCCTGGAGGACATTATGCTGAGTGAAATATCTCAGTCACAAAAGGGCAAATACTGCATGGTGCCACTGTTGTAGAATGGGACTGATATCAGGGTTGGGGCAAGACTGAGAAAAACTGGATAAATTATGTATACTGCATTGAAACAGATGAGGGAGAGAATAATTTAAAAGCGATATATGATAGGGTATTATAGTTATCACAAGAATCCCGCATTAAGTGTGCATAGTGGAGTGTACCTGGAACTGTGGGGGGATTGTATAACAAAGAAAGAATTTTTCTTTTACTTTTACAAAGAGAGGAGCAAACTGGGGGGTGGGGGCGGGGGGAAGGCTGGGCAGGGAGAAAAGTGCAACAATGAATGAATAGAAACACAAAATCCCTGTAAATGTTCATTAAAATTATTAAAATGAAATTTAAAAAAAATCATATAATAAAAAAAGCTGATAACTTCAATCACATTAAAAACCAAAGACATTTGTTCAATAGGTACCATAAGTTAAGGAAAAGGCAAACTCTGAGAAAATATTTGTTACTAGTGAAATACATAAAAAGCATAAAATATAAAGCATTTCGTTTAGAATATAAAATAACGTAGAAATCTTCAAATAGATAGAGTAAGAAAACTTGGCAAGAGACATAAATTTTCCCCAAAGTATATGAGACAAAGTTTCATCATCTCTGCCCACAAGGAACACCCTGGCCGCACTTTCTCTTATATGTATTTGCTTATTCTTTTGGCAGTCTGTAGGATACTCAGTACATGTCTTCAACACTAAAACTCAAAGATAGCAATTCTACTCCTGTCATCCTTAGTCACTGTCCAACTTTCAGATGCACAGTATATAATTGTAAAGATCTGAGCTTAAACCAGGGGCACCTTAGTCTTTAAACTGACACTACTGCTCCTCAGCACCCTGGAGAGAACCTTGACAGCATATTTCTCCAGTGCAACATGTCTTCTGATTTCTTTACTGCTAGCACCAAGGATGTTGACTGTGGATCCAAGTAGGATGAGATCATTAACAACTTCATTCTTCTCCCCATCACCATAAGGTTACCTATTGGCCCAGTGGTGAAGATTTTTTGTTTTTTTAAGATAGATAGTGAAGAGACTGAGATTGTTAACAGCTTTAGTTTGCTTGGCTCCACAATCAACACTCTTGGTACCAGCAGCCAGGAAATCAAGAGACTAATTGCATAGGGAAAGTCAGCTGTCAGGGACCTCTCTAGAGTAATGAAGAGCAAAGGCATCAATCTGGATTCTAAGCTGTGACTGGTCCAGGCCATAGTCTTTGCAATTGCTTACTATGTGTCAGAGAGCTGGACAATGACTAGGGATGATACAAAGAGAATTGATTCCTTTGGTGCTGTAGAAGAGTGTTGAATGTATCACGAACTGTCAGGAGAACAAACAGGTCTACACTGGAGAGGGTGAAACCAGGCTGCTCCTTGGAGGCAAGGATTCTGAGGCTTCATCTGACATACTTTCTTTGGGCATGTTGCAAGGAGGGACTAGTCCTTGGAGAGAGACATGCTTGGAAGGGTGGAGAGACAGAGAAAGAGAGTAAGACCATCGATGAGATGGATTGATACAATGACTAGGGTAATGAGGGTAAGTGTGTCGGAGATAGTAAAGTTAACAGAGCATAGAACAGGTTTCAGGGCTGTTGTACATAGGGTTGCTATGAGTCACAAGCAACTCTGTAGCACATAACAAATAACAATGTTGATTTGTAGTCCATATTGATCTTCTGCAGCAAGCACCTCAAGTCCTCACTTTCAGCAAGCAAGGTTCTATAATTTGCATAAGGCAGGTTTATGATGAGTCTTCCTCCTATACTGATGCCACAATGTTGTTGTCATTGTTAGGTGCCATCAAGCAAAACTCACAGTGACCCTAAAAACAATACATCTGAAACCTGTCCTATCCTGTACCATCCTCAACATCTCAATGGGGTTCTTCCTTGTTTTCCTCACCTTTCCAATCATGATATCCCTTTCCACAGAATAGCCTCTCCTCCCAACATGTCAAAATAGGAGTGATGAAGCTTTGCCTTCCTTGCCTCCAAGAAGCACTCTGATTATACCTTTTTCAAGATGTATCTGTTCATTCTTTTGCCAGTCTATGAGCTATTGAGTACTCTTCTCCAACATCACAACTCATAGGCATCAATTCTTCTGTCATCTGCTCTCAGATGCAGTTCAAGAAGCTGAATAGACCATGGCTTGAATTAGGTACACCTTGGTCTTCAAACTGACTTCCCTACTCTTTAGTATTTTGGAGAGGTAACAGCAGACTTGCCCAAGTTTCCTGATCTCCTGATTACTGGCACACCAAAGGTGTTGATTGTGGATCCAAGTACGATGAAATCTCTGGCAGTTTGAATTTTTTTATCCATCTATATCATGCTGTTGGCTACTGGCCCAGTGGTAAGGACCTTTGTTTACTTGATGTTGAGCTAGAACTCATATGGAAGGCTATTATCTTAGATCTTCTAAAACAAGCATTTCTGGTCCTCCTTACTTTCAGCAAGCAAGGTTGTATCATCTGCATAACACAGATTGTTGAGTCTTTCTCCGAGTTTGATGCCACATTCTTCTACATAGAGTCCAGCTTTACAAATTATTTATTCCACATACAGATTAAATAGGTATGGAGAAAGGATACAATCCTGATACACATTCTTCTTGATTTTAAACCATGCAGTATTCTCTTACTCCTTTTGAACAACAGCTTCTTGGTCTAGGTATAGATTTTGTATGAAATCACCAATATGATGTCACATTAGTGCCTCTTTTTGTCACATCATAACACTTTGTACAGAGATATATTTAAATATATATTACACTTATTTTTATTTAGTTTCTCTCTTTTATGAAATTATGAGTATCTCAGAAGAAGAAACCATAATTTTATTCACCTCTTTATCCCCAATGCCTGACATCTACAAGCAAGGGGGGGTAACCAGTAAATTTTTAATAAGTAAATGAATGAAATTTAACATCAGTATTGCCTCTTCAGTAGTAGTGTAGCTGATAATTCACCTCTTGTGAAGACAATGACCTAATAAAAAGCAAGGACTCTGAGGTAGGCAGGCATACCTTCTTACTGTATCCCATATGTTTTTACTATAGTTAGAAATATTCCATAAAGCCACCTTATAGACAAAAAGAGCCTACATTTACCCACCAATCAAATTATAATGATTTGATTTTTCAATCTATCTACCTGAAGTTTCCTTCACATGATATTTCTAAGTTCACATATCTTCTGTGAAATACCTAATTACGTAAGTGTCAACTCTTTATATATATGAGCATGTCTTATTTTCTTTGGCCCTAAATAGTACACCATTGTAAGTGTTAAGGCTTTTCCTTTATGATCTTTTTTCTTTATCACTTTGAGTAACTGTCCTTATCTAACTGGAAATTAGGTTCTCTAAAGGCAAAGACTGCAGTACCAGAGTAACCTTTATCAAGGTTTATATACACTCAATACCCGAACTGGCCTAAAAAAGCACTAAAGATGCAGCAAGCTCTCTAGATTTCCAGAGCTAAACAAGGAACATACCACAGGCCTGTGCTTTTAGTGACAGGGGCCAAAACAAGTGAACTCAAATTGACTCAAAGGGTGGAGGTAAGAGAAAGCCAAACTAAGAAAAAAGCTGGTGCTTTGGCAAGGTTGAGCTAGAAAATCCTCCCAGACTTGATAATCAGGTGACCAATGTACCTCCAGCTCTGCCAGGTCACTCCTTCCTTCTACAAGATTCTTAGATTATCCCAAGAGACACATTTAAAGTAAGCCACTAAAACAGATCTATAATTGTCTCTTCTGCCAGCTTGGAGATGAAAAAGTGAAGCAAGGCTTCTCTCACTTATCTTTTAATCTTTACTCAGGGCACTCAAGATATAATAGCAATAGTTGGCAGACTAGGGCACAGGAAAAAAGTTCACCTACTGAGTGTATATATAGACGACAATGAGTATATCTCAAAAGGTTCGCCTGTGTTTATCTAAGGTCACAATCCAACAGCAAAATCCAATTACCATTCAACAGCAATTAAGCAAAATCCAGATATTATTTGGCTTATGAAAGGCTTTTTAAAAAAATTTTTAACGATGAAGGAATGTGTGAAACATAACAGATATGAAATTTTGTATGCAAACCAGTATAAAATTAAAAACATAAAAAAAAATTAACTAGTTGTCAATAGTTTTAAAACAGAATTATCTGCATTTTCCATGTTTTCCTGAAAGACAGGTAGACTGGTCAGACTGGACTTACGTTCTCAAACAATTACAACAGGTTCAGTGAGTAGCAACTAACTCTTTTTTAAGCACGGTTATATAGGCTTTTTTTGCTTCTTCCTTTCTTTTTGCTGACTATCTTCACACTGTATATGCTTTCCCCTTCACAATATGCATATAGATATTACAGTCTGCAAAATCCTCTTTAAACCCTAATTTGCACTTGGCCTATTTTACAAACTTACATTACCTCTCTGAAACTCACAGGCATTTGAGTTTGTAACACCTGATTAATATGATGCCAATAAAATCATTACTTTAATGATCACTTCCACTAATACTGGGGCTCCAAATCAGTATACTGCTCTATTTTCTTTCATTAAAGAAATACTGAAATATATTAAAAGAGGAAAACTGGAAACTCAATGGAAGCCAACTACAGTTATACAGCAATTCTCCAACAGTAAATGTTTTTAATCAGTCACACTGAAACACAGGGATAGAGTGTGATCAATCAATTAGAACTAGCATACAGAAAAAGGGCTGGGCTGATGCTTTTGGGAAGTACTCCATGAATACGGTAAGTCTCCTCAAAGGGAGAAATTGTTTCTTTTTTTCTTTCTACCTGCTCACAGTAGTCAAGGTACCCTATCAGTTCCTACCAATTACCTAAAAGTGGCAATCATCTTGTCTTCTAGAATCTAAAAGGAAGTAAAACAGTGGAATCCTGGAACTGGTGCCCAGCTATCTATGACAAGTGTCTACAACCTGAGTTTCCACTGTAACTAATTAAACATCACTGTCAGGATTGGACTACCTAAGCCATCACTAAAAAGAAATTCAACTACAAATCTTGAAGGAAGAATAAATTTTCTCATTAGAAGTGAAAAACTCTATCTACAAAATTACTTTTAAATTAAGGAAAATTATGATGCTTCTATTGTCACTGTACTCCACCTCTTCGCAGGCCCAACTGAAAAGATGCTGAATTAGTCATACTCTCTTACTCAAAGACTAGATTGTCTATTTTGCAAACCAAATCAATTTAACAGGGCAATAATAGCCCAACTGGACAAGGTAGGCCAACAAACTTAGGTACTTCCTGAGCTAGCTATACTATTTCACTTGCCTTTTTCAATTCTTTTTCTTGGAAATTCTGCACCTTAAATCAGTAAGGCAAGGTGCAAATATTTCTGCATTATTCCTTATCAATTTATCTTAAATCAGCAAATAGAAGTAATAATTACTGTCATCCCATACTACACACACACAAAATTTAAGAAAGGCAGAGGGTATTTCAGTATATCTAAGATACTAGATAGTTCTCTGACACAAGAAGGTTTGACCCTCTTTATTACTATCTTACTATGCAAAAGTGCACAGTGTTTCTGACTGCCAGGGCTAGAACTACGCCACAAGTCCTGATCACATACTAAAACTAATCCCAAGTACAAATAGTATCTATTGAGTGCCCATTACATGCTGGGAAGGGATAGGATGAGCCTCCTTTTAATCCCATGACGTGCTCAAGCTAGGCCACTGCACATCAGCCAAACAGACCGTTTCCATTTGTATCCTCCAGAGCGTAAAGTGGTGCCTATGTACCTGAATCCACTAAAGCATACAAATTTCTAAGTGGTGCATCAAAAATCAACAACACTATCTGTACTACTAGTTTTCATTTGTAGAAAGCATCCTTTACCCTTGAATTTTTACAACTTTGCAACATAGCAGTGTATCAGAGGTCCTCACAAGTGCTATTAACTGTACTTTTGCGGTTATGTTCCAACACTCATTCTGCTACCTGACTCTACCTACCACTTTTAGTGGGGTCAGCTCTCTCATGACTTTCTACCCACTGAAAATTATAGACCCACAATACCAAACTTCACCAAAGCCTTCTCTGAGCTTCTGCCAAATATGTTCTAACAGAATGTCTTCCTTGTAATTACACCTCATCTTATGACAATGGAAGAGAAGGCTTGGTGTGGAGTGGAAGGGACTAGGAATAAGCAACTACACACACACACACACACACACAGACAGCCTGTGTAAGAAACAGGTTCAGAAGTCCACTGTTTACATACAGTACCAGACTGGCAGGTGAGTCGCCCTATAAAAGAAAGGCCTTTCACTGTCCAGCCCCTCATGTTGTTGGCTTCAACCCTTCCACACTTCTCTCCACCTGAGTCTAGGTGACACTCGCTCATCATTCAGTATTAATAAGACAGGTCAGCTGTAGTAATGAATCAGTCACAGAACTGAGCGCTATTCAGAATCTATAGAGACTCGACTTTAAGGGTAGACACACGCTGCTTAGGTTTGTTTTCAGACAGGTCTCTTTAAGACAGAGAAAGATCCGGAAAAGTGAAGACTACGGTAAGCCTGGAAACACAAGAAGGCTTCAGACACTTTGCAGGGCATCTGGAGTAAGCAGAAAAGCTTTATTGCAGCAGAGGCGTGACCTTTGCCCCCTGCACACCTACAAGTTCCCTCCTATAACAATCTCTCCTCCGTCTCAGTCTTGTTCTTGGAGCCCTCAACCCACCCCAGATCGTCCAACTCAAGGGCCTTTCCCTAGTATTCACTATCGCGATGTCAGACTGGCTTCACGACACCAAAACTCTACAAAGGGACTTCGCTGACCTGTCAGAGGATCCAAAATGGCGGGGCCTAGTCCCAGGACCGGCAGCTGCTGCTCATGTCCAGCCTGGGCCCTGGACGCGTCTCCAAGAAGCTCTCCTGGCTCTGATGGCAGGTGGGAGAAGGGAAGGAGCCTGTTTCCTGGAAATTGAGACCAAAGTCAAGGTGGGATCTCGCAGACGCCCGGGGTGAGTCGGCCGGGACGGGCGGTGGAGCCGGCTGCCTTCCCTGTCAGCTCACTGACGTGGTAGCTAGCCTCAGTCTAGCCCGCTGCCTGGTAACTGCGCGAGCCCTGCCTCGCTCAGCCAATCAAACCTTTGTACTATGAAAAATGGCATTCTAGCTATCCAATCAAAGAAAGGAAACAGACTTCAGGAGGCGGGGAGAGGATAAAGAGGCGAGAATTCTAGGGGAAAGAAAGGGTAGGTAGGGGACAACCAACGGATACACGGAATCTCTGAGTGACAATTATAATAGCCAATTAAAAAATAAGAATTTATGCTGGGCGGTTAGAGAGGCGGAGTTAGGTAAGTTCGGTTGCAGTGTACTGCTTGGCCTTGGCTGCTGGGCATTATGGGGAGAAAAGCTACATTTGCTGGAAAGGGGGCGGGGTCTTTTTTGAGAACCTGAGCCACTCCAGACGCACACATGTTCAAAGTTACACCAAGTCCATTGAAGATTCGTTCTCTTTGCAGGTAGTGGCAAGCTCTCTCCATTGCAGGATCAATGTGACGATTTATATCCACCTCCACCCCCCACATACACACCTCACTCATTTTTCCCTTCTGCTGGTTCCATATTTGACTCATCATGGGTATGTTGCCCATGCCAAAAGTTTGTATCACCTAGAAATAGAGAAAATGAGAGATGGCAGAAAACTTATTTCATTCCTGTTTCATTTTACAGAGCAGGAAACTGAGGATAGATAGGTGATTTCATGTTCACATAGGTAATTTAATAATGGCAGGGCAGTGGGATAAATCCAAATGTCTTGACGCTGCAGGTTTGCTTGCTTTTTCGCTGTCGCTTTCGACTATCTTAACCCTGTTAGCCTCTGATTTACTAGGTCAGCTCCCTAACATCAAGCCTCAACTTGAGCTTTTAGCTGAGCTTGTGTTGGCCCCATTCGTGGCAAACCCATACAACAATTGAAGGAAAACTGTTCAGTCGTGCACCGTCCGCAGGGTAGACTGGAGAGCTGACCATTGTGATCCATAGGGTTTTACTAGCTGATTTCCAGTACACACCAAGCCTTCCTTCCACGCCCTTCTGAGTCTACCTTTTCAATACAACAGCAATATCCATTTTTTGTTGTTGTTTGTGCCGTCGAGTCGTTTGCGACTCATAGCGACCCTATGTACAACAGACCTAAATCCTGCTCTATCCTGTGCCAATCGCATTGCCTCTGACACACCCATCCCGATTACCCCAGTCACTGAATCAATCCACCTCATAAAGGGTCTTCCCCTCCTGCGCTGTCCCTCCACCCTACCAAGCATGATATCCCTCTCCAAAGACCGGGCTCTCCTTACAACATGTCCAAAGTATGTCAGACAAAGCCCCAGAATCCTTGCCTCCAAGGAGCAGCCTGCTTTAACCCTCTCCAGGATGAATCTGTTTGTTTTCTTGGCAGTCCATGGTACATTCAATACTCTTCTCCAGCACCACAGCTCAAAGGCATCATCAATTCTCCTTCTATCCTCCCTAGTCATTGTCCAACTCTCTGATGCATAACAAGTGATTGCAAAGACCATGGCATGTACGTCTCCAGAAAGACACCATTGCTCTTCAGTACTTTGGAGAGGTCCCTAACAGCAGGCTTTCCCATCGCAGTACGGTTTTTTTAATTTCCTGGCTGCTGGTGCCAAGAGTGTTGACCGTGGAGCTGAGCAAACTGAAGCTGTGAACAATCTCAATCTTATTTACTAATTTGTAGATAACTGTTTCACAAGATTACTTTGTTTACTAGGTGCCGCACTGTCAGGGACCGTTCATTTAAAAATAGACTTTGAATCTGTAGGAAATTTCTATGGAGTTGGGAGAGAGGCAGATGCCAGACATATCTAAAAACCATCTTTGTGGTGGCCTAGTGGCAAGAAGCTGAACTTCAGCCCCGAAGGCAGGTGGTTCGAATCCACCAGATTCTCTGCTGGAGAAGAAGGGGCAATCTCCTCCTGCGCCAGTCTGATCCTATTTGACAGTACACAACAAGAAAACAAAACAAAACAAAAACCAACAGAATCTTTGATGGTGGGGGGAGAATGACACTGTTCACCACTGATTAGTAAATTAGCACATGTTTGTTGACACTGCAGATGGGTGGTGGCTCCTTAAGAGTACATTGTCAGCAGTCAAATCTAACTCTCTCACATAGAAGGCAAGAATTCTATTATTGCATCACCAATACCCCTTTTTGTCACTTTCTCGAACTACTTGAAAAAACCCTCATCATACAGTTTAGTCCTGTGACAGGAAACTGAAGCCTTTTGTGTTTGGTTTGGAATTGCTAAATGACCTCAGAACTAGATGTCCATGTTAGTCTTCACTTTACTGCCCTTAGCTATCTCCTTTCCTTGCAAGAGATGACAGAGGTTGCTTGGCTATTCAGAACTGACTAAAAGTGAGAATGTGTGAGGATATGACCAAAGGATTTGTTTCTCCTTGCAGACTGAAAGGTGGGATTCCCACGCTATCTGCTGGAATGGAGCCAAGGTACACTGCAGACCTGAAGAACATTCTGGGAGACAGTGTAGAAAGATTCCTTTTTCTCTCCACTTCCTCCTATTTATGGAGGACATAAACCCAAGGACCCTTCTCCATACATAACCCCATAGGAATATAGTCTCAAGACCAGACAACCAGAGACCAGCCATGTGTGGCTATTGTTAGGTGCTGTCAAGTTAGCTCTCATTTATAGTTGACTGCACACACAAAAGAACAAAACACTGCCTGATCCTTCACCATTTTCACAGTCTTTTCTCTGTTCACATTCACTGTAGCCACCAGGTCTATCAATCTCATTAAGGTCCTCCTTTTTTCTCAATGACCAAACATGATGTCTTTCTCCAGGAAACTGACCCTCCTGATAATGTGGCCAAAATATGTGAGATGATCCTCAATTATGGAACATTCTGACAGCACGTCTTATAAGAGATATTTGTTTGTTCTTTTGAGAGTCCCTGGTATATTCAATATTCTCTACTGAATTTAATTGTAACTACAATTCCAAGGCATCAATCCTTTAGTCTTCACTCATCCATTGTACAACTTTCACATGTATGTGAAGTGATTGAAAATACTAGAACTTTGATCAGTTGCACTTTAGTCCTCAAAGTGGCACCCTTGCTCTTTATGACTTGAAAGAGGTCCTTGGCAGAAGTTTTATTCATTGAAATATATCATTTGATTTTTTTTGTCTCTGCTTTCACAATTGTTGACTGTAAATCTACATAGAATTAAATCCATGACAACTTCAATCTTTGCTCCATTTCTCTTACACATGCACACATTCTTGGCTAGGATCCTTTTATTTGGAGAACTCATGAGACATGATATTAGATCTGAAGAACTTAACAGCTTCCTACACATACACATTGAGTTCCTGGGATCTAAGCTCAGCAGAGTCTTTTTCCCCTTTCCCTTAAAGGGAGTCAAAGAAAGAAGATGTAACCACCATAGCATCTCTTTGCACAGAATATTTAAGCCAATTGTCTCTTGATTTAGAAGCTGGAGGCTGCTTTCTTTGACCTGTCTCAAAATGTGAGGTATTAAACAGCCAGAAAGAATCCTGGTGATGTATCAGTTAATTCGTTTAGCTTCTTACCAAAATCCAATTGTTCAAACATACCAGTTGCTTCATGGAAGAAAGATGTAGCAGACTGCTTCTATAAAAATTTCATCTTGAAAAAATTTCATCTTGGAAATCCCTATGGGACAGTCCTGGGTTCAACTTGACTGCAGTGGACTTTGTCTTGGTTTGGAAAATCTGCTAAATTGGCCAAAAGTCCTTACTCTCCCATCTCTACTTCCACATACCCACAGAAATTCATCAGTCTTCCCTAAAAACATTGTTTTTGTGGATTATGCATTAAGAGAAGCATGACAGTGCTGTATCCACTAACAAACATCTAACCTTAACCCAGACAAAACATCTCTCTCCCTCTTAAGATTTCAGTAAACTGTCAATACTGAATTTCTACATTACATCTAGGGTTAGAAATATGCAGACATGATCTTTGCCTTCTTAAATCTATTGTTGTTATATACTGTCAAGTCAGAACACACTCATTGTCTAATGGGTTAACAGAGGCTATAAACTGCATAGAAGGAAACTGCCCATCTTTCTCCCACAGAACAGCTGATGGATTCAAACCATGTGCCTTTGAGTTTGCAGTGCAGCTCCTTACCACTAGGCCACCAGAGCTCCTGGGGGGGGGGGGGCGGATCTACTGACATTGGTATAGAAAATAATCTCTTTGTACAACGAAGGTCACACATAAAGTCACAGAATAAGAGGCTAGATATCTGGCTCGTCCTAGCCTGACTCTATACACTCCTTGGGATATAACCAGCAAGAACCGAGACTATCAGGGAAAGAAAGCCAGTCCTGTTGAGGCTAGGAGATCAGAGCCTGGATAAGTGGTGGATGTAGACAGACAAGCAATCTGCCCACACCTCTAAAGAGTGAAAATGCCAAGTCTTAAAACTCAATGCGAAAAAATGAAAATAAGAAAACCCCCAACCAAAGAAAGAACTCAATGTGAGCTTCCTTTAATAATTTGGGGTGGGAGAAGAAAAAAAAAAAGTTATTTGTTGAGAGTCATTCCATCATGATGTCAGCTTGTAGTAAGGACGGACCACCTCTTCGGTAGTTTTGCTTTGTTGAAGTAGCCACTTTCCTGAGCAGACGGTGGAAAATAGGAGGAAAGAGAGCCAAGAACAGGAAGAGATAAACGAATATACGAGGAAAAAGAGGTGCAGTAAATTGAAGACATTTATCTCTAAAAGTGGCAGGGGAAGAAGAGCCAAGGAGAAACAAGAGGCGAGAAAGGCGAGAGTGGGAGGATTGGAACAGAGACAAAAGAGCAGAGAGACGGACAGCGACAAGTGTAGAAAATCGAAGAAACCTGAGCGGCGGCGAAGTCTGAGCGTTGCGACCTGGCGGCCCCTCCCGGCCGATGCGCCCTCCCATCTGGTGCCCCAGCAGCACGCCCCGGAAGCCCTCTCCCCCTACACCTCTTCCATCAACTCCAGGTGGACGATCGACCCCATCTAAACGCCATCTGAGCCCGACTCGGCCGAGTTAGCTACCGGAGCGCTCCGAGCGCCGCTGGGCTGGACTCGGCCAGAGCGTGGCTGCCGGAGCCTGATCCCGGCCACGTGGGGAGAGGTGTGGCCCAGTCGCTGAGTGGTGTCTCTGATTGGCCAGGGGGCGGGGTTTCTGGCGGGCTGCTGGCAGGAGCCCTCCCCTCATAGGCGGAGTCTGAAGATTCACAGCTGGAAGGGGCGGAGCCCGCGGAGAGCAGCTGGAAGGGGGCGGGGCCCTGCCCGCGAAGCTCGCCGCGGCGGGCTGGGGGCGCCCTGGGCTGCCATAAAGTGAATGGGCGCCGGTGGGGGGTGGCAGTCCGCAGTGAGGTTCATGCTTTCCCTCCGCTAGTCCCGGAGTGCTAGAGCGGAGCGGCGGCCCGGGCACAGGGGGACGGCCCCCACCCCGGCCAGTGCCTGGCCCCTGGCCCCTGCCTGCCCTCCAGACCGCTGCTGCCGCCGCTGTCCCTGCTGCCCGGAGTCTGCCTGCTGCGGGACGCACAGTGAGTGCTCGACCATACGGGGCGCAGGGGTCACGGGGCTGAGGGCCAGGGCCAGACCTGGGAATTCCCTGAAACGGAATCTGGGGCGGCTGGACTCCGGTGTTCGGGGAACCGGGCCAGGCTGGGCGCACAGATCGCAGACTTAGGGCGAGTACTTGAGAAGAGGGGAACTCAGGGTCAGGACCTGAGGGATTTGGAAGGAGAGACCTGGACCCCCTCCTTAGAGAAGCTGGACCCCTGACGCCAGGATAGGGGCTCCGCTTAACAAACAGTAGGGAGCTGGAAACCTTTTCAAAAAAGGACCCTGGAATTCCCGAGCGTGGGGCAGGCAGCCAGGCAGCGGAAGGAGTAGCCGAGGCCCTAGCCAGCGTGGGGAGCTGGTCCCGGCTGCCCAGCATGCGAGCAGTTGGCAGCGCCTGACGCCCTTCAGCCGGGGCGCAGACCCCAGGAGCTGGGAACAGGGGGACGCCTGATCGCACACACTTTCTTAGCTGCTCCACAGTTGAGACAGGCACCGTGTTGGGAGAGCTGGGCAGCGACCGGTCAGATGGCCTCTGTGCCGGTGACAGGGCCGAGGCTGAAGCAGCCTGAGCGCCCTGCGGAGCGGCGGGTCTGGCTTAGGAAGTCAGGGCCTGGATGAATCCTGGCCGGGGGCTGCTTTGGAATCAGAAGGAATGTGTGCGGCGCGCGCGACTCCGAACGGACAGAATGTCCGGAGCGACGAGGTGGGTCTCGCCCAAGCAGGAGCTGTGGCCGGGCAGCTGGACAGAATGTCCCTGGCGGGTGGCATGTCCGTCTACCCAGCAGCGCCTGCCCAGCTGCTGCATGTGAGGTGGAATGGGCTGTGTGGGTCGTCTTGAACCCTAGCTTACACTTTGCAAACTTGTTTCTACTCTCCGGGGGGCAGGGGCGTGAGACCCCCGAGCGAAGAGTGAGTGTAAAGGTTGCAACTTGGGCTTGAGGGCGGAGTGGCAATGGGAGACAAACGTTCTCTAACTCACAATATACCGGAGCATCAGCTTGAGTTCTTAATTTGAAATCTGACGAGAGAAGGCCATGATGGGAACTGCTAGTGGGAACCAGGACTAAGGAAAGAAAGGCAATGGGAGGGTGGATAGAGCCAAGCACAGCCCTGACAGTTTCAGCTTCCTCATAAGCTCAGTCAGCCACCGGTTCTAGTGCAGCTCACCAGACAGACTTAAAGACACTTTTGCCTGGATTCCAGCTCAGCTGCAGGGAGCAGAACATAGGCATAAAGAGGAAACTGCAGCCTTTTAGCCCCTTAGTAACAAACCCTGTAGTCCTGTTTTCATGTGCTTCCTTGACTCCATCCCCAGCACCATTTTGATAGCTTAGAAGAGGTGGGAAAGAGACAAATGGAAATACAAGTTCGAAGGTCTACTATGGGGCCTATAAGGTCCTTCAACTCTGGGAAAGAATGAATCAGCCTCACCCAACTGCCCCCACCTTTGCTTTCCCTGTGGCTGGAGGAGGAGCTTGAACTCAGACAAAAACCACAGATCGTGACCCAGCTGAAGAAGACAGAGCAGAACGAACTCTTTGGAGTCTAATGTAAGAGAAAACCACCACCCAGCTAGGGAATGAGTTTTTATGGGGGCAAATGCAAAGTAATATGTTTAGCAATGAGTAATCCAAACGAGTGAGGTTTAATCGTTCTTACTGTCCACTACTGAGTGACATATAATACATAGACCCTACCCACATCCCTCCATCCTTCAATAAGTTCACATATTACTGTCTAGGTCACTGCTCCTCAATTTTTTTGTTTTTAACTTCTTGCTCCCTTTTAACAGCACAGAATTGGACCCCGATTACTTGTCCTCTCCCAGATTCTAGTACTCTTTGAGAGGCTTGTGCTGTCATTGCCTTTGAAAATGGCTTAAATTACAGGTGAAATGAAGGCCTTGAGTCAGGAAAGGAATAAAGAAAGTATTATGAATGGTCTCCTGAACTTAAAGTTCTGCTTTTTGCCAAAAAAGCAACGGCACCGTAACAAAGATGATTGTAAACAAAAGCAAGGATCCTTCCTTACCCTGTGTAAAACCACATAGCTGAGTGCAGGTCTCGTCACCGGTCCTTGACAAGAATGGCCAGAGAATGGCCAGGAAAATGGGGAGCCAAGGGCTGCTGGGAGAGAGATAGCAAATTTCAAAGCTTAGATCTCTGGACAGTGAGAAAAGATGGAAATTTATAAGCTAAGGCCTTGATAAGCAGAAGACTTGTTCGCTTCTGAAATCTCGAAACCGGAGATGAGAAAGCCTCTTAAAACTGGAGTGATGCAAGCTCAGGAGGAATAGGAAAACGTTCTTTGACACACAGTGGGCAGCAAACTTGCAGAGCTCATTTCCAGAGAGATGGTAGAGGCAGGAAATAGAAATGGAATCCTTCAGAGCTTGGGAGGATCAGTGCCATGTCAGAGCCACAAATGGCTGCCAGGGTGGAGGGGGTGACCAATGGAAAGAGTTTGGCTGGTCTCTGGTCTTAGAAGTACCAACATTTATGCAATCTTGGGCAAATTCTTGCCATCTTAGAATTGAAATGAGGATGGCAATTCCTGCCATGCAAGATGGTCGTGAAAACTAAATGAAATCCTATACAAGGAAACCTGTAAACATCAGAACTCAGAGGGACTGCCTTGTTTCCTTGTTCTGGACTTTTCTGTCTTTGACAAGATAAGCTGCAATCTTATAACTTTTCTCCTGGTTCTTTTACAAGAAAATATTTTTGTTTGTCTTTCTCTGACAAGTTTTTGTTTCCACTTACATAGGTTCTAGTTTCCACAGGTTTTACTGAGAGGCATTATTTACTGAGAGGCATTATGGCTGTTGTTATGCACAAGTCATTACTCCCTTGCAACTACAAAATCTTTGTTTTGGAAAGGTGGGATCTAGAACTTTAAAGTGGTCAGATACCATGCCCAAACTAGTACAGACAGTTCTTAAGGACAAATGCAACACCCTCTCCCAGGCCTTAGATACCAGCAATTACCCTCTAAAAAGAGCTCTGGGAAGTTCCCCAGATGTTTGGTCCCTCTAAAAGACTAAGACATCATGCTCTAATTGCTGCCTGTTTCATACTCAAGGATGTGACGATAAGCCCAGCAAAGGAGAGCAGGCTAGCACCGAGGTGAAGGGTGAGCATGTGAGAAGGATGGAACCACATAAATCTTTGCTTCTTCCTTTACTTAAATGATGCTGCCCAAAGTGAGGCAAGAGGCAGCACCTAACCTGTGGGATTCAGGAGGTTCTGAGCCTGTGGCATTTGAAGGGCTTAAATGATGCTCACCTACAGGGAGGGAGTTCTGGTGGATTTGCGGTAAGGAAATGCTTTATCAACCCAAAGGTATGTCGTTCTCTGTGGGAGAAAGCTGGTCAATCTCCTCCCTTGTGAAAACCCACTAGAGGGCCAGCTAAGGGTTGGTTCTCCAATGTACACAACACCACCTAAAGGGACTCATAAGAGTGATGGAGAAGGAAAGAAAAAGAAGACGAGGCAGAGGGGTGAGAAAGAGAGAGCTATGAAAAGATGGGGAGAAGTGGCTTTGGAAGCTCTTCTCACCTCTCTTTTTTCATTGTTGTGCTACTCCCTGGATATGTTTACTTTACACCTAATACTTAGTTAATAGTTCTCCCTGCCCAATCCATTCTCCTCACTGTTGTTGTTGTGTACCATGGAATCAGAACCGACCCATAGTTGACCCTCCAGAGGGTTTTCAGAGGCAGTAGATCATTCGGGAGGAGATTGCCTTGCCCATCTTTCTCCCACAGAGCAGCTGGTGGATTTGAACTGCTTGCCTTTAGGACTGTAGCACAACTTCTTACCACAGTCCAGAGCTCTATTCTGCTCACTGCTGTTGTTGATATGTGCCATGTGGTTGACAGTGACTCATAGTGACCTTATGAAGAATATCTCTGAACTCTGCCCCATCCTGAGCCAATCTTTGACACACTTACCCCGCATTAGTCCTGTTACTGTGTCTATCTCACCCAGGGTCTTCCTCTCCTGCACTGACCCTTCCCTCTACCAAACATGATGTCCTTCTCCACTAGCACCAAATAAAGGTTCCAAAGATGCTTATACCTGAAAACCTTCAATGACCCACTGCATGGAGCAATCCCGCTAGGTAGGAGGTAGAGAGGAATGAGGGCGGTGCAGGTGTGGGAGGGGCATGTCACTGATGACTAACCATGATCCATCTCCCTGGTGTGCTGATGTCATTGAAGATAACAGTGGGGTAGTGCTTTACTTTTATATTAAAATAAACATTAAATATAAGGTAAAACTTGCTTGATTTTAAACATAAAGCTGGAGGCTTCCATAGAAATTTTTTGCTGGTAGCAAAAACTGTTTCAAGATGTACTCCTGATCTCCCAAGGTGAATGTTTTCTCTTACTAGTCTTTTTATTTGGTGTTGATTATTTTTTTTTTAATGGAAAAGCTGAAAATGTGCTAACTTAGACTATCAAATCAGAGGTCTCAGCCTGATCCGTTTTACTCTTCTGATGTCCCATTGTCACATTAAGACTCTAGCCAAAGTAGACAACTCATTACCTTCTAAACCTGCCAATACATTATTACATTATTACTTAGAAGGCCTTGCCCCTCCAACTCCCGGCTAAGCCACATGACTTCATTCTATGAAGCTCTAAACTTGATACCACCTTACATGACCTTCCATCTCTCTGATCTTACACAATCTGAGACTTAGACCCGTGTAGCCCATCATTGCATTCTGTACTCTATTTGCTTTTCAGACTGTAGGCTCCTCAAAGTTAGAGGCTATGATGATCTCTCTTGCACCTAAAACTTGCTAAAGGAAAGACAGAAGGGAGGAAAGGGTGTGGAGGACCGATGAATCTGCTTTCTGTTTCACTGCTTGTTAACTTAAGCACATCCATTAGGTTATTGCTCTTTCCATGTGAGTTGCATCTTGGTGTTGTCAGCCTTGTCCACGGCTGCCTTCATCTGTTCCCATTTGTGCACTGACACTGCAGTTCAGAAGGCTGGAGAGGTTAGGTGCTCAGCCTCTTTAGCAAACAGAAGGACCACTCTTCAGTTTTATGTTTATAGGATGGTTCTGTACTGGCTCACACTTGTACCCCAACTTGCTGCTTGCAGAACCAAGTCTCAGCATCACAACACCAGTCCCTCTTCCCTTCTTCATTCAGCCTTTACAAAGGAAAAGTTTTCTGTGGTTTCATTTTCATATCGTAGCCTCTGCGTTGGGCATTAATTGCAACCACTTGTGGGATTTTTGAGTGTGACACTGGTTCACCTCTCAGTCTTCAAAGAGGAAAATACATAGTGGAGGTACTCGGGGTGATGGGGAGTATGGGGGGGATTGTATACCAATGAAAAAATTTTTCTTTTACTTTTCAAAGAGAGGAGCGGACTTGGGTGGATGGGTGGGCAGGGAGAAAAGTACAAGAATGAATAAATAGAAATTCAAAATCTCTGTAAATGTTCTTTAAAAATAATAAAATAAATTTAAAAAATATGAAAATAGGCCCACATGGCAGTCATCTATCTATGAGCTCATGTCTTCCTTCTGGTCATAAGCTCTGTCCTCCACTTCATATAAAATATTCTGGATATTTTGTTCTGGGTGCAGCTCATGGTAAGTTTTTCTTAATTCCAGCCCATATTGTAGAATCAGAGCGCACTTGTTTCTCTTCATTCTCTTTAGAGCTGAGATTGCTGCCCTGACATTAGGGGGGCCTGGCCTGGCCTGGGCTTGGGCTGGTGGCCCTCTCTCAGAGTTAAACTTGTCATCATCATTATCTCTTGATTCTCATTGGCCCTGCCTGATATTTCTTAGCAGCATCAGTGAGTCCTCCATTGCCCAGACCTATTGCAATCCCTATCTACTGAGAGAGGCAAAGTCTTTGGCCTCAGTCCCAAATCTCAGCTTCCTGACCTCCAGCAGTTTGGGGGAGCTTAATCCTCAGCCAGTCTGTCTCTAGCTCAGACAACAGCTTGGCGCCCCCCAGACTTTGCCAGACCAACCTACCCGGACATGAATCTGTCAGAGGCCTACGCCCCCAGCCCTTATATTGTCTGTCTGGCTTTCGCCTTCTTTCCATCTCTTCAGTTTCGTAATCAAGGCTCTTCTCCACCTTATCCATGCTCTGTGCTGTTACTTACCCATTAAAGAGCCTGAAGATTTCCTTCTTTACCAGTACCTGGATCTAATGTTGTGTCTAGCTTGAGTTTCTCTGCCCATTTAGCTGTTAATTCATTGACTACATCCTCCTTTGTGTCCAGATCAGAGTTTATAACACACATTGAAATCTCTTTCTCAAATACATAGTAGTTGTTATTTGCTATTAAATGGGTCCTGACTCAGGGCCACCTCATGGATGCAGAATAAAACTGCACCATAGGGAGCAGCTTTCCAAAGCAAATCACCTTTCAAAGTAGGTCACCAGGCTTTTCTTCTTCTTCTTCTTCTTTTTTTAAAAAAAATGAATTATTTTGTATGTGTGTACCATCAAATCAGATCTGATTGGTACAGGAGGAGATTGCCCCTCCTTCTCCAGCAGAGCATCTGGTGGATTCGAACAGCACATCTCTGAGGTTGCAGTGCAGCTTCTTGCCACTAGGCTACCAGACCTCCCTCAGACCTTTCTTCTGAGGCACCACTGAGTAGATTCAAATTGCCAGCATTCTGGCTGTAGGTAAATTGTAAAGTGTTTGTGTTATCCAGGAACTCCTAAAAATATTCACTGCTATTCACTAGAAGAAATTCTTCCCTGAGAGAGAGAGAGATGTAGGTGCTGTGTGGAAGACAAGGAGGTGAATTATTTAAATAAGGACATTTGTGAGGATTCATTATCATTTACCACTCTATCCTCAGCACCCAATTCAATGTCCATTGATTAGAAAGTGCTAAACAAGCATTTTTTTTTATCTAATACAAAATTTTTTAGGTAGAATTTTTACCCTATTTTTTCTTGTGTGCCACTGAGTCAAAACTGACCCATAATTGACCATCCAGGGGGTTTTCAGAGGCAGTATATCACATAAGGGGAGATTGCTCATCCTTCTTCCATGGCGCAGCTGATGGACTCAAACTACATGCCTTTGGGATTGAAGTGCAGCGTCTTAGCACTAGGCCACAAGAACTCCCTATCTGTTATTGCATATTTTATCTAAACCCTGTAACAATACTGATGGTAGATAGAGACGAAGACTATGCACAGAGAAGTAAAGGAATTTGCCAAGGTTACATGGCTATTAATGTTGAGAACCAGGACATAAGCCCAGATCTTTTGACCTCAGGCCTAATTTGTTTCGTTATACCAAGTTACTTTCCTAAGTGGGGCCAGGTAGTGTCTAACCCCCTTCATTCCTTCATCCTCCGCTCAGTATCCTCCCCACTGAGCAAAGCAGGTTCTCTAGCAATCATGACTGTAGACCATTCCCCTGGCCCCTTTGGCCTCCTCCTCCCCCACACAGAGTCCTCAGTTCCTGGGACTGTGAGCTGAGGTTCAGAGGGGCCAGGAAGGGAGGGGGAGGGGGATGGCTAGCTCCAAAACAGCCCAGGCAGCTGTCCCTGTCACAGAGAGAGGAGACTATGTGACGGGGTGTGTGTGTGTGTGTGTGTGTGTGTGTGTGTGTGTGTGTGTCTGTCTGCTTGAATATGGGAGCACATGTGTGGGAGAGTGTGTGTTTGTATGCCTCTAACTCCAAGTCCAAGTGCTTATTATGTCTGAGTGGGGGCCTGTGTGTGTCTGCATGTGTGTCTGTCTGTCTCTGGGAACACACAGCTTGAATTCTGCTTTCTCAGCCTCATCTTGTACTCGGGCCCTTATCCCTCCTTACTCAGCCTCCCTCGGCTGAAACAGAGGGTGAAACTAAGACCCAGGTATGGAATGCTGGGGGGAGGAAAGTTTGGAAAATTGGAAGTCTGAAGCCAAAGCAGAAGGAAAAGTAGAGAGAAGTGATTGTGGCATTTAACTGCACCCCTCCTTTCCCCAGGGCCAAGCCAACTATTCCTCTTCCCAGGTCCAGCTTGCTCCAGTGGCCTCTGGAGAAGTCAAGGGAATGGTTTGATTTTTGAAGGCATCTTGGATATGAAGTAAGGGAAGACTTCACAGTACCACTTTTCTAGCTCTAAGTCTTCTTCCCTCATCTTCTTAGCTGATTGAAAAAGGGTTTCCAGTCAAAGCTGCAACAGGTCCCTCCCAAGGTCATCTCCCTTCCGTCAGAACATCCGTGCTCCAGATCCGTCGTGGGGTAGAGTTTTCCAGAACCAAACCTCTGGCTCCTGACCTCAGATCTGGAAAGGGAGGTAAGCTGACCATGTTTCCCATCCAGCCTGACTTTCCCCCTTCCTTCCCTGTTTCTCTCCAGCCTTGTCTTTCCAAATCCAAGGAACGGTCCAAAGTCTAATCTCTTTCCGCATGTGGAAAAAAAGCAAAGACTGTTCCTCAGGTTTCTATTTCAACCTCTGTCCCATCTCCAACCTGGCCTGAGAGGTATGTGGGGGTGGGGAGAACAGCTGTGATCTCTGAGCTGGTTGAAGGGGGCACTACCATGTGCAAATACAGGCCGTTGCCCATCTGTGCCTTCCTGAGAAAGGCTCCTAATAAATTCAGAGCAGCCAAGTGACACACATCTCAATTTAGGCTAATCCGACACATTAATGCCACCCCGCACAGCCTGAATTAAGCCCCTGCTGAAGTGAGGGGGGGCGGTGTTGTGGGGGCAAATGGACTCCGCCCACCCAGTTCTCCCATCCTTCCTTCCTTCCCCTCCATCAGTTTTCTAATCAAGGCGTCTGGAGTCTTGATTCCCGTTAGTGCTCTTTCCTTTTCTACCAAAGGGGCTCCAGGGGAGCCTGCAGGAAAGGAGCCTTGGAGGGGAAACTTGGAGAAGGCCCCAAGAAGGGTCCTGAGCAATGTCAGGCTAAGTTTGGGATAGGCAAGGTGGGAGAACATTGGGTTTAAGAAGTCCACATGTATTGCCTGGGTTGCGGCAGGCATGAGGACGGAGCCACGACTGGTAGGATGCTATGTGTGTCAGGCAGGGATAGGAGCAGACATGGCCCAAAAGCCCAGTGTTTTCCCAACTTGTTTTGATTCTGAAACCCTTTCTGGAGAGAAATCAAATGAAATCTCTCCAGAAAACATAAACAAAATAGACAAAAGTAGAACTGCCTTAGTTAAGGATGGGGTTGCTCTGGGTACTACCTCAAACAACAATTTGAAAAAGCCAGCCAAGAAATAACATTAGCTTGGAAGTGTCACAGACCTGGTTCAGAATCCTCTCCTGCTCAGTGACTACTTTAATACAATTACTTCAAGTCCTAGATTCCTTACGTGAAAAAGGGTGTGAATACTTAATCAGGATTCATTTTCGTGAGAGTGAGAGATAATGAAGTATTTATAAATGATGGCCACGACTAGTTTCTTGGTAGAAATACCAGACCTGGTTAAAAACCAAATGGATCCCAAAAAGAGTGACTAAGTAGAGCTTTGGGCTGTATTTCCCATGTGATATGGTGAAGATTTTAAAGATGTGAGAACGTCGTATGTCATGTATAATAGTGCACATTTTTATTAATTCAATAAATGTTTCTTGAAAACCAACCATGTACCAGGCACAGTTCTAAGTGTCCAGCAGTGAACAGAGTCTAATATGCCTATCGGAGCATGAGACCCTTTCTTCTTTAGGCTGATTCTGCTCATTCTATCCTAGGATAATCCACCGGGCTTTAGGTTAGTGGCTGAGAAAGGGGTAACTGGATACCCCTGAGGTTTTTAGCCCCATTTCGTGGTGTCTCATTTCCCCTACAGATCCCTCCCTCCATGGAGTTCAGCCTGCTCAGCGAGGCGGAGGCCCGGAGCCCGGCCCTGTCGCTGTCGGACGCGGGTACTCCGCATCCCCCCCTCCCAGAGCACGGCTGCAAGGGCCAGGAGCACAGCGGTGAGCGCGCCCCCGTGTGAGAGTGGAAGAGATGACAGCTCAGTCCCTAATGCAGATGAGACGTGGGGGTGGAGGCCAGCGAGGGCCGTGAGGAGGTCCCTCGGTGAGGGGCCAGGCAGGGTGGGGAGAGAACCTGGGCCAGCCTGACACCCTGTGACCGACCTCCCACATCTCAGACTCGGAGAAGGCCTCAGCTTCGCTTCCGGGCGGCTCCCCGGAGGACGGCTCTCTGAAGAAGAAGCAGCGGCGGCAGCGCACGCACTTCACCAGTCAGCAGCTGCAGGAGCTGGAGGCGACCTTCCAGCGAAACCGCTACCCGGACATGAGCACGCGCGAGGAGATCGCCGTGTGGACCAACCTCACCGAGGCCCGTGTGCGGGTACGGCTGACCCTGACCCCACTCCAGTCCCCCTCTTCTCCGCCCCTCGACGTGCAGCTCCAGAACCTTCAGCCTGTGGTTTTCTGCCCCATCATCCCTATATTCACATCCAGTCTCCACTGTCCGCCTCCAGTTAACGCTGCCCCGTGCAGACTACTACGTCCTTGTTACTTTTGGTCTCTACTTCACTCCAACCCTCCTTGACCCCATCCTGCTTCTTTCCCCGCCCCAATGCCCGTCGCCTCCCTCCTCCCATTCCACTCATTCTAGTTGATCCGTGATACCCCGCCCCGTCTCCAAGCATTGCATCTTGTCTGCTCTCCGCTGGGTCCTGGGGCCCAGTCCTCGCCTTGGTGCCCGCACCCGAGCCGCCGCCCCCCCCCCCGCTAGGTCTGCGCCCCTGCTGACTCCCCTGCTCCTGCCCAGTCTTCGCCCTGGTGCCCGCCCCCCATCTGCCCCCCCCCCGCTATGTCTGCGCCCCTGCTCGGGTCCAGTCCTCGCCTTGGTGCCCGCCCCCAGCCGCCCCTCCCCAGGTCTGCGCGCCCCTGGCCGCGTACTGACGCCCCTGCTCTGGCGCCCGCAGGTGTGGTTCAAGAACCGACGCGCCAAGTGGCGCAAGCGCGAGCGCAGCCAGCAGGCGGAGCTGTGCAAGGGCGGCTTCGCGGCACCGCTCGGGGGCCTGGTGCCCCCCTACGAGGAGGTGTACCCCGGCTACTCCTACGGCAACTGGCCGCCCAAGGCGCTCGCCCCGCCACTCGCCGCCAAGACCTTCCCGTTCGCCTTCAACTCCGTCAACGTGGGGCCGCTAGCCTCACAGCCCGTCTTTTCGCCACCCAGCTCTATCGCCGCCTCCATGGTGCCCTCAGCTGCGGCCGCCCCGGGCACTGTGCCAGGGCCCGGGACCCTGCAGGGCCTGGGCGGGGCCCCCCCCGGGTTGGCTCCGGCCGCCGTGTCCTCGGGGGCAGTGTCCTGCCCTTACGCCTCCGCTGCTGCGGCCGCAGCGGCAGCCGCCTCCTCCCCCTACGTATACCGGGACCCGTGTAACTCGAGCCTGGCCAGCCTGCGGCTCAAGGCTAAACAACACGCCTCTTTCAGCTACCCCGCCGTGCCCGGGCCACCCCCTGCCGCAAACCTCAGCCCGTGCCAGTATGCTGTGGAGCGGCCAGTATGAGCGGCCTGGCCTGCGCATCACGGTTGATGGCCAGGGTGATCCTTCACATCCTTCCTGGACTGGGGTCGCTTTGACTTGTTTGGCCCCGCCCCGGCCAGGAGTCTGAGAGTAGTGCTTGGGCGGCTGGGGGGCAGCTGGCTCAAGAGAGGGCCTTTTCCCTCCAAGCCCTGAGGCGGGACTGGGTCCTATACACAGACTGAGCCCTTGGGACTAAGGCCAGGGACTAATTCATCTTTGGCCTATTCCATCTTCTCCAGACTCGCTTTCCTCCGTTTTCAAAGATAAATAAATGTAGCGGACTGTCAAAAGTTTGATGACCAAATTGCAGTTTGAGCTCTCTCCAAACATGAGTCTCATCTTCCCCTATTTTTAAAAGGAAGAGTGGTCTGAACAGGGTTGAGATGAAGGTGCCAGCCACCCACAAGATGACAGTCCAGGGATTCCGGGATAAAAGGGGTGTGTATGAGTGTGTGTGTGTGTCTGTTTCCAAGGAGCACAATAGTGGCATTCGGCTGCTCACCCATATTGGGCAACTCAAACTGCCGTGCAAAAGGAGAAAGCTGTGGTCTTCTGCTTGTGTAACACAGCCTTGGAAACGATGGGAACTGTCCTATGTATTTGTTTCCTGGAGAAATGTGTGTACATGAGATGTAAATCTAGAGTATCCCAAGTATGACATGTGTCTTGGGTGCCCTTTGAAGGCACATCAGTGAGCAGCTTCTATTCTCCTCTGTAGTTTCCAGTACTAGCTGAAAGAGATCCTAGCTGGGCCTTTGATGTGTGGTTTGAAAAGCTCAATACTGCCGCGCTGGTTAGCACGGTTAAAGCTGGTGCTGTGGCGCCACTTTGTGGTCTCAGGGAGCATAGTTGGAGCTGATTCTACCTAATGTAGAATAGTAAAAATGATCCTAAATTTTGTAACCTAAGATGCTTGTGACCTTAATTAAGCCATTTTACATTTCTGCACCTGAATTTTGCCAAGTCATTTGAGAGGTCTGGGCAAATTCTGGTGTGCGTTAAACTTTTAATAAGTACCTACCAGGAAAGGATTCTTGTTGAATGTCTGTATAATATGTGCCTCTTATCCTTCCACATACTTTCTTAGGCTGCCTGTCTGCTGATCACTCCCTTTTCAGAAGGTGCCCCATTCATAGCAGAATTCTTCCACCAAGTCCTCAAAGGACCACTCATTTTTTTAAAATATTTAATTAAAATATTTAATTAAAAACCAGCAAGGATTTCTGGATAGAAATATAAATAACTCAGCTCTGAAGCTCTTCCACGGTCCTATCCATTGCCATGCCTACTTGGTCTTCTCATTAAAAATAGAAGCATCAAAGTAGCACACTATCTTCCCATCCTAGGGATGATATTTTGTCTGTCATAACCTCTTTCCATTTAAGGGTACATATCCCTAAGTGGAAACCATGCAGGTATGGCACCCTAATCATTCTCCCAAACCTAAGTTCACCCCATCTGTTCTCTGGGGAGGAGAGAGCATAGGGCTCTTTCTTTGTTTTCTCCAACTCTTCACTGGCTCTTAGTCTTGTTTTTGACCTTGGGTACCAGGTAGGCTTGGCAAAAGAAGTGGGCAAAGAGGATGAAGTAGGACGCATACAAGGAGATGGACCAGAAGAAATGTTCCATTGTGGTGGCATTGCACCCTTGTTCATGCCTCCAGATGTAACTCAGGATGCTGATGACAGATCCTACAATCATCTGCAGGATTTGTAGGCTGGTGATAATCATGGGAAGCATCTTTGGGGGATTCACTTTGGCTGCCTTCAGAGTGTAATAGGAGTACATGATGGAATGTACGCCAAAATTCATGGTCATGAACCATCCACCAGCAACCATCTTGTTCTTGAATCCAAAGCATGTGAACACTAGCACTGTGCTATGGTGGTACCAGTGCACAAAGATGAGCGGTCGCTTACGCAGGATGATGAAGGCTGTGTCTCCTTTAAGAGGGGAAAAGTCAAAGTTGAGACATACTCCCAGGGTTGCAACCATAAGCACCCCCACACCAGGGACACAGGGGAAACTCTCTGGGAAAGAACAAGGGAAATGTGACAGAGAGTTTGAAGAAGAGCTTGGATGACATTTGTTCATGCCCAGGGATGGGAAGGAGTGTGATGGGTCAAGTAACAGCTCTGAAAAGGAATGCCTTGACACTTACCGAGTTCAATGATCTTGCTGAGAGAAAAAATTATGCTCCAGAATCTGATAGTGGGATGGTTGATGAAGGGGGCATAGCACACAGTCTGCTTTAGGCCCTGCCTTAATATCACAGTCCCCATAAAGCTCCATGTCCTCACTGTCCCCACGATACTAAAATTGGACCAAGAAAGGGTGTGAGAGTTATTTCCATGTACCGATCCACCTCCCTTTTGACCTGGCCAGGTCATTAAGCTCCATAATCTCCCTACCCTTTGAGGTGGGAAGGGTGACTTTCAAGAAATACAGTCACAGTTTCTGAGATGCTGGGGCCACTCTGAGAAACATAATGGGACATACAGAAGATATAGAGGCCTGGGATAGAACTAGTGAACTCTAGGGGATGGGACTGAAGACAGGGTTCAGGAGTCAGGTTCTTGGGATTAGGTAGGAGCCACGAAGGTATTGGGTTATAGAATTGAGATGATCTCAAGCATTTAAAGGAGAAAATATAGGAAGGAGGGCTTGGGGAAGTTAATGAGAGATCTTTGGAGAAGAGGTTAAAAGCTGGGAGTAATAAAGGTTGAAAAGATTTGGCAGAAGCACATATACTTAGTGAAATCAAAAGAGATGGAGCAGATATGGCCAGTTTGGAGGAAAAGAGAAACAGGGTAATATGGGAGGAAGAAGGGAGCTGAAGCTGAGAGAATGGTATGGGAAGAATTTTAGGACACAATTGAGGACTAAATAGGGATTGACACAGATGACTTTTCAGGAATGGAGGACCAGGGGAATGGGGATCTAGAGTCTAGATGTTTTCAGGTGTTCGGGAATGTCTTACCTGAAGATGGCAAGGCTAAGAGACCAGAGAAAAAGAGGCTTCTGCAGCTTGAATCCCTTCTTTGACTTCATATAGTTTTGCCCCACAAAGATGAGCAGCAAGTAGACAAAAGCTATGGTGAATGAGCTTGTCCTGGAAGGAAGAGAGAATGGTCTCACAGGTGGGGGCTGGCTAGAGGGGCTTCCCACCTATCTCTCCAGGTGAGTGCTCTGTGTTGGAGTCCAGGCATTACTAGACGAGTAAAAGGGAATGATACGACTTTCCTGGCAGAGTTAGTGTATTTAGAGTACCTGACACAGCAAGGGCTATGTCCAAGATTTTGCTCTATTGTTGGATTTGGGAGTTGTCTCACAGTTGTCTCACCCAGGGCTTTAGTGTACGAAGGCTATCACGATTATTTCTGCATAGTTGGTACATTGGTACATTGACTGGAGCACAAAGTCAGCCCACAGGCACCTTTGAGAAACTCTGAGGTAAAGTCAGAGAGCCTGGGATGAACTTGGAAGACCTCCCTAACTTGGTGTCCTTCTCCACTGCAGAGGAAATAGAACATGTGTGAACAACGTTATAATTGGAAAGGGCAGATAGTCTCCCAGGTGCTTGCTTGCTGCACCACACCAAGGACAGAGAGAGTAATCGATTAAGGTGGGTGGGAGCAGAGTTCCGTTACTCTTATTTTCCCGTGCCTAGACTCTCTTCCCTAAGACTCTTTGGCTTCTATCTCCTCTCTAGTCTTCCCTCCTTTCTCTCATTTCTCTTTACCTTCCCCGCTCTCTTTCAGCTCTAATATCTTCGAGGTGACAATCTTCTGCCCACTGCTTGAAAAGCAGGCATGCATAGGGCTAGTCCAGGGCATTTGCTCTTGATTAAAATAAATGTCCTTTCTCGCCCCACAATAATACTCAGCTGGGTCGAGTCTCTGGCACAGTGCTTCCCATTCCCCCAAATCTCACCAGTAGTCGTCCACTAGAAACTTTAAGTCAATGTCCTCCTCGAATTTGTAGGACTGGAACAGCTCTTTCCCAGTGTCAGAGTTATTCGTGGCTGTGGCCATTTCGTTCTGCAGACGGCGAGCTCTGGGGTCTGGAGAGGTGGGTTGAGTCTGGAGCAAACCTCGATGCTGGATGGGATAGATTCAGGAAGTTAGAAACCTAGTACCAACCGAGGAGAACTTCGGAAGCGGACACGTGCGCTGAACCCCAGCCTGTGTCCACTGCCGCCGGCACTACAGTATATATTGCGGAATTGCAAAACTGCGAGCAATCAGGCGCCCCACCCCCTCCGGCCGTTACCCAATCTCCGCCAAGACACGGCCCAAACCCGCCCCTGGACCGCAACCCGCTATCCGATTGGTCAATCTCAAGGGTACCTCCCACCGGCTCCTCTCACGCCCCGCCCCAGGTAAATACTGTAGACCCTCTCCTTACTAACTTTTCTTTCCCAACTTTTCCACCCTCAGCTTTTTACCTCCGCCCTCGATGACTCTCTAGGTACCGGGAGAGGCACATACTCCCTAGGCACTGTCAACTTTAACCTTTGCCTCAGTGGCTTCAATCCCTGCTTGCATGTTAAGTGAAATGTGCTCGACCTCAGAGATGTCCACATCCCGAGATGGAGGCGTCAATTCCCTGCCTCTCACGGCTGAAGAGAAGGATTACCTGTCCTAGGGAAAGGTCAGCAAAGAGCCTGCCTCTCTCATAGTGTCTCTGCTTCTTAGCTTTGAGTCGGTCTTTGCAGGTGGAATGTAGATGAACTTTAATGAATTGTTGAGGTTGTTGATGTTTGGGGAGGTGGTTATTGAGGCTGTTGTGGTGTCTTTATAATTTCCTGAATCCTTAAACTGCACCAGCTTGACATTCAATAATAACCTTGGGGAAGAAATGAGGTCACCCTCCAGCCTTCTGGAATTACTGTCTCTGGATTCCTGGAGGCCACCTAGAGTATGGGGAGGCGGGACTCCACAGGGGCTGTCAAATATACTTCTTCCTGGGTCTGTGTACCCAGCCACAAAGAAGTAAACGTAAAAGCTTTAGAGATTTTGCTGTCCTTTCGCTTCTCTGCTGAGAAAGGAGTCTTAGTGGCACAGTGAGTTTAGAGTTGAGCTACTAATAAAGACTGGAAGTTCCAACTCAACAGTCCATCATCAGGAGAGGTGAGTCTGGCTCCTCTCTTAAAAATTTACAGCCTCACAAACTCCCTTCCTCCCTCCCCCGCCCCCGCCCACTTCATTCTCAGAAATCCTAGGGGGTTGTGCTCTGTGAGTCTGAATGTACTGGATGGGGGTAGGGGAATAGGGGCGTCTAAGAGAGAGAAATACAGCTTACAATGCTTGCCAGAGTTTTGTGAGTTTGAAATAAAGTGCAAATTTGTTAAACAAGTGATAAAAGAAATGAAAAAAAAAATACTTAAAAGGGTCCCAGGTAGCTCGATACAGTGAAGTCCACGGCCTCTGGGGCCAGAAGGTCCAGAGGAATCTCCACTCCATTTCTTGAACTTTAGTGTCCTTGAAATGAAGAGGTGATAAGTCATAGCCATACTGCCTAAATGACTCTCAAGTGTATCCTGACCACTTCTCACCTGATTAGTACAGTCACCACTGTAGCCTTGTTAGCTGGTTTTATAACTTCTCCTTTAACACACTGCTTCTAATACATTAGATGCAGAAAGGAGTTCCCAAACTTAGCTGATTTTTCAGGATCTAAAGATTCTGGCTCTGTAGATGATTCCATGTTTTGAAAATAATCACCACTTTCTGTTCTTTTTTTCTGCTTAACACTCTTCAGTGACTTTCAGATGCTTCATTCCTTAGCCTGACACTAACAAGGTGATCATCACTTATTTGCTGGAATAATGAAGAAATGAAATGGTTAATATGATAATAATACCATGCAGGTGTTGCAAAACCCGAGTTGAAGTTCCAGTTTCACCATTAGCCAGTCATTTAATTTTTAGGCAAGTTACCTAATCTCTCTAGACATTCTTCATCAGGAAAATGCAAATAGTTACGTGCCTACCTACCTCACAAAGCCTTGTGAGAAGAGACAAGTTAATGTTCTTGTGTTTCATGAATGCAGAGACTGTCTATTTTGCTCAACATTTTTTGTTAATACTGGATACATAGTAGGTACTCAAATAACATTTATTGCTTGAGTGACTGAAGACTCAAATAACACTTATTGCTTGAATGACTGAAGAGATTAAATCTTCAACCTATAAATCTGGGTATTTATTCCATTTATCTAGTATACATACTCCAAGTTTGTCATATCCTTTCTTTCTGAGTTTCAGCTATTTGAAAAGCTCTTGCTATTGTAAATAATGCTGCAAAGAACATGGGTATGCATATGTAATGTTGTGTTGCAACTCTTATTTCTTTGGGATGTATACCTATAGTGGAATTGTTGGACCAAATGGTATTTCTGTTCCCAATTTTCTAAGGAAGTATCAGACTTGTTTTTTGTAGTGGTTGCACCATTTTACATTCTAATCAGCAGTGTAAAAGAGTTCCAACCTCTCCACACCCTCACCAGCATATTCTGTTTGCTGTCTTAATGAACATTGACCTGTTGGTCACTAGAGTTGAACCCGATTCATCTGCACATATAACAATAACAACATTGTTGTTGGGGTGAGATAATATCTCACTTGTTGTTTTGATGGAGTCCATATGGAGTTGCACCGTTAACCCAAAGGTTGCACCTCTCTGGTGAATTGAATCCACCAACCCCCCCTTGGAAGAAAGATGGGCAATCTCCTCCCATACAGTTTACTCCCTCTGAAAACCTGCTGGATGGTCAGTCAGCTATGAGACAGTTGTGATTTAACAGTACACAACAAGAACAACAATGATCTTGAACATTTTTTCATATGTTTATTGCCCATCGGAATGTCTTTTTTGGTGGATTGTCTCTACATGTTCTCTGCTTATTTTGTAATTGGTATGTTAGTCTGTTTTTTTTCTGAGATGTTTGAGGTTTTTTATGCATTTTAGAGGTGAGTCCCTTGTCAAATGTGTTACTACTTATAATTATTTTTCCCCACTGTATAGGTACTCTTTTGGAGAAGTCTTTTGATGCACATAAGAATTTGACTTTAGGAGATTGTAGAAATGAAGCTGGAGACTAAATGATAGAATTATGTACAACCAATGATTTACTCATTACATGCACTTAAAAAAAACAAATGGAAGCTATGCACATGGACCTTATCTGATGGGACACACAGGAATCAGATTGATTACATCTGTGAAAGATATGGTGGAGAAACTCAGTTATCAGTAGTCAAAATAAGGTAAGGTGCTGACTATGGAACAGACTATCAATTACCCATATGCAACTTCATACTGAAGCTGAAGAAAATGAAAAGAAATCCATGAGAAGAAAAACACAATTTTGCCCCTATCCTTACTTAATTAAAATACCATCTCAAGGATAATTTTGATGTGTTGCTCACTGATGACTTAAGACTAGATGAGTTGTACAGTGACATCAAGGAAATCATAATGAGTGAAATAGAAGTTCATTGCAAAAACAGAAAAGAAAATGTAAAAATTAATGTCAGAAGAGACTCTAGGGGAGGGATGGGCAGGGAGAAAATTGCGGCAATGAATGAATGGAAATCCAAAACCTCTGTAAAAAAATATTTTTTAAAAAAGAAGAGACTCTAAAACCTGCACTAGAACAGAGAGAAGCAAAAATAAAAGGAAGAAGTGCAGAAGTAAGAGAGATGAACAGACTGTTTCAAAGGACAGCAGGAGAAGACAAAGTAATGTGATGAAGTATGCAAAGAGCTTGAGTTATAAAATCAAAAGGGAAAAACAAGTTTGACTGTTCAAATCTGAGTCACAGCACCAATTAAAAAAAAAACAAAACAAGTTTGACATATTTCGAAAATCAGAATCAACACTGAACATGCTCATGAACCTATACCAAAAAATTTAAAAGACAGGCCAACAGATTGTATAGATACATAATTGTATTTGCTCCCATTCCAAAGGAGACACAGCAGTATTTGGAAATTATTGAATGATATCAATAATATTAGAGGCAAGTAGAATCTAGCTGCTTCTTGTTGTTGTTATGTGCTGTTGAGTTGCTTTTGACTAATAGCAACTCTATTTACAACAGCCCTAAACCCTGCTCTGTTCCGTGCAAATCTCACTGTCTCCAACATACCTACCTTCATTGCCCCAGTTACTGAATCAATCTACCTCATAGAGGGTCTTCCCCTCTTGCACTGTCCCTCCATCCTATCAAACATGATGTCTCCAAGGACTGACCCCTCCTTGCAACATGTCCGAAGTATGTAAGGTGAAGCCTCAGAAGCCTTACCACCAAGGAGCAGCCTGGTTTAACTCTCACCAGGATGAACCTGTTCATTTTCTTAGTAATCCATGGTATATTCAATACTCTTCTCCAACATGACAGCTCAAAGTTATCAATTCTCCTTCTATCCTCCCTAGTCATTGTCTATCTCTGATACATAGTGAGTGATTGCAAAGACCATGGCCTGTATCAGGTGCACCTTAGTCTCCAGAGTGACACCATTGCTCTTCAGTACTTTGGAGAGGTCCTAACAGCAAACTTACCACCCATCGCGATACATCTTTTAATTTTGTAGCTGCTGGTGCCAAGAGTGTTGACTGTAGAGCCAAGCAAACTAAAGCTGTGAGCAATCTCAATCTCTTCACCATCCATCCTGATGCTGCCAATTGGCCCAGTGGCGAGAATCTTTGTCTTCTTGATATTGAGCCTCAATCCATATTGAAGGCTGTAGTCCTTGACCCTCTGCAGCAAGCACTTCAGGTTCTCCTCAGTTTCAGCAAGCAGGGATGTGTCATCTGCATAACGCCTATTATTGAAGAGTCTTCCACCAATCCTGATGCCACACTTCTCCTCATACAGCCCAGCTTCTCAGATAATCTGTTCTGCATATAGGTTGAAAAGTTGTGGAGATAGGACATATCCCTAGCATATACCCTTCCCAATTTTGAACTATTCAATGTTTCCTTGCTCTGTTCTGATGACTGCCTCCTGGTCCAAGTATAGGTTTTGCATTAGCACAATCAAGTGTTCTGGAATTCCCACTCTTCTCAGAGTCAGCAGAGAGTGCCAGAATCTAGCTAAAGATGATTAAAAATGGTTGTACCAGCACATCAACAGGAAACTGCCAGAAATTCAAGCTGTATTCAAAAGAGGCCAAGGAATAAGAGATATATTTGCTGATGTCAGATGGATCTTGGCTGAAAGAAGAGAATATCAGAAAAATGCTTACTTGTGTTTTACTGACTACGCAAAGGCATTTGACTATGTGAATAATAATAAATAAAAATAACATTGAGAAGAATGGGAATTCCAAAACTCTCTTGCAAATTATGTACATAGAACAAAAAGCAGTTCTTCTAACAAAGCAGAGACATAGCATGATTTAAAATCATGAAAGATGGGCCTCAAGAAAGATTCTATCTTCACACTTGCTCAATCTGTATGCTGAACAAATAGTTTGAGAAGTTGGACTCTATGAAGAAGAAAATGGCATCAGGATTGGAGGAATATTCATCCACACCTGTGTAATGCAGAGGAACAACTCTTCTTGCAGAAAATGATGAAGATTTGACACTCTAAAGAAGATCAAAGACTATAATATTTAATATGGATTTCAGCTCAATACCAAGAATAAAAAAATCCTCACTACTGGACCAATGGACAACATTGTGATAGATAAAGTATCGTTTGAAACGTCAAGTATTTGATTTTGCTTTGATTCACAAACAACAATCATATTAGCAGCAGTCAAAAGATGTGTTGCAAAGTGGCTATCAAGCACATCTTGAAATGCTAAAGAGTAGCACTGAATATAGTGCTAGTTTAACAATGAATAAAGAAGACTAAAGAAGAACTAATGCCTGTAAATTGTGATTTTGGCAAAAAAACATTGAATGGAACATTGACTGTCAAAAAAGAGATCTGTCTTAGAGGATGTGCAGCCAGGTGTTCGTTTGAGGCAAGGATGGTGAAACTTCATCTCATATACATTTGCTATGTTGGCAGGAGGTAACAGTCTTTGGAAAAAGACATTGTACTAGGAAAAGTGGTGGTGTTTGTTGTTGTCGTATTGTGTTGTTGAGACAGAATCAACTTATAAGTGACCCTCCAGTGGATTTTCAGTGGCTATGATTTCACGAGAAGAGATTGCCAATCTTTCTCCTGTAAAACAGCTAGTAGATTCTAATTGCCTGCCTTTGGCAGTCAAGAAATCAGAAAGATGTGTTGCATTGGGAAAAATCTGCTGTCTGGGACCTCTCCAAAGTGCTAAAGAGCCGTGGTGTCACTTGAAAGACCAAGGTGTACCTGATTTAAGGCTTAATATTTTCAGTTGCTTTGTATGCCTCTAAAATGAATGGACAATGAATAAGGATGACAGATGAATCGATGCCTTTGAATTGTGGTGTTGGTGAAGATTATGCCATGAACTGTCAAAAGTATAAACAAGTCTGTCTTGAATGAAGTGCAGAGTGCTCCTTAAAGGCAAGGATAGTGAAACTCTGTCTCACATACTTTGGGCCTGCTGTTGGGGGGGACCAATCTTTGGTGAAAGGCCGCATGTCAGGAAAGGTGAAGGATCAGAGAAAGAGAGGAGACTCTCAACAAGGTTGATTGACACGGTGACTGAAACAATACGGTCAAGCATGTCAACGATAGAGAGGGAGGTTCAGATCTGTGGTTCATAGGATCGCTGTGAGTCATATTGGATTCAATGGCTTTAAGAAGAAATCATCTCATTTATCCTCTGTCAATTATGCATTTTAATTTAGACATGCTGGTGTATCTATGCCATAGATTGGTGCTTCCAACCTTGTCTAAATTTCTTAATAATCCATATAGTTTTAAGTTTTATGCCTAGGTCCTTGACGCATCTTGAGTTAGGTTTTGTACATGGTATGAAATATGGGTCTTATTTCAATTTTCTGCAAATAAATATCCAGTTGTGACAGCATCTTTTGTTAAAGAGGCTGTTTTTTCATCACTTAATAGAATTCATTGCTTTGTCAAAGATTGGCTATCCATGTTGTTGGTGTTATGTGTGGTTGAATTAGAACTACAGATGACCCACCAGAGCAGTTTCAGAGGCTGTAAATAGCACAGAAAGAAATTGCCCATCTTTCTCCAGCAGCAAGCAGCTGGTGGATTCAAGCTGCCTGCATTCAGATTGATAGTGTACTTCTTTACCATCAGACCACTAGAGCTCCCTATGTTGTCCACAAGTGGATGAATAAATTCCTGGATTTTTTGTTCTATTTCATTGGTCTTTGTATCTGTTGCTGTACCAGTAACAAGCTGTTTTATTTATAGTAGGTTTTGAGATCAGGACATGTCATTTTGCTTATCTAGATTCTCTTTCTTTTCCATATGAGGTTGGTGACGACTTTTTCCATATCTTTAAAAAATACAGGGGGAGAAAAAGGAAAGAATCTGGATAGGGATTACATTGTATCTGTAAATTGCTTATGCTTGTATTGTCATTTTCACAATGTTAAGTCTTCCAATCTATGAGTATGATATATTTTTCCATTTATAGTAGGACATTTTTGTGGTGGTTGTTTTTTAAAATTTTTTTTGGCTGTTCTTTTTTAAATTTTGTTTTTATTATTCACAGTTTTCTTTGTTCAGGTCTTTTGTGTCTCTGGTGAGACTTATTCCTAAATATTTCATCTTTTATTTGGTTATTATAAATGGCATTGGTTTTTCTTACTTCCCTTTTAGAATTCTCCTTGCTACTGTAGAGGATTCTGACTGATTTTTATATGTTGGGCTTAAATCCTACCATTTTGCTGCATTGATCAATTGGATCCCAGAATGTTCTTTGCTATCTCAGTGATTTTTCCATACATAGAATCATAATGATCATATGATCCACAAATAGAAATAGTTTTACTTGCTTTCTGCCAACTTAGATGTCTTTTATTTTCTTTTGTTGCCTTATTGTTCTGTCTAGGAATTCCAATATGATATTGACTAGGAGTGGTGGTGATAAAGGGCAACCTTATCTGCTCTCATCCCAAGGAGAGTAACTACATTCTCTCTCCATTAAAAGTAATGTTTAAAAGAAAAGAGTAATGTTAGCTATTGGCTTTGCCTTTAATTATGTTGAGTAATTTCTTTCCTATTTTCTTGAGAATTTTTTTCAGGAAAAAGTGTTGAATTTTGTCAAATACTTTTTCTCTCTCAATTGATATGATCATTCAATTCTTTTTATTTTATCAATGTGGTGGATTATATGCTTTCAAATTTTTAGTCATCTTGCATATTTGGTGTGTATCACCTTTTATCGTGAGGAGTGATTTTTTGATACAATGTTAGCTATATTGGTTAGGATTTTGTTGAGAATTTTAGTATCTGTGTTAATGAGGGTTACTGATCTATAATTTTCTTTTTCAGTAATGTCTTTGCCTGACTTTAGTATCAGTATTATGCTTTTCATAGCATAGTGTTATAATGTTAGGTGTCATGGAGTTATCAAAACTCATAGCAACCTTATGAACAATAGACTGAAACCTTGCCTGATCCTGTGCCATTCTCACGGTCTTCACTATGCTCAAGCCCATTATTGAAATCACTGTGTTAATCCATCTCATTGAAGAATTCCCTCTCTTTTGCTGATCCTCCACCTTTTCCGAGGGAGTTCTGGTAGCCTAGTGGACAAGGAGTTATGCAGCAATCAAAGCAAGCAGATTAAATCTACTAGCTGCTCTGCAGGAGAAAGATGGACAATCTACTGCTATGACATTTACAACCTCTGAAAACCCACTGGAGGGTCACCTATGAGTTGGTTCTGATTCAGTAGCACCTAACAACAACCACTTTTCCAAGCACAATGTCTTTCAGAAGACTGGCATTGCCTGACAACATATCAAACGTATGTGAAATGAAGTGTCACCATCCTTGCCTTGAATAAACACCTGGCTATACTTCCTCTTAAGGACAGATCTCTTTGCCCTTTTGACAATCAATACTCCATTCAATACTTTTTGCCAACACCACAATTCACAGGCATCATTTCTTTTTTTGGTCTTCCTTATTCATTGTTCAACTTTCACATATGAAACAGTTGAAAATAACCTGGCTTGGATCAAATGTGCTTTTAGCCCTTTAGAGAGGCACTTGACAGCAGCTTTGCCCAGTGCAACACATCTTTTGATTTTGTGACTGTTGCTATTATGGGTTTTGATTGTGAATCTAAGCAAAATGAAATACTGACATTTCAAACTTTTCTTCAATGGTGAAGATTTTTGTTTTCTTGGGATTAAGATGTAATCCACATTAAAGACTGTCTTTTGTTATCTTCTTTAGTAAGTCCTTCAACTCCTCATTACTTTCTGTAAGAAAGGTGGTGCTATCTGCATTGACAGAAGTTGTTGATGAATCTTCCTCCAGTCTTAATGCCACATTGTTCTTCACAGTGTCTAGCTTCTCAAATCATGTGCTAAGCATACAGATTGAGTAAATGTGTAGAAAGGTTACAACCCTGAGGCACATCTTTCTTGATTTTAAACCATGCCCTATCTCCTTGTTCTGTTAGAATAACTGCTTCTTAGTCTGTGTTTATGTGTTGTAAGAGCGCAAGTAAGTGTTTTGGAATTTCAGTGTTAGCCACAATTTGTTATGATCTACATGCTAAATCCATTCATATAGTCATTAAAACACAAATAAGCATTTTTGTGGTATTCTCTACATTCAGTCATGATTCATTTGAAATTAACAATGATATATTTTGTTCCAGGGCCTCTTCAGAATTCAGCTTGAATTTCTGTCAGTTTCTTGTTGGTATATTGCTCTAGCCATTTTCCAGTACTCTTCAACTACATTTTACTTGCGCATAATGTTAATGATATTGCTTGATAATTTTCACCTGAAATTGGATCTCCTCTTTATTCTTTTGAAAATAGGAGCAAATAGGAGCTCTGGTGGCCTAGTGGCAAGGAACTGCAACTACAATCCCAGAGGCGCATGGTTCGAACCCACCAGATGTTCTGCCGGGGAAGGAGGGACAATCTCCTCCTGTACCAGTCAGATCTGATTTGATGGTACACGCACACAAAAAAATAATTAAAAAAAAATAGGAACAAATATAGATCTCTTCAGTAGTCTAGGTAGCTGTCTTCTAAATTCCTTAGCATTGGCTAGTGAGCATGTTCAGGGCTGCATCTGTTTGCTGAAACAATTGGTACTTAATCAATTCTTAGATATTTATATTTTTATATTGTCTTTAATGTATCTTGGACTTGTTCCTTCAGTACCACTGGTTCTTCATCATGTGATTCAACATCAATCTACTTTTTTATGTTTTGTTTATTGAATTAAAATGGTACAGAAGTAATAAATTTTGTTCTCAGTGACTTTGTATATTCTATCCAATCTCTTTTGATGCTTCCTTCTTGCATCATTCAATATTTTCTCATAGAGATCTTCAGTATTGATTGCAACTCGAAGGTTGATTTTGTTCTTAAATTCTTTCCACTTAAGAAATTATGCACATTTTTCTCCCTTTTGGTTTTCTGATTCTAGGTCTTTACACAACTTTGCTTTGTCTTCTGAAAATGCCCTTTGTAATTTTCTGTTCATCTCTCTAACTTCTGCACTTCTTTTCTTTATTTTGACCTCGCTTTGTTCTAGTGCAAGTTTCAGGGTGTCTTTTTTTTTCTGTATGCACTCTCATGTTTATTACTGTGTTATTTTTTTTCTATATTTTATTAATTTTCATAAACATTTACAGAGATTTTGGGTTTCCATTCATTCATTGTTGCACTATTCTCTCTACCCTCCTCCCAGTTTGTT
>NW_006399756.1:28702919-28727851 GCF_000299155.1 Elephantulus edwardii
AATTATCCCTCTATGCTGATGACATGATAGTATACTTAGAAAACCCTAAAGACTCAGCAAGAAAACTATTGGACGTAGTTGACCAATTCAGGGTGTCTTTTGATCTCTCTCTCTCTCTCCCTCTTTCTTTCTTTCCTGTTTTTACAATGACCATTTGCTTTCTTTATGGATGATGTCCTTGATGTTATCCCACAACTCACCTAGTCATTAATGTTCAGTGCATCAAATCCATTCCTGAGATGATTTTAAAATTCAGGTGGGATAAATTCAAAGTTCTATTTTAACTCTCTTGGACATGTTTGAATTATCTTCAACTTCAGTTTGAACATACCTATGAGTAATTGGTGATCTGTTCCATGATTGAACCCTTATCTTGTTTTGACTGCTGATATATTGAGTTTCTTCATCCTTTCTTTCCAGAGATGTAGTCAATCTGATTCCTATGTATTCCATCAAGTGAGGTCCATGTGTATCATTACTGTTAATTATTTTTAAAGAAGATACATGCAATGAATAGATCACTGGCTGTACAAAACTCTAACATGAAATGTTCAGCCTCATCTGCTACCAAGGCCATATTGTCTAAGTACTAGTTTTTTGTGTTTGTTTTCACATTTTTGCATTCCAATCACCGATTGTTATTAATGAATTCTATTTGCATTTTTTATCAGTTTCAGACAGCCAAAGACAGTTGTTGTCATGTGCTGTCAAGTCAAATAATAGATGTAGCTACTCTCTGAACAACAGATCTGAACCTTGTCCTATCCTGTGCCATCCTAACCATCTCTGACATCCTTGAGCTCATAGCTGCAGTCACTATGTCAATATATCTGATTGAGAGTCTTCCTCTCTTTTACTGACCTTCAACCCTTCCAACCATGATGTCCTTCTCCAAGGAACAGCCTCTCCTAGCAATGTTCCCAAAGTATGTGAGATGAAGCCTTATCATCTTTGCCTTCAAGGAGCACTCTGGCTGCACCTTTTCCAAGACATACCTGTTTGTCCTTTTGGCAGTGCATAGAATATTAAGCACTATTCCATAACACCACACTTCAAAATCAATTCTTCTTCTGTCATCCTTATTCATTGTCCAGCTCTCAAATGAAAAGCAAATGATTGGTAAGACTATGACCTGAATCAGGTACACCTTAGTCCTCAAACTGACTCACCATTGCTCCTCAATAATTTGGAGAGGTCTTATTGCAGGCTTTCCTAATGGAATATGTCCCCTGTTATCCTGACTGCTGTTATCAACGGTGTTGATTGTGAATCCAAGTAAGATGACGCCACTGATGGTTTCAATCTTTTCTCCATCTCTCTTGATGTTGCCTGTTGGTCCAGTGAGAATTTTTGTTTCCTTGATGTTGAGATGTAATCTATGTTGAAAGACATAGCCTTTGATCTTCTGCAGCAAGCACTTCAAGTCCTCCTCACTTTGAGCAAGCAAGGTTGTGTCATCTGCATAATGCAGATTATTGATGAGCCTTTCCCCGATTTTTTTAATTTTATACTGATTTATTTACAAAGTTTGAATACATTATTTTAAAAAAAGATCCTTCCCATTTCCTTTACCCCACCCACCTATAAAATTGTGTAACATTATGATTAACACCCTACCCCCATCCTCACCCCTCCATTTCCACGCTCCCCCCTCCGCTGATGCCACATTCCTTTTCATAAAGTTCAGCTTCTCGAATAATTTGCTCAACATACAGGTTGAATACGTATGGAGAGAGGATACAATCTTTTTTTTTTGGTTGGGAAAATTGTTACAATCTTTTTTTATCACCTATCTTTTCTTTCTTTTTTTAATGAGAAGATACAATCTGGAAACATATTTTTCTTGGCTGAAAGGAAAGAGTACCAAAGAGATGTTTATCTGTGTTTTATTGACTATGCAAAGGCATTTGACTCTGTTCATCACAACAAACTGTGGCTAACTCTGAGAAGAATGGGAATCCCAGAACATTTGATTGTGCTCATGCGAAACCTATACTGGACATGGAGGCAGTCATCAGAACAGAGCAGGGAAACCCTGCATGGTTTAAAATTGGGAAGGGTGTATGCCAGGGATGTGTCCTATCTCCATATCTTTTCAATCATTTGTCAAACAGATTATCTGGGAGGCTGGGCTCTAAGAGGAGGAATGTGGCATCATGATTGGAGGAAGACTCTTTAACAATCTGCATTGTACAGATGACACAACCCTGCTTGCTGAAACTTAGGAAAACCTGAAGCGCTTGGTACAGAAGGTCAAGGACTGTAGCCTTAAATATGAATTGAAGCTCAACATCAAGAAAACAAAGATTCTCACCACCAGGCCAATTGGCAACGTCATGATAGATGGTGAAGAAACCGAAAGTGTTAACAGCTTCAGTTTGCTTGGCTCCACAATCAACATTCTTGGTACCAGGAGCCAGGAAATCAAAAGACTAATTGCATTGGCAAAGTCTGTTCTCAAGGACCTCTCCAGAGTACTGAAGAGCAATGATGTCAGTCTGGAGACTAAAGTGTGCCTGATCCAGGCCATAGTCTTTGCAGTTACTTGCTATACATCAGAAATCTGGACAATGACAAGGGATGCTAAAAGGAGAATTGATGCCTTTGAGCTGTGGTGCTAGGGAAGAGTGTTGAATATACCATGGACTGCTAGGAGAACAAACAGGTTCATCCTAAAGAGGGTGAAACCAGGCTGCTTCTTGGAAGCAAGGATTCTGAAGTTTTGTCTGACGTACTTTGGGCATGTTGCAAGGAGAGATCAGTCCTTGGAGAGGGACATCATGCTTAGGAGGGTGGAGGGACAGCGTAAGAGAGGAAGGTCCTCGATGAGATAGATTGACTCAGTGTCTGGGACAATGAGCGTAGTTGTGTCAGAGACAATAAGGTTGGCTCAGGATAGAACAGGGTTTAGGGCTGTTGTACATAAGGTTGCTGTGAGTCGCGAGTGACTCGACTGCACATAACAACCACAACAACACAAAACCATTTTGTGTTTTCTTGCTCTGTTTACACAACAGCCTCTTGGTCTAGGTAGAGATTTCACATTAATAGAATTTAAGTGCTTTGGGATTCCCATTCTTCTCAATGTTGGCCATAATTTGTTTTGATCCACACAGTCAATTACACTTGCATAGTCAATAAAGCAAAACAAACATTCTTCAGATATTCTTTGCTTTCAGCCAGGATTCATCTAACATCAACAATGATATCCCTGTTGCCAGGGCCTTGTCTAAAGTTAGCTTGAACTTCTGACAGTTCTCTGTCTATATACTGTTGTAGCCATTTTTAAGTGATCTTCACCAGTATTTTGCTTACATGTGATATTAATTACATTGTTCTATAATTACCCTATTCTGTTGGATCAGCTTTCTTGGCAATGGGAACAAATAGGTATCTCTTCCAATCAGTTGGCCAGGAAGCTGTCCTCCAAATTTCCTGACATAGACTGGTGAGAACATCTAGGACTACATCTGTTAGTTGAAACACAATTTGCCTGTCCTTCAATCATTGATGTTCAATGTTTCAAACTTATTCTTAACATGATTTTTAAGTTCAGGTCAGATAGAATCAAGATCATATTTTTGCTCTAATGGATTTATTTTCTTTTCTTCAGCCTTAATTTGAACTTTCACATTAGTAATTGATGATCTGTTCCACAGTTAGCACCTTGCCTAGTTTTTTACTGTTGATATTAATCTTCTCCAATGATTCCTTCCAACAAATGTAGTCAATCTGATTCCTACGCAGTTCATCTGGTGGGGTTCCATGTGTAAAGTTACCGTTTTTTGTTTTTGTTTTTGTTTTTTTTAAAAAAAAAAAGCATTGGGAAAAGAAATAAATCATTGAGTGTACGGAATTGGATCATTCTGTTTCTGGCCTCATTTCTGTCACCAAGTCTATACTTTTTGACTACCTAAAAGCAGGTGGTTTGAATCCATCAGCCACTCTGTGGGAGACAGATGGACAGTCTCCTCCTGTTCCATCTACAGCCTCTGAAAACCCACTAGCGTGTTAGCTTTGAGTAGGTTCCAACTTGTTAGTACATATCAATAACTTACTCTGGAATTCCAATTGTGTAGAAATTATTCCTCTTGATGTTGTCCCACATGTTTCTTATGCTTTCTTAACTTTCCTTCCTTTTGTTTTCCTGATATATCCTCCAACAGATTAGTGTTGAATGATCTATCCTCAATCAGTATGTGATCTATTTCTTCACTTCTACTCTTTTGTCCTTCTAATGTGTTATCTAATTTTTAAATTTGAACCTTAATGTTGTAAATTTCAATTTACTGCTTTTATGTAACTTCTAACTTTGCATTTATTTTATATATTTGGTCTTGTCTTGCTTTATAAATTCTTCTGTGGTGTCTGTATTTTCCCAAATGTTTTCTCAATTTGTTGAAAGTCCTGAACTGGCATTCTTTCGAATTCCTTGTCAAGAAGTTCCAGTAACATTTATTCCTCTCAAAGATTTTTCTGATCATGTATTTTGGTCACCTTTTTATTTCATTTTGTCCTCTTCTTGGTTTTTGGTGTTTTTAAAAATTTGTTTAAATTTATTTGCTTTTTCTGAGACATTGAAGTGGTTTTGTTTTTGCATTATAAACTATGTGAGAGTGATGCATCACTTGCTAATTTGGTAATTCTTAATCTTTCTGTTCCTTTCTTCTTGTAGCTCTGATGGAGGATGATAGTATCTGTGCAGTTCTTTGTTACCTCCTTATGGAGACCAAGGAAAGGCCATGGTTGTAGTGTTTCATCAGTTAGGTGGAGCAAGGTCTTTAGTCTTGCCTGGTGGATGAAACCGCAACAGGTGTATATGTAGCTGTGGACTGTTGCTGTTTGTTATCAGATGTGGCACAGAAAAAGAGAAATAACATTTTAAAAAAACAACCCCATACTTTTTTGGATAAAAAGGATCGCAGAAATCCCAAAACTGAGAAGGATAAAAAAATGATGATGAATGAGAATAGAAAGACAAAATGGGAGAAGGTGAAAGAGAAACAGGAAAAACTAAAGAGAAATTGAAAGATATGAAAGCCAACGATAAAACATAGAGTAAATATAAAACAAACAAGCAAAAAAAAAAATCCAAAAAGCTATAGGGAATAAAAATGAGAGAGAAAAGGGGGAAGCTTGAAGTTGGGTATAGTAGGCATCTGATTGGTGCTCTTGTTACTTCTGTGGTGGGCGAAAGCAAGATGTCTGGCCTGGGACAGTATGTCTGCCAGGCTAGCACTGTCTAGATGGAGTCTAACAGAAGTTTGGATTGGGAATCAGGTCAGAGCTCATCTAAGAGGTGATTGAGGCCCCAAGATGTGAATTGGTCTACAGGCAGTACATCTTCTGGTCTAAGGGGCTTCAATGGGTGGGATATCCATTCTGGGACAGAGTTTCTACTCGTCTCAGAGAAGCCTATAAGAGCAACTATGAGATGTCATCTCACCCCAGTAAGAATAGCAATATTTAACAGAGCAGCAAACAACAGATGTTGATGAGGTTGTGGAGAAACCGGAACCCTTATTCATTGCTGGTGGGAGTTTAAAATGGTGCAACCACTGTGGAAGGCAGTGTGATGCTTTCTCAAAAATTGGAAATAGAAATACCATTTAACCCAGCAATTCTACTTCTGGGAATATACTCAAGCAGATATATGCACACCCATGTTTGTTGTGGCTTTGTTCACAATAGCAAAAAGTTGGAAACAACCCAAGTGCTCATCAACAAATGAATGGATAAAGAAGCTGTGGTATATTCACACAATGGAATATTATGCAGCACTGAAAAGAAAAGAACTCATAAAATATTATACAAAATGAGTGACCATGGAGGACATTATGCTGAGTTAAATGTCTCAGTCACAAAAGGACAAATGCTGCGTAATACCACTGTTATAAAACGGGACTGACATGGGGTCAGGGGGAAACTAAGAAAAGAGAGGATAAATAATGTACATGGCATTGAAACAGATGAGGGAGAGAACTGTATAAAAGGAATATGTGATTAGGTATTATTTACATGACGAGAGTCCAGAATAAGAGCTGCATAGTAAAGTTGTCTGGCAGAGGTGGAGGCGGGGGAGGGGGGGTGTACTGTATAACAATGAAAGAAGTTTTTCCAAAGAAAAAAGTGACCTGTGGGGGAGTGGGGGCAGGGAGGAAAATGTGCAACAATGAATGAATAGAAATCCAAGTTCTTTATAAACTTTCATTAAAATATCAATTAAAAAACAAATGCCTATAACAAAAGCCTATAAGTCTACCTGGCTAGGGATGTTGTCTTTGCTTGTCTAGGGGATAGATCCAGGCATGGAACACATTAAAGATGGCTAGTGTGAAGAGACAGTCACTGCTGACCTGGAATGCTCTAAGATACAGTTCTTCTTGGAGAGTACCCTGCTCTACATGTGGCCATAGCATATGCCAAGCAAGGGGGCCCAGTGAGAGGCAAGGACCCCAGTCAGAACTGGTACCCCTACTAATGCAGGGGCTGACTGCAGGCCAGGCAAGGCACTTGACTTCGTACAGTTTCAAGCTCTTTTTTCATAAAATTTGACTAAATAAAGTAAAAATGAAAAGCATTAAGTGAGCGCATTTTAAGCAGAACAGATGAAAAACTAACCCATAGCTTCCCCTCCCTATTCTTTGACTCCTTATTGACTTCAATATCTCACAAATTACTTCCCATTCCCCACAATGAAACACATATAAGCTGCTGTCATTGCTCTTTCAGAACAAAAGGAGTCTGCTAGATAAAGTTCTGAGTTTAGTCCTGACTCTTTCATTGTAGTCAAATTCCATTATCCTTCAGCCTTAACATTTCACATTTTAATCATAATGGAATAGTCACAACTCCATAAAAACAACTATTATATTTTGGTATTTCCAGTTCTTCTATCTCTCTATGTACGTATTAACCAACAGGCCTTTTTCTGACCTGGACAAATCTTACTCATTGTTCACCCCCAGCTCTAAAGGTATTTGCCCTCTAAACACCTAACCTATTTCCAACAAGGTCAGATTCTTTTCTGTTTGTCTTCCACCCACGGGACTTTACCCATATTGCCTGCCAGTACTGTATTGCTATTGATGGAATACAGTTAGTCATATATTGTCTATTTTTTCCTGGCTTCCCCACCCTCTCTCACATGGTCATTTTCAGTAGTTCATTCATCCTTGAGAGTTGCAACACAACACCTGACACATGGTGGACACTGAAAATAAGCCTGGTGCTTTGATCTGAATAAGCACCTAAAAGAGAAGACAAATAATAAACATATTAAAAAAGGACTCAACTTAACTAGTAATTAGGAAAATACAAATTAAAGGCTGTATGTCTAGTATGGGCCCAATAAATAGCCATTAAAGTAGGTAAAAACTTAAAACCCAATGCTGATTGTAGCTTTGAGAAACTGATATCTTAGCAGGAGACAGGTGCTGGGATGCTTTGACCTAGTCTTCAACCTAAGAATATAATCCAGTGAAATTAACCAAGAATATAAAGCATCTATTTGTATTAAAATACTTACATCAAAGGGGCAAACTGGAAACAACCCACTAGTGGGTGATTAAATTATTAAATGTTAATGTCACAGAACAGCTAGCAGCTATTAGAAGAACATGGAGAAACACAAAACCATATTTATAAAATTATATGGAAGAAAAATAGTAATATATATTTTGTATCACTTAAAGTATCTTATGTATGTTGTTGTTGTGTCCCTTTGAGTTAGAATTGATTCACAGCTGAACCTCCAGAGTGTTTTCAGAGGCTGTAAATCACATGGGAGTAGACTGACTGCCCATCTTTTCCCTCAGAGTAGCTGATGGGTTCAAATTGTGTGACTTTGGGTTGGCAGCACAGCTTCTTACCAATAGGCCACCAGAGCTCCAATATGATATATAACATGATATGTAATATTTTACATATCAATGATAACATAATGTCACATGTATTATCTGCTGTTTTAGGGTCCATCAAGTCAACTATGACTCATTGAGACCTATAAACAACAAAGCTGAATCTTGCCTTATTTTATGCCATCCTTATGATCTTTGATATGTTCAAGATCATTGGTGCAATCAGTGTCAATCCATCTTGTTCAAGATCTTCCTCTCTTTCAATGACTCTCCCCCTTTCCCAGCATGATGTCTTTTTCTAAGGAATGACTCCTCTCAACAACATGCCTAAAATGTGTGAGATGAAGTTTCATCATCCTTGCCTCTAGGGAACACCTTAGAGGTTGCATTTCTTCTAAAACAGAATTATTTGTTCTTTTGGCAGTTCATATAATATTCAATATTCTTCACCAACATCACAATTCAAAGTATCAATTCTATTTTGTTTTTTTCTTATTCACTGTCCAACTTTCAGATGCATATAAAGCAATTGGGAATACCAAGGGGGTAGGTCCTTAACAGCAGATTTTCCCAATGCAACACATCTTTTGATTTCTTGATTGCTGCCACTAGGCATATCAATTGTGAATCGAAACAAAATAGAATTGCTAACAACTTCAATCTTTTCTCCATAAATCATGTTGTTGCTTATTGGTCTAGTGATCTGCTAGAGGTGGATTCAAACCTCTGAAGAGGCTAGCATTTGGTTTGTTGTGCAGGTCCCTACATCACCAGATATTTACACACATATGTCTAAACAGACCAAGGGAACACTAAATGGGTTAAAAAAAGGAAAGGTGTAAAACAGGATTGCATCCTTGCCCTTTACCTATTTTACCTGTATTCTGGACAAATTATTTGAGCAGTTGGACTGTATGTAGAATGTCGCATTAGGATCAGAGGAAGACTCAACAACCTACACTATGGAGATGATCCAACCTTGCCAGCAGAAAGTGAACAAGACTTGAAGGGCTTACTGAAGAAGATCAAAAACTATAGCCGTCAATATGGTATATATCTCAATGTCAAGAAAAGAGAAAATCTCATCTAGACCAATAAAAATTTTATTTTATACTGGTTTACTTACAAAGTTCATGTACATTGTTTTTCACACTGGATCTTTCCCATTTCCTTTACCCATCCCTCCCTACACCATTCAAGTTGTGCGACCCTATGATTACACCCCTCCTCACCCTTCAGCTCTTCCTCCCGCAGATCCTCATACACGTTTTACTACTTATCTATTTCTACAATAAAGGTCTTATACACTATTTGTCCTTATGGGGCTGAATTAGTTCCTTTAGCATAACGGCAAATTAGGTAATAATTTTCAAAATCGTTGCTCCTGTATGCTGTGTAGAACTCTGGAAGGCAGTTTGGCTTTTCCTCAAAAAACTGCACATAGAAGTTCCATATGACCCATCTCTTCCACTTCCTGGAATATACCCCGAGACATTTAAAACTGAGGCACAAATGGAGATTGGTGCACCAATGTTCATAGCAGCATCATTCACCATCGCAAGAACATGGAAACAGCCAAATGTCCAACCACAATAGAACGGATTGAGAAATTACAGTACATTCACACAATGGAATGCAATGTAGCATGAAAGAATCACAAAATTGTAAATTACTTCATGACATAGAGAGATTATAGAAAAACCTTAGATCCAAGTCCTTTAAATTGTTTTTCTTTTTTTTCATCATGTTTTGAAATTGATGTCCTATCAGTTTGGAATGCAACACATCCACAAAATGGGGGAAAAAATGTTTTCAGTGACACAGGACATTCTCAGAATATGGTTAGTGAAAAATAGAAGATGCAAAACCACGTGTATAGTAAGCATGGTTCCAAATTTATAGATTAAAAATGTGAAAGGAATGTGAAGAAAGTACTACCTATAAGGCTTTTGTAAAGAATTAATATAAGAGAAATCTATGTGGAGAAAAAAAAATACTAGAGGGAGATGCTTCAATAAGTCTCTGGATGGTGGAATAATGGGTGGCTTAAAAATTCTTTTTATAATCAGAAAATTAAAATACTGAATATTCAAAATGAGAACATATATACTAAAATTTCTTTACTAGTTTGCATTTGTTTTGTCACTAATTGGCTTCTCTGCTTCTAGCTTTTCTCCTCTAGAATTCAGTTTGTCCCTAACAGACTCAAATCTTTTTCCTCAATATTTTTACTACTTTAAATTTTCTTCTACATCTGTGCCTATGCCTTCACTGGTTCTTCATCCCACTCCTCCCACTTCTTTAATACTACTGCTTCTTAATATTCTGTCTCTGTTCCTAACGCCTTCTCACTGTACATGCTCCTCTAACTAATGAATTATTTTTCATGACCTTCCCTATCTAAGATTTAAGTCTTCGTTTGATATTTGGGTTCAAATTATGCTGCATCTTCACCAAGTGTATGATGTGAATTTTTTAGGAATATATATTCCTCATTTTTTCTAATTGAGGTAATCTTTCTATTTTTTTCTTTAAAATATCGCCTTCCCTTCACCCAATCTACCTACTTTTTAATTTTTGCTTCCCTCATCCTCCCTTCTCATCACTTAACACTTTCATTTGGATAACATCAAATTGTTTATCTTCCATTTTTTGACCTATCTTTTGTAATTCTTGCTCCAATTTCTGGCTGTCAATTGGACTTCTCCACCTGGCTGACCTAAGTTACACAAAGGTTAAGTTCAGTGTGTAGAAACCTAGCTCACCTACTTCCTGGACCTATTCATTTGCCGACTTCCCTGTTTCTTGTAAAGTCATCACTAGGCTCCTTGACTCCTAAATAGGGTTGACTGAATAATTTGTGGAATCTACAACAAAAGAAAAATGTACTGGGATTCTAGTGTCATAGTCTGTAGGCCTCAACTAAAGGGCTCACCTCTCTGGCAATTCCAATCTGTTAGTGGCTCCACGGGAGAAAGATGGACAGTCTCCCCTCATGTAATCTATAGTCTCAGAAAAACAATAGTTGGTCAATTATGAGTAAGGTCGGCCTCAACATGTTGAGTTCTTGTTAAAAAATGAATCAATACTCTTTTCCCGTTAATTGCGGAACTAAGAACCATGAGCAGCAGGTGCGGGAAGTCCTGCCTGGGAACCAGTGCAAACGCAGAAAGTCTTTGCAGACAGTGATGCTGCAGATCCGTTTGAAGAACTATGACCCTCAGAAGGACAAGAGTTTCTCGGGGACCGTCAGGCTTAAGTCCACCCCACTCCCCAAGTTCTCAGTGTGTGTTCTTGGGGATCAGCAGCACTGTGATGAAGCCAAGGCTGTGGGGATCCCCTACATGGTCATAGAAAAAACTCAACAAGAATAAGAAGCTGGTCAAAAAGCTGGCCAAGAAATACGATGCCTCTTTGGCCTCTGAATCCCTGATCAAGCAGATCCCAAGAATCCTAGGTCCAGGGCTAAATAAGACTGGCAAGTTCCCTTCTCTGCTGACCCACAATGAGAACATGGTGGCAAAAGTAGACAAGGTGAAGTCCACCATCAAATTCCAGTTGAAAAAGGTCCTGTGTCTGGTAGGGGCTGTTGGCCATGTGAAGATGACATGTGATGAACTTGTTTACAACACCCACCTGGCTGTCAATTTTCTGGTTTCACTGCTAAAGAAGAATTGACAGAATGTTCAGGCTTTGCACATCAAGAGCACTATGGGCAAGCCCCAGCGTCTGTATTAAGATACAGCTCAATAAATCTTACTGTTAATAAAAAAAATCATTAACAGTTTCAAAATGGTAATAGAAGAGCAGCAAACAGAATAGGAGGATCTTCTAATTGTGGAGCTATATCTGGCTCTAGGGAGGTCTGGTGGCCTACTGGCAAGAAACTGCTCTGCAATTCCGAAGGCACGCGGTTCAAGGCCACCAGCTGCTCCGCAGGAGAAGCATGAGCAATCTCCTCCCGTATAATTATCTGCCTCTGAAAACCTGCCAGAGCATTTGCTATAGGTCGGTTCTGACTCGATGGTATACAACAACAATTTCTCGCTACTCCCAGGCTGAAGATGATTCTGGGATCACCTTCAACCTCTTTCTCTTTCTGTCCTGTCTTTTAATCTGGATGACTGATAGGGGAGGGAAGATAATGGGGTCATGCACAAAAAAAAAAAAAAGAAAGAAAGAAAATAGTGAAAACAACCCACAAAACACCACATTTGAGTTTGCAGTGAGAAAGGAGATGATGAATTGGTTTGTGCCTTATGAGTGTAAGGTGACGACAGGAAATCCAGGTAAGAGAATTCAATATACAGTTATTGTGTTAGTTACCTGGTGTTGCTGAGAAATACTATGAGTGAGTGGCTTTTAAAAGCAAATTTATTCTCTCAAATTTAGGAGGCTAGAAGTCCAAACTCAGGGCAGCAGCTCTAAAGGAAGGCTTTCTGTCCTCATGTGTTCTGAAGGAAAGTTCTTATCTCTCTTCACTGTGGGTTTGATGTCTTTTGCAGACCTCCATGTTTCTTGACAATCAGTTTTCCTCTGTGTTTAGGAGGTTTGCAATGCAGGAACCATGGGTTACATTTTATATTGTAACACTAGACATACATATATTTGAGAAAAAAATTTTCAAAATTATACTTATCCTTACCATATTTGCTGTACTCAAATGCTTTTATTCTTTTCTATTTTATGTTTAAAAAATGCACATCATTACATAAGTAGCATCCTTTGTAAAGAAACTGTTAAAGGGAAAAGACACAACCAGATGCTGTGGAATCAACCTTTGGTATGATTTCCCTTTACAAATTATGTACCTGAGGTAATCGGATAAGTAATAAAAGGAAATATCTTCCTACAGAAGTGTCCCAGTTAATAAACAAAGTAGGAAGATAAAATCAAACATAATCACTGCATGAATAATTTCCTTTTGAAAGATAAATGTAAAATTGGATCCCATGGAGTAGAAGTTAAAAAGTCCCATTTGTCCATCTTTTCTAACTTGTACCATTTCATTATCTCTGTCATCAACTTGATGATGTTGAATTATTTTTTGTATAATAGTGTTAGAATCAATACTTCCTTTCCTCAGTACTCTCTGTTCAGTCTCTTTGGGTCCCATAACTCACTGCAACACTTCACAGAACTTTTAACTTTCAAGGAATTAATCATACAGTATGAAAGCTGGTAAATCCCAAATCCACAGGTCAAGAATAAGTCTGCTCATTGCCTACCTAAAATAATGACACTTCACAAAATAAGAAATTGAGCAAGTAATAAAAAATACTCTCAAACAAAATTATTCCCAGCACAGATGGCTTCACTGGTAAATTCGACCAACCAAGCATACACAGAAAACTTGATATCAAGTCTACTTAAAATATTTCAGAATCTAGAAAAAGATGGGGGAATATTGCCAAACTCATTCTGTATGTCATGTATAACCCTGATACCAACCTCAGGCAAAAACATCACTAGAAAAGTGAACTATAGACTAATACCTCTCATGAACATGTTGTTGATTGCCTTTGAATCAAGCACAACTCATACTGATCCTATGACAAAAGGCCTGAAGCCCCTCTACAACTATCAACATTTATCAAAGTTCATAGAGTTTCCAGAGGCTTGTTGTTTAGGAAGTGGATGCCACTCCTGCTTCCAAGCCTGTCATAGTATGTTATTGTTCTTATGTACCATTGAGTCACCTGCAATGTATAGCAACCCCTATGTACAGCAGCTCTGAACCTTTTCCTGTCCTAAGCCAGTCTCACTAACTCTGACACACCAATCTCCATTGTCCCAGGTACTTCCTCTCCTGTGCTGTCTGTCCACCATTCTGAGCATGATGTACTTCTACAGGGACCGATATCTCTTGGCCATGTGCCCAAAGTAAGTGAGGCCGAGCTTCAAAATTCTAGCCTCCGAGGAGAGACTTGGTTTCACCTTTTCCAAGACAGACCTGTTTGTTTTCTTGGTAGTCCATGGTAGGTTCAAGACTCTTTTCCAGCACCACAACTCGTAGGCATTAATTCTTCTTCTGTCATCCTTAGTCAATGTCCAACTCTCTGAAACATAACAAGTAATTGAGAAGACCATGGCCTGGATTAGGCACACCTTTGTATCTAGACTGACATCATTGCTCTTCAGCTCTCTGTAGAGATCCATGACAGCAGATTTTCTCAATGCAATTCTTCTTTTGATTTCTTGGTACCAAGAGTGTGGTGCTGGAGAAAAGGATTGAATATATCATGGAAGGACTGTGAAGAGAATAGATCTGTCCTGGAGAGTATGAAATCAGGCTGTTTCTTAGAAGCAAGGATTTTGAAGCTCCATCTGACATACTTTGGGTATGTTGCCAGCAGGGACCAGTATTTGGAGAGTGATATCATGCTTGGAAGGGTGGAGGGACAGCACAAGAGAGGAACCTCTGGATGAGATAAATGACTCAGTAACTGGGATAGTGGAGACAAATATGTCAGAGACGATGAAATTGGCCCAGGATAGAGCAAGGTTCAGAGCTGTCAGACTCCACTTTGAGTCAGAGTTGACTTGATGGCACATAACCATAATAACAACAATTGACCAATGTAGCAAAGATCAATAAATTAGCCTGATTCCTCTATGGTAAATAAAAGAAATCTGAAAAGGAAAACAGTACAATTTATAATAGCCATTCAAAAGATGAAATATTTTTTAATAAATCTAACAAGAGACACAAATGATCTGTGCAGAGGAAATTGCAAAACACTATTACAAGAAACCCAAAGAGACTTACTTAAATGTAAGAATCAGAAAGGATAAAACTCTGACTGAAATACACCTTTCCTGATTTTAAACTACATAGTATTCCCTTATTCTGTTCAGACAACTGCTTCTTAGTTTAAGTATAGGTTTCACATAAGCACAATTAAGTGTTCTGGCATTCCCATTCTTCTCAGTGTTAGCCAAAATTTGTCACAATCTACAATCAAATTCCTTTGTATAACAAATAAAATGCAAGTAAATATTTATCTGTTATTCTCTGCTTTCAGCCAAGATCCATCTGACATCAGCAATGGTATTACCTGTGCCACATCTTATTCTAAGTCCTTTAGTTTGAATTTCTTGTAGTTCCCTGTTGATGTGCTGTTTCATGTTTCAATAACTTTAATAATCTTCAGCAAGAATTTACTTGTATATGATATTAATGATACTGTTTGATAATTATCACAGTTTGTTGGACCACCCTTCTTGAGAATGGGAACAAATAGGAATTTCTTCCAGTCACTTGACCAGGTAGCTGTCTTCTACTTTTTTTTTTAATCTTCCATATTTCTTGGCAGAGACTAAAGAGCATATCCAAGGTTGCATCTGTTTCCTGAAACACCTCAATTCGTACTTTACTAATGCCTAGGGCCTTATTTTTTTCCAATACATCCAATGCCGCTTGGAGTTCCCAGTACTATTGATTCTTGTTGTTGTTGGTGTTGTTGTTAAGTGCCATAGAGTCATAGGCGACCCATAGCAATCCTATGAACAAAAGTCTTGCACACGAAACTTTCATCTTTTCTCCATGTTCATAGAGTTTCTGGAGACAAGCTTTATTTTGGTTCTTGATAATATGCTGTTTCCTGAAATAGCTTAGTGTTAACTCTTTGTGATACAGTGACTTTTTGTATTCTTTCCATCTTCTTTTGATGGTTTCTGTATCATTAAATATTTTGCCCCTAGAATCCTTCATTGTTACAACTCATTATGTAGATGACACATGACATTTTTGCTTGCAGAAACTGAGAAAGATTGAAGCTCTTACTACAGATCAAAGATTACAGCTTTCAATATGGGTTAAATCTCAACATCAAGAAAACAAAAATTCTCACCACTGGACCAATAGGCACCACCATGATAGATGAAAAAAAGATTGAAGTGACCAAATATTTCATTTTACTTGGGTTCACAATCTATACCCTTATTAGTAGCAGCCAAGAAATCAAAAGACGTGTTGCATTGGAGAAATCTGCTGTCAAGAGCCTCTCCAAAGTTCTAAAGAGTAAGCATGTCAGTCAGTTTAAAGACTATGGTGCACCTGATCCAAGCATTGGTCTTTTTGATTGTTTTGTACACATCTGAAATTTGGACAATGAATAAGAAAAGCCAAAGAAGAATTTATGCCTTTTCATTATGATGTTGCTAGAGAGTATTGGATATACCATAGACTGTCAAAAGAACAAATCTGCCTTGCAGGAGGTAGGACTGAAGGGCTACTTGGAGGCAAGAATGCTAAAGTTTCATCTCACTAACTTTGGAAATGGTTTTTTTTTTGTGTTTGTGTTGTGTTGGTTTTTTTTTTTCTTGTTGTGGACTGTCGAATCAGATCCGACTGGCACAGGAAGAGATTGCCCCTCTTCCTCTAGCGGAGCATCTGGTGGATTCGAACTGTGCACCTTCATGGACATGTTTTCAAGAGGAATCAGTCCTTGGAGAGAGACATCATGTTGGGACAGCTAGAGGGTTGGCAAAAGAGAGAAAGACCCTATATGAGATCAATCGACATGGTGACCACCACAATGGACTTGAGCATAACAGAGATCATGAGGTGCATCTTAGTATTTAAAATTACATGCTTGCTATTTATCTATTGTTGTTTTTATGTGCTGTCTACTCGTAGCTGACCCTCCAGCAAGCTTTCAGAGGCTGTCAATGGCACAAGAGAAGCTTGCCAATCTTTCTCCCTTGGTGCAGCTGGTGGCTCTGAACTCTGTACCTTCATGTTGACAGCTCAATCCTAAGCCCTTTTTAACTATTGTTGTTGCTATGTGCTGTCAAGTTGACTGATTCATAGCAACTCTATGAGTTGCTCTGAACCCTGCCCTATCCTGAGCCAATCTCACTGTCTCCGACACACCTACCCCATTACCCCATTTATTGTGTCAATCCATTTCACTCAGTCTTCCTCTCCTGCACTGATCCTCTACCCTTCAAGCATGATATACCTTTCTAAAAACTAGTCTCTGTTGGTATCATTCCTTTATCTGAAGGAATGGTACAAATGAAAGAATTTTTTGTTGTTGTTGTGAAGGAAGTATAAAGTGTACTTCCCCTCCCTTTTTTAAAATTAATTTTAATGAAAGTTTAAAGAGACTTTGGATTTCCATTCATTCATAGTTGAACTTTTCTCCCTGCCCAAACTCCCCCCAAGTTTGCTTTTCTCTTTGAAATGTAAAATAAAAATTCTTTCATTGTTATACAATCCCTCCCCCCAAGTCCACTCCACTACGCAGCCTTCATTTTGAAAAGTAAAAGAAAAATTCTTCAAATGAAAGAAATTAAGTGAGTATTTTGATATAATTTCTAGAAAAGGTAAACAAAACATGCAGGTGGCATGGTGGTGACCATGGAAGTCACCCCTGTGGCTGTGGGGAAGCTGGGCTAAAGCTTTGCTCAGCTCTCACCATCACTGTCTCCCAGGATATGTCTGTCAAAGAGACACTCTGCCAGGCCCAAGTCTGGGGCACCCAACTTGCGCAAGCTGGTTATGTCACTCAGTTGCTTGATGGATTTCACTGCTCATCCAGGTAATGCATTTCAATGATGTCACACAAAGGAGGGTGGTTCTTGTCAGTGGCCAGTTTGTGCAGTTCCAGTAGGGACTGATTCACACTTTTTTCCAAGTGTAGTGCCCATTCCATTGCATTCAGCCTGCTCTCCCAGTCATCACCATCTGGTTTCTTTTCTTTTCTTTTTTTTTTATTAAAATCTAAATTTAAATTTTTAATTTAAATTTTTATTTTTTTTTAATTATTATTTGTATGTGTGTACTGTCAAATCAGATCTCACTGGTACAGGAGGAGATTATCCTTTCTTCTCCAGAGCATCTGGTGGATTCGAACCATGCAGCTCTGGGATTGCAGGGCAGCTTCTTGCCACTAGGCCACCAGAGCTCACCACCATCTGGTTTCTTGATGTCCTGAAGAAAGACACAGCCACCTTCACCGGTTCTGCAGTTTCATCAGATTCTCCTTTTTATTTTTAAATTAATTTTAATGAAAGTTTGCAAAGACTTTAGATTTCTATTCATTTGCTGTTGCACTTTTCTCCCTGCATACTCTTCCCCCCACCTGATTCACTCTTCTCTTTGAAAAGTAAAAGAAAAAGTCTTTCATTGTTTTAAAAACCCTCCCCAGGTCAACTCCACCATGTAGCCTTCACTCTAGACACCTGTCATGACAAAAATACCTTATCATATATCCTTTTTAAACAGTTCTCTCCCTCATCTGTTTCAATGTAGTATACATTATTTATCCCCTCATTCTCAGTCTCCCCTCAACCCCGATGTCAGTTCTTTTTTACAACAATGGCCCTATGTAATATTTGTCCTTTTGTGACTGAGATATTTCACTCAGTATAATGTTCTCCAGGGTCACCATTTTGTATAATATTTCATGAGTTCCTTGTTCTTCAATGCAGAGTAGTATTTCATCGTGTGAATATATCAGAGCTTCTCTATCCATTCATTTGTTGATGGGTACTTGGGTTGTTTCCAACTCTTTGCTACTGTGAACAAAGCAGCAATAATCATGGGTGTGCATATATCTGCTTGGATGGCAGTTATGGTTTCTTTAGGGTATATTCCCAGTAGTAGAATTGCTGAGTCAAATGATATTTCTATTTGTAACTTTTTGAGAAAGCACCATACAGCCTTCCATAGTGGTTGCACCATTTTACACTCCCACAAATAGTGAATAAGGGTTCCTGTTTCTCCGCAACCTCGCCAGCATTTGATGCTCTGTTAAATTTTGCTATTCTTACTGAAGTGAGATGATATCTCATAGTTGTTTTGATTTGCATCTCTCTTAGTTTCATCAGTTTCTCAGCATATTCCCTCTCTTCGTGGGATTGGTGGAGAAAATAGTTGGCAAAATTCTTCAAAACCACATCATCACGGTCACAGTAGTTAAGACATGGAGAGGTGGACGTAGGAGGTGTAGAGCTCCAGTTTGACTGAATCCTCATTGTATTTCTAGTGCTCCTGGGGACCACAGTCACGGTGGAGATGCGGCAGCTGTGTGGCAATGGAACGTCAGCAAGGGCCTTGGGGGTGTTGATGTGAGGAGATGGCAGAGGACTGGCTGGAAATGATCAGTGAAATGATCAGGAGAAGCTGGCCAGTGCTGAGTTCTGTTCAAGCACTATTGTAGCATGAAACCACGGCAACTCTGTGAAGACTGTCTCGATACTAGTGACATTATTTGATAATTTCTACTCTTTGTTGGGTCACCATTTTTGGAATGGGAGTAAACAAGGATCTCTTCCAGTCACTTGGCTAGGTAGTAGTCCTCCAGATTTCTTGGCACAATCTGGTGAGCACATCCAGGGCAGCATCTATTTATTGAAATATGTCAATGGCATTCCATCAATCCTTGGGGCCTTGTGTTTGGCCATTTTCTTCAGAGTAGCTTGAACTTCCTGCTTCATCACCATTGCTTCTTGTATGTTATTTCGTTAAATTCTTCTATATCAGCCAATTCTTTTTGGTATAGTGACTATGTGTGCTCCTTTCTTCCTCCTTTCTTCTCCCTTCCTCTCCCCTCTCCTCCCCTCCTCCTCTTCCTCCTACCCCTTTTCTTCTTCTCCTTCTCCTCCTCCTCCTTCTTTTTCTCCTTTTCCTTTTCCTCCTCCTCTTTCTTCCATCTTCTTTTGATACTTCCTAGATCATTCAATATTCTGCCCATAGTATCTTTAAGTACTACCACTTCACCATGCGAGCAGATATATGCACACCCATGTTCATTGCGGCTTTGTTCACAATAGCAAAGAGCTGGAAACAACTCAAGTGCCCGTCAACAAATGAATGGATAGAGAAGCTCTGGTATATTCACACAATAGAATACTACGCAGCATTGAAAAACAAGGAACTCTTAAAACAACTATGAGATATCATCTCATCCCAGTCAGAATAGCAAAATTTAACAGAACAGCAAGCAACAAATGCTGGCAAGGTTGTGGAGAAACTGGAACCCTTATTCACTGTTGACTCAGCAGTTCCACTACTGGGAATATACCCCAAAGGACCATAACCACCATCCAAGCAGATATATGCACGCCCATGTTTATTGCAGCTTTGTTCACAATAGCAAGGAGTTGGAAACAACCTAAGCGCCCATCAACAAATGAATGGATAGAGAAGCTGCACACAATGGAATACTACGCTGCATTGGAAAACAAGGAACTCATGCAATATTATTCAAAATGGTGACCCTGGAGGACATTATACTGAGTGAAATGTCTCAGTCACAAAAGGACAAAGACTGCATGGTGCCACTGTTGTAAAACAGGACTGACATCGGGGTTGGGGGTGACTGAGAAAAAAATGAGTTCAATAATGTATACTGCATTGAAACAGATAAGGGAGAAAACTGTTTAAAAGGGATATGTGGTTAGGTATTTTTGTCATGACAGGAGTCTAGAGCAAAGGTTACATGGTGGAGTGGACCTGGGGGAGGGTTTGTAAAACAATGAAAGAATTTTTGTTTTACTTTTCCAAAAGGGTAGTGTACTAGGTGAGGAGTGCTAAGGAGGGGAGAAAAGTGCAACAATGAATGAATGGAAATCCGAAGTCTGTAAATTTTTACTGAAATTAATAATAAATTAAAAAAAAAAGAAAAACAAGGAACTCGTGAAATATTACACAAAATGGATGATCCTGAAGGACATTATGCTGAGTGAAATGTCTCAGTCACAAAAGGACAAATATTGCATAGGGCTACTGTTATAAAATGAGACTGACATTGGGGTTGAGGGAAGAGAGAAAAGGAGGGAATGAATGATGTATACTGCATTGAGACAGATGAGGGAGACAACTGTTTAAAAGAGATATATGATAAGGTATTATTGTCATGACAGGAGTGCAGAATGATGGCTGCACAGTGGAGTGGACTTGTGGGAAGGGATTGCATAACAATGAAAGAAGGGTTTGTTTTGTTTTGTTTTAACTTTTCAAGGAGAAGAGTGAATTGGGGGGAGGGGGTAGGCAGGGAGAAAAGTGAAACAACGACTGAATGGAAACCCTAAGTCTCTGTAAACTTTCATAAAAAAAAAAAGTATTGCCACTTGAGACTGGAATTGTTCATCAGTTCCTTCAGTTTGAGAAATGTGCAGCAAGTTCATCCCTTTTGATTTTCTGACTCCAGTTCTTTGCACTTACTAGTCTAATACTTTGATTTGTCTTCCCCTAGTTGCTCTTTGAAATCTTATGCTTAGTTCCTTAACTTCCTGATTTCTTCCCTTAAAGACATACAAAAAAAAAAAAAAGCAAACCAAAAACAATGAAATGCCTTCTCACCTAGGGGTGGGGGTGGGGGAAAGAACGTGCAATAAGACATCAAACAACAAATACTGGCCAATGTATGGAGAATTTGGAACTCTCCAAAACTTTTGGTAGGAATGCAAAATGGTATAAGGACTATTGGAAACAGTTTGGTCCTTCTTTATAAAGTTGGGATTAGAAATAGCTTTTTAAAAATAATTAATTTTAATGAAAGTTTACAGAGACTTAGGGTTTCCAGTCATTCATTGTTGCACTTTACTGACAGCTGCTATGCCTTTGCAACCATACAGGTGCATAGAACACTGTACAAAGAAAGAAGACCCATCACTTCTGCTGGAAAAACTGTCAAAATGCTTCTGAAATTTTAAACCTCCTACAAGCTGTGTGGCTGCTGTCAAAGGTGGCAATAATCTCCGCCAAAGACATCACACCAAAGAACTTATGGCAAAAGGAAATTGACTGACAGATGCCTCAGCCCGGCAGTTTGCTCTCGGCGCTGAGCCACACAGCTCACCCCAATCCTTTTGGCCCCCGCCTTACCAGACAACCCTGAATATTCCAAAGATGAAAAAGATGGAAAAACAAGAAAAGAACCTGAGTCAAAGGATGGTGAGTCCTGCTAGATTCAAATATATTTACATCACAATACTCACCTGAAGGGGGAGCTCTGGTGGCCTAGTGGCAAGAAGCTGCACTGCAATCCCAGAGACACACGGTTCGGATCCACCAGATGCTCTGCCGGAGAAGGAGGCGCAATATCCTCCTGTACCAGTCAGGTCTGATTTGACGGTACACGCACACAAAATAAAAAAAACAAAACAAAACAAAACAATACTCACCTGAGCATAACTGGTTTCCAGGGCTCAGCCTTCATAGAGCATACAAAAGTAGATTTTACTAAACTCAAGCCGGCATCCCTGTTAAAATACCTTCTTGTAGTCTTGTGTACCTTTTCTAAGTGAGCTGAAGCTCTCCCCTTCCAGACCAAGATGGCTAACTTCTTTTATGGGAAATAGTTTTCCAGTATGGGTTGCTGCCCAGCTTTCTAGCTTTTGTGTCTAAAATCTTGCAAACCTTCTCCAAAGAGTTAAGTATTGCCTAGAAACTGCATACAACCTATAAACCTCAGAGTTCAGAACAAGTAAGAGAAAAATGAACAGAAATCTTAAAACAACCTATCAAAGTTGAGTAAAATCATCACAAGAATCTAGACAGGATTGGTGCTCACTGACAGGTCAAGACCTCTAATACTTCTATTCCTCTTCCTCCTGATCCCTCCTTCTTCGTCCTTAATTGCATAATCCAGTTTGTTCAAACTTGAATTAGGTCTGCCAAACTTCTGTTCTTACCTCAGCATTATGAATGCCCAACTAAAAAAAAAGAGAGAGAGAAACGATCTAACGCTCACTCAGTGGTCTGAATGTATACAAACAGGAGGGGGAATGTAGTAGCAACTTACATGGCAAGCATTAGAGAAGCCGTTTTATATGTTCACATTAGGGAAGCCGTTTTGTTCTGACAGGCATTTTAGAAAAATGCATGCCTCAATAATTTTGACAGTAGCATGTTTTATGGAAGTTTTATGTTCTAGTCAAGCTGACTCGGCTCGGGTAGCACTCCCTCAGCACCTGGCCCTGAAACAATAATTATTCCCAAATATGAAGAAATCTCAACTGCCAAGGGCAATAAACTTTGTATAATGCCGCATATCCAATCTCTATATATAAACCCAATCTTTGCTTCCCCTTGGGGTCAGAACAGTTTGAACATTAGCTGACATTTTTGACCACGTGCTTAATAAAGAACTTTGTTGATCTCCAATATTGGCCGAGTGTTTAGAATCTTGCCTTTCTGCCATAATAATCCTTTCATTAAGTTTAAATAGAACAAAGATAACTCATTCCAAAACGAGCAAAACCACTAACATGATGCTGAAAGAGTCCACTAATCACACTTTTACTCATATAAAGAAAAAAATCATCTTTTAAAAAACCCCCAAACTTAAACTCACAGATATTGAGTTGCTTCTGACTCTTAGCTGTTCTTCCATTGGGTTTCTGAGGCTGTAAATTGTAAAGAGGAGACTGCTAGTGGATTTGAAGCAACAGAGAAACTCAACCTTGGGATAGCAGGGCAACTTACTAAGGACTATGCCACCAGATCTCTGTGTCCTCCAGATCTTGATTGGTGGCAGGCACAATCCATCATTTCTGCAAGCCACATAGAGCAGGCAAAATACTATGATTGGGCTACATACACAGCTGTAGATTTAAAACACAGGATTGGTTCTAGAGGCTCAACAACCTGGCTGTGTGGTGTTTGGGGAATTAATTACCATGTTGTTCTAAGTCACTCAAAAGGATTCAAATTTTTAACTTCAACTAGATAACATATAGTTATTCTTTGTAAATTAATTAAGGATATGTCCAAGCAGGCCCCTGTTTCTTCTCTGCAAGCAAAATTTCCCCACCCCTGGCCTTACCTGGGAATTGTAATCTACATTCCCCCACTACAACTTTTTATTATTATTTGAGTGAAAATTTAGGGAGCAAATTATTTTGCATTCAACCATTCATACACATTATGTTTTACTGATTGCAATCCCCACATAGTAACAGCCCTCTTCCTACCTTTTCCTGTTTCTGTTTTTCTTCTTTCATATCCATTTCTGCCTTCTCAGCTTTTACCTCTGGGAAAATGTTACTCTTTTTATCTTGTAAGAGATTATTGATTGTTCTAAGGAGGATACCTCCTTAATGTTATTCATGATCTTATTGACATACGTCAGCAGTTCAAATTCACTAATCTTGCTCCTAAGGGGAAAGATGACACAATCTGCTGTGGTAAAGATTTACAGACTTAAAAACCCTATAGCAATTCTATTCTGTGCTACACGTACGGAGTCACTGAGTCGACATATAAGTGATGGCAGTGGGTTGTTTCTTTAGGTCAGTCTACTGTTTGGCTAAAAATTGAGTCAGGAGAGTGAAATGTACTTCCAATTGTACTTTTCCTGAGAGCAAAGCCACATGGCTGGTTTACTGGTCAGAAAGAATGCAAATGATGTTGGAACTTATATCAAGAATAAAAATGGACTTAATGGTACTGTTACAGACTTCAACCCACAAACCAAGTACTTCTGAATTTAAATGGTAATACAGGTAAATCAAATAGAAAGTCACCAACTGCAACAATTTTTCAATAGATATCCTTGATTCCATATCACTTATCGACAGCTTTTAAAGTACTCTTTGGAAATATGAATTTATGATGACATCTTTCTCCTTAAAACACTCTAATGCTTCCTAATTTCAAAATCTGCTATGAAAAGTTTCAATAATGAAGACAATGTAGTACTGGCATAAGGAAAAACACACAACTCAGTACAGTAGAACTGAGAGTTTAGAGAAAAGTCCATAAACTTAGGGGCAACTGGTTTTAGACAAAGGTGTCAAGATTATTCAATGAGGGGGGAAAAGAAAGTCTTTTTAATAAATAGTGCTAGGAAAACTGATTTCCACATGCTTGTTGTTGTTGTTGTTATGTGCCGTCGAGTCGTTTGCTACTCATAGCGACCCTATGCACAACAGCCCTAAACCCTGCTCTATCCTGCACCAACCGCACAGCCTCTGACACACCCATCCCGATTATCCCAGTCACCGAATCAATCCATTTCATAGAGGGTCTTCCCCTCCTGCGCAGTCCCTCCACCGTCCCAAGCATGATGTCCCTCTCCAAGGACCCGTCCCTCCTGGCAACATGTCCAAAGTATG
>NW_006399756.1:28730577-28755103 GCF_000299155.1 Elephantulus edwardii
CATTGTCCAACCCATGATCTGACAGTTTGTATCTTAAGCTTTCTTGGCTTCTGTGATTCCAAACACGTCGACTGCTGACATTTTGGACACTTTCCTTACATAAGACATATGTAAACATTTATCTCAAAATGAATCATAGACTTAAATCTAAAACTAACATGTTAAAACTCTTGTAAAAGAAATTAGTTAATCTTTATGTCCTGGGTAGGCATAGCCTTCTTTGATTTGTTGTTGTTGTTAGGTGCCATTGTGTACAACTCAGTGACCTTATGAACAACTGATCTGAACACTGTTCTACCCCATACTATCCGCACAGTCTCTGACACATTCAAGTCCATTGCTGCAATCACCATGTCTTCCTCTCTTCGTCGCCCCTCCACCTTCTCTAGCATGATTTAAGCATCCAATTAAAAAACAAATTGTATTTTGTCAAAATCATAGAGTTTTTATTTGAAAAGACACCACCATTAAGGAAGTGAAAAGATAACCCACAGAAAGGAAGACAATTTTGGTCGGCAGCACAACTCCTTTCCACTAAGCTGCCAGAGCTCCATTATCTAATGTTGTTACTGTTAGGTGTCGTTGAGTTGATTGAGCATGACTCATAGCCACCCTATGAACAAAAGATCCGAAACCAGTCCTGTCCTGTGCCATCCTCACACATCTTGACACACAAGAGACCATTGCAGTAGTCACCTTAAGAGACTTTAACTAAGAAAACGTAAGAGTCATTAATAATAAAAAGACAAATAACCTAATTAAAAATTAGACAAAGGATCTGAATAGATGGTTCTCAAAAGAAGATGTAAAAATGGTCAATAAACACATGAAGAGATGTTCAACATCATTATCCATTAGAGATACTGTAGTATGATAAATTATTTTTGTAAGAAATTTCTTGCCAATATCTTATGATTCTTATAAAATGTTGGTAGAACTATGTAAATAAGGTGCATGTGGTCCACCAGGAGGACTGGGTAGCTTGCTGAAAATGCAAATTAGTTGTTTGGAACACTTGTGAGAGCGGGATCATGCAGATAAAGTGTACAAAACTTGATAAGGGGATTGATCAATTTTGCCTGTCACTTAAAAGGGCCAGTCCTAAACTTCACTACTACTGAGAAAGAAGGACCAGGAATAGAATGTGTTTTAATTTAGACCCAAGATCTCCGCACTGAAAACTTCCTAGATCCAGGAGACAAAGCCATAACATGGGATTGTGAAAAATAGCAGAAAAATGACATCAGCAAAACCAATACTGGCACAAGATGGCACGATGGGGTTTCTGACTTATAGAGAGAGGAGGCTATAGTGAGTGGGCTGAATCATGGAATAAGAAAGTGGAGTCCCTTTTAGCGGGTTGGAGTAAGATGTGTCCAGGCACCTGTTAGTACAACTGAAGAGCAGAGACTAGAATAAAGGGTAAAGGGTCAAAGAGAGGCCTGCCTGCAAACATGATTGACAAGAAGTTGTCTTGATCAGAGGACTTTATTCTGAGTATTCCCTAACCTGCTACTCAATTACTTGTTGTGTATCTGAAAGCTGGACGATGACTAAGGATTTAATTATTAATGCCTTTGAGTTGTGGTGCTGAAGAAAGTACTGAACATACCATGGACTGCCAAGAGAACAAGCAAGGGGACTTGTATTGATTTTTGGCCAAAGCCCTGCATACACAACCATCTTTCATGTTATTGAAGACTTGCATGCTGCTATGATACTGAATAGATTTCATCAGAGCTTTCAGACTAAAATAGACTAGAAATAAAGATGTGGTGATCTGCTTTTGAAAATCAGTCAATGAAAACTCTGTGGAACAAAATGGTTTAATTCATGGTGATAATGCAGAACTGGGAATAGGAGTCACTATGAATGAACAACAGCTTACATGAGAGCATTCATTGATATTCAAATGTTAATCTAATTACACATAATTTATTACAAGACTATGAGATTTGTTTAATATTTGAAAATCAACTGATCATGACATAATATCCTTTTTTTATGTACTGTTGAGTTTTATTTGCAGACATTTTATTTACCTTTTTTACCATTTAGGTTCATGAGGGACATTGATGTATAGGTTTATTGTAATGTCTTTTCTATACTCTGTATTAGTAGAATGTTAGCCTTATAAAAGAAGTTGGAGTTGTTCTTCCTTTTATCTTTCCTACTAAAATAAAGGCTGGTTAAAATGAATACTATCTCCTTTAAATAATAATAATAAACAATCACCCCGCCTCAAACGTGATGCTTTCCAGTCAGAGCTGACCCTTCAGCAAGTATTTGAAAACATTTAGATTACTCAAGAGGTGATTGCATTTCTTTCTACCCCAGAACCATTGGTGGATTCAAACCACTGAAGAAGTGCCATCTTTGGGTTTTCAGTGAAACTCCTTATGGACTAACTATCAGAGCTCCTTTAGTAGAATTTATCAAAGTAAAGAAAAAACCACAATCCTGGTTTAAGGATTATAAAAAGGGAGCTCTGGTCCCTTAGTGGTAAAAAGCTGTGCTGCATTCCCAAAGCCACGGTTCAAATCCACCAGCTCTGTGGGAGAAAGATGAGCACTCTCCACCCATGCAATAAACTGCCTCTGATTACCTACTGGAGGGTCAGCTGGGGGTCAGATCCAACTTGACAGTACACAACAACAAGGAGAGGTTTACACACAGATAGAATCCATTTTGGAGGATAAATACAGATGGGAAGGGTTGGTTTTGTTAGGTGTCATTGAGTCAGCTATCACTCAGCCACCAGAACAACAACTGATCGAACCTTGCCCTATCTTATGAAATCATTATGATATCCATCATGCTCAAACCCATTGTTCCACTCACTGTGCCAATCCATCCTGTTGAAGATCATCACAGCTTGAAATCTTTTCAAAGACTCACTCATCATGACAGCCTGTCCAAAGTATGAGAAATGAAATTTCACAATCCTTGCCTCTGAGCACTGTGGTTGCACTTACTCCAAGAGGGATTTGTTTGTTCTTTTGATAGTTCATGTGATATCCCGCACTCTTCTCCAACATTACAATTCAAAGACTTTAAATCTTCTGAAGAAGATCAAAGACTGTATCCTTCAATATAGATCACATCAAGAAAACAATAATCAATAGGCAATGGACAACATCATAATACATGTAGAAAAGATTGAAGTTATCAACTACTTAATTTCACTTAAATCCATAATCAACACCCAAGAAAGCAGCAATTAAAAAAATCAAAAGACATATTATATTGAGCAAATCTGCTGTCAAGGGTCTCTTGTAAGTGATAAAGAGCAAGGATATCAGTTTAAAAACTAAGGTGCATGTGATGAAAGTTTTTCAAATTACTTTATGTGCATCTGAAAGTTGGACAATGAATAAGGAATACCAAGGAAGGGTTGATGCCTGTGAGTTATAATGTTGGCAAAAAGCATTTCATGGGGCATTGACTGTCAAAAGAACAAAGAGTTTTATCCAAAGTCTTCCTCAAAAGCAAGAACGGTGAAATTTTGTTTCTTACACTTTGGGAACATTATCAAGAGGGAAAAGTCCTTGGAAAAAGATACTATGCTGGGATAAATTGAGGGTATGTTAAAGGGAGGAAGATTGCCATAAGAGAGACTGACACAGAGATTGCAACAATGGGTTTTAGCATGGCAGAAATCATGAAGTTGATGAAGGGAGCTATGAGTTTTAGTGGATTCAATAGTACCTAATAAAAAATGTCAATAAAGATATTGAGTATGTACCAATATTCAATAATTATTGGTGAAAGATACTAAATTTAATATCAATATTTTATTGAAAATAAAATACCTTCATATAAAGAAAATTGGAAACGAAAATCATTCTACCAGAAAATTCTATCAAAATTCAAGGAAAAAATTACTTACATTTACACACTTTCTTCTATGAGACATAAAGAGAATATTCTCCTGGTGGCCTTGTGGCAAGAAGCTGCACTGAAATCCCAAGGGTATGTGGTTCAAACCCACCATATGCTCTACTGGAGGAGGGGTAATCTCCTCCTGTACCAGTCAGACCCAATTTAATGATACACACACAAAAAAAGAATAATTAAAAAAAAAAGAAAATGTTCTCACTAACAAATTTTAGTAGGCTAGCATCTTCTTATCATGAAGAAAATACAGACAAATTTTAGGAATCACTTGCTATGCGTCTGAGAGCGGGACAATGAACAAGGATGACAGAATTGATGCCTCTGACTCATGGTATTGGAAAAGATTACGGAATATCTCATGGACTGCCAAAAGAACAAACAAATATGCCTTGGAAAAGGTGCAGCCGGAGTGCTCCTTGGAGGCAAAAGTTTTGCTCACATACTTTGAGCATGTTGCTAAGAGAGGCTATTCCTTGGACAGGGACATCATGCTTGGAAAGGTGGAGGAATGGCGAATAAGAGGAAGACCTTCAACCAATTAAAGTGACATAGTGACTGCAGCAATGGACTCAAGTATGTCAGAGATTGTGAGGATGGCACAGGACAAGACAGGCCTCAGGTCTTATACTTGACTCCATAGCAGCACCTAACAACAACACTCTTCGGAGCTTCGATATAACAATTATGAAATTCTTACAAATGCAATCCAAAACTACATTAAAAAGTCATACATCATGACAAAATTGGCTTTACATCAGAAATGTAAAGGTGGCTTAACTTTAAGAAAAAATCAATCAATATAATGATTAATGAAAAATTTGAAGGAATAAGAAAAAGATGATAGGTAATGAACACTGTATTGGAACAGAGAAGAGGAAGAATTGTCTGAAAGGAATATATGATTAGGCATTATATGTATGGCAACAACCTGGAACAAGAGGTGCATTGCAAAAGGGGCTGGAGGAGGAAAGAGGGAGGAAAACATGCAAAAATTAGTGAGTGAAAAGTCAACTTTTCTGTAAACTTGCATTCAAATAAAAAAATTTGAAGGAAAAATCATTTCAACAGATACAGAAAAATATTTAAAAATTTAGCATTAATCTATTGAGGAAAGTATTTTTTAGCAAATGAAAAATGCGTAAAACTTAATTTTTTAAAATTGTATTATTTTTACGTGTACCATCAAATCAGATCTGACTGATACAGGAGGAGATTGCCCCCTCCTTCTCCAACAGAGTGTGTGTGGCGCCCCTCACTCTCTTTCTTGAACCTACCAGCTTGCACAGTGTCAAGACATGAATGGTAAAACATAACATCCCATTTCTCTCCTCTTCTCCTGTTCCGTGTGTATGTCTGTTGGCTAAGTGCTTTGGGTGCTTATGAAGAGGCTCCACAGCTGACACTACTCTGAAGCCACAGAATTGGATTGAGACCCCATCGATGGTTCTATGGGGTTGTCCTATGGCTTAGTGGCGATTTTGGGGATCCCCTAGGGACCCCAACCAGGCCTGGGCTTAAAATGGGCATGCCTATTCTAAGACACACTTTTATACTGCAAGGGGCACAGCTGGAGGGATGCCTGCATGGACTGAGGGGACAGACCCTCTGTTGTCTATTTCCATCCATTTTGTATTTATGTCCAGTTGTCAGTAGTGTCTACTTTCCCTGAAATCCTCATTCTTCCGGTCCACTGCTACCTCTATTCTGGAAGAGTTCTTTCTGGGAGTTATCTGGTGCCTCCCCCATTGAGAACTCTCTTCCCCTTTCATTCTTCTGATTTCTGTATTCTCCTCTCCCCTTCCCTGGAGGCTCCTAAAGCCAAGCCCAATTGTTCATAAAACCTCCCAGGCATTTTCCAGGCATTTTGAACTCACTTGAGATTCAGGTCTGTCTGTACTGGACTCCTATCTGCGCATATATCCAATATATCCCCAAACTGCAGGGCTGTGTCAGGAGCCCAGCCAAGCGCCAGGTACTTCCAGGCTATTGATTGCAATAGGGTATGCCCACTCCATCTTTTTGCCAGAATCTGAGGCTTCTGGACTTCAGAAGATGCTCTGAAATCTCAGCTTCCCTCACCCACAGACCTGAACATCATGGGTAGCCAAATGTCTAACCCCCCAAGGTTTGAGCTGCCTCCTTTCAAATCTTTCAAACTTGGGCCTGTCTTAGGGCCTCTGGCCCAAGACACTAATCTTTTACTGTAATCGGGCCTGGCTGCAATACTAGATAGATAATGACTCTTGATGGCCTAAGAATAGAACCTTTTTGTTTTAATACCCTTCAAGATCTTGACAATTTCTGCCAATGAACTAAAATATGGTCAGAAACCCTATTTAAGCTGTCTTTTCCTTTTGCTCTTGTCCTTCTCTCTGTAAAGCCTGCCAGCCTATGCAGGTTCTCTTAATCCATTTAATCCATTGTAAAGTAGCTTTTATTATTTACTTTTATTTCTTTATTTTTATGCCTTTCCAATTGGCCTATCTTTGAAAAGTATTGTTCTTCCATTATTTAAAAAGTGTAGGTATGTGTATATACATATGTGTATCTATATTTTTAAATCATACTAACTTTACCGAGTAAAACCAAGCCATACTGGTTTTGAGCCAGTTAAGAAAATTGCAGTTATTAAAATGTAGCATTTCGGAGTGGTGAAATAACTTCGTATATCAAGACTACTGAACAAGAATCACCTTGAGAATGAAGGTTGAGAGTTTTAGCATGGTAGGAGATTCAAGAGGGAAAGCAAAATAACTGGTAATAAGTTTTGTGTATTTTTTGTTTACGAGGGAAAATGAAAGTAGTTTTGCTTTAAAGTATAATGTCTGTTTGTGCCAAAATATGAAAGATAGTAAAACCTAAATTTGAAGGTGTGTAATAAGTTGTAAAAGGTTTGAGGGGAAGTGAATTTTATTTGCTTTGGTTTATAATACCTGCAAATAATGAGTTTGAAAAGAAATTATGAAATGTTTTGAAATTTTTATATTACATAAATTGTAGTGAATTTATTTATAAGATGGGGAAAAGACTGGTTTTACATTGCAAAATGTTACATGGGCAATATGTTTTCCTCTGGCCTCGCCCAGATGCAGCCAAAATTTTTAACTAAAGTCCCAGTTAAAAAAAGAAATCTTGTAAAACTAAAATATCACCTTCCTTTTCCAACCCTAACCCACAGATAAAACATCTCTCTCCTTTTCCTGACTCCACCTATTAAATAATTTCACATACCATCCTCTCTTAGCCTCCAGATCAAACACCACAGATAAAGGGATCAAACACCTCTGCCCCTCCCACCCCTCCTCCAACCCATCCCTACTCTATTCCATCACCTTACCCTCTATCAAAACTCAGCAAACCAATTTCTATAAAATATAAAATCTATCCAAGACCCTTCTTTCTTTTTCTTTTATTAAAACAAGCATAAGAATTTAATTTTTTCCTTAAAGCATTTTCTACCCACTTTAAATTTTTCAGCCAGAGTTCAGAACTGAAAAAATTTTGAAATTATCTCTTCGTTTTCATTTTAAGTTTAACATAGTACTGGTTTAAAGCTCATACATTCTGTATATTTTAAAATTATCAATTGAGCAAGCAACAAATGCTGGTGAGGTTGTGGAGAAACTGGAACCCTTATTCACTGTTGGTGGAGTATAAAATGGTGCAGCACTGTGGCAGGTGGCGTGGTGCTTTCTCAAAAAGTTGCAAATAGAGATACCATTTGACCCAGCAAGTCCACTACAGGGAATATATCCCAAATAAACCATAACTGCTACACAAGTAGATATATGTACACCCATGTTTATTGTGGCTTTGTTCACAATAGCAAGGAGTTGGAAACAACCTAAGTTCCCATCAACAAATGAATGAATAGAGAAGCTGTGGTTTATTCACACAATGGAATACTATGCTGCACTGAAAAACAAGGAACTCATGCAATATTATTCAAAATGGGTGACCCTGGAGGACATTATGCTGAGTGAAGTATCTCAGTCACAAAAGGACAAATACTGCATGGTGCCACTGTTGTAAAACAGGACTGACCTCGGGATTGTGGGGAGACTGAGAAAGATGGGATAAATAATGTATACTGCATTGAAACAGATGAGGAAGAAAACTGTTTAAAAGGGATATATGATTAGGTATTATTGTTATGGCGGGAGTCCAGAACAAAGGCTGCATAGTGGAGTCGACCTGGGGAGACGGATTGTAAAACACTGAAACAATTTTTCTTTTACTTTTCAAAGAGAGGAGTGTACGGGGGGGGAGGGTGGGGTGGGCAGGGCAAGGAGAAAAGTACAACAATGAATGAATGGAAATCCAAAGTCTCTAAATTTTCATTAAAATTAATAATAAAAAAAATTCAAAAATTATCAATTGAAAAACTGAACTTAAAAAAACTTTTAAAATAGCTGCTAATAATTATATTAACAAACAGATTCATCCTGGAGAGGGTTAAACCAGGCTGCTCCTTGGAGGCAAGGATTCTGGGGCTTCATCTGACATACTTTGGACATGCTGTAAGGAGCGACCGGTCCTTGGAAAGGGACATCATACGGAGGGATGGTGCAAGAGTGGAAGACCCTCTATCAGATGGATTGATTCAGTGTTGGGATTGGTGTGTCAGAGGCAGTGCGATTGGCAAAGGATAGAGCAGGATTTAGGGCTGTTGTACATAGGGTTGCTATGAGTTGCAAGCAACTCAACGGCACATAACAACAACAACAACAAAAATTATATACAAACTTGACTCATTAAAATAGATGTTGCCAGCAGAAAGATTTTACTTTCTTCTGGACACTAGTACAAGTCATTCTGTCTTGAGATTTTTTTAGCAACAACTGTCTTTCCCTTGGCCAGGTTACTACTGCAGACATTAAAAAACAACCCTGTACAATTACCTACCTCTCCAGCAAGAGCCACTGTCCTAGCCTAGTACAAGTCATTCTGGCTTGAGATTTTTTAGCAACCTTCTTTCCCTCTGCCAGCTTACAACTGCAGACATTAAAAACAACCCTATACAATTACCTACCTTCCCAGCAAGTTCTACTGTCCTAGCTACTCATTTTATCACTCAATCAGGCCCTGATCTAAAAAAAGAAACTCAGAAAGGTTGAGGACGGCCCCCAAACATTCATTTGAGACTTGGTGAACATGGCCTTTAAAGTTTTTAATGTCCAAGAGGAACAGACCGAGGCTTATATGGAGAATCATGACTGTCAGAATGTGAATCTGCAGACCCAACCCCTGATAGCTACCTTGCAGCAGCTGGCAACAGTGAATGGTCAGAAAACACCTCCTTGTTCAACGAGCCATTTACCTCCTGGTGCATGCTTCAGGTGTGGCAAAGAGGGTCACTGAGCTAACCACTGCCCTACCCTTGCCCTGCCACACAGTCTTACCCTGTCTGTGGCACACTGGGACATTGGAAGGCCGACTACCCTTTGGTGCCTAGCCATGGTAGAGCAGCCTCTCCAATTATTGTATCAATATAAATTTCTGATGGTTAACTTCCATAACATAATGTAAAATCATCTATTTGTAGCTTAATGATATCCCCTTACGTCTTCTCCTCTCTCCCGTATGTCTTATTAGTGAACTCCTTTAAAATTTGTCCTTATCAAAATCTCTAGCTCTATGAGAGTTGAAAATCAAAACAACTATGAGATATCATCTCACCCCAGTAAGAATAGCAAAATTTAACAGAACTGCAAACATCAAATGCTGGCGAGGCTGCTGAGAAACTGGAACCCTAATTCACTGTTGGTGCAACCATTATGGAAGGCTGTATGGTGCTCTCTCAAAAAGTTGCAAACAGAAATACCCTTTGACCCAGCAATTCCACTACTGGGAATATACCCTAAAGAAACCAGAACTGCCACCCAAGCGCCCATCAACAAATGAATGGATAGAGAAGCTGTGGTATATTCACACAATGGAATACTATGCTGCATTGAAAAACAAGGAACTCATGAAATATTACACAAAATGGGTGACCCTGGAGGACATAATGTTGAGTGAAATAACTCAGTCACAAAAGGACAAATATTGCATAGTGCCACTGTTGTAAAACGGGACTGACATAGGGGTTGGGAGGAGACTGAGGGGATAAATAATGTATTCTGCACTGAAACAGATGAGGAAGAGAACTGTTTAAAAGGGATCTATGATTAGGTATTATTGTCATGACATGAGTCCAGAATGAAGGCTTGCACAGTGGAGTGGACTTGTGGGGGAGGGATTGTATAACAGTGAAAGAATTTTTCTTTTACTTTTCAAAGAGACGAGTGAATTGTGTGGGAGGAGTGGGCAGGGAGAAAAGTGCAACAGTGAATTAATGGAAATCCTAAGTCTGTGTAAACTAAAAACCAAAATTTGTCTTTAATATTGCACTTTATAAAGCAAAACAAATATTAGGCTAATTAATGCATTAATTCTCTATAATCCATAAGACAGTTTTACTATCTCCATTTTATAAATTACTGTAGCACAGTGTTATTAGAATGAACTCTGGTGTTCAATTGCCTGGATTCAAATCCCAGCAGTACCTCTGTCCATATATACTCAGGCCAGTAATTTATCCCTCTCTGTCCCATTTTTGTCATCTCTAAATATGCATAATAATGATACTATACCAGGATTGTTATTAGCAAATAAATACTGTTAATATTTATATGTATAAGAAAGCTGATAATAAAACAATCAGAGATCAGTACTATCCAATTAGTAGGGCTAAAATGAAAATACAGGGCCATTTGGTTCTTTCTGCTGAACTTGGCTACCTTTCTCAGGAGAATATGTAAAAGATTAATTTAGACCTGTTAAAGCTTCCTGGGACCTTACCTTGTGCTGTCGTTGTTCTGACACTCTCATTGTTTCTGGAACTATGTTCCCAGTCTCACATTCTGGGAATCTCTCCAGGTGCTTCTAGAGATCCTGTTAGTTTTTGCTTGAGCTTGCACATGCGAAGTTTGGACTCTTATGGCTAACAGGTGCTGGAAACAACTATTTAGCATTCATAACCACCTTTTCATTTTAGTCTTATTATCCCTCTTTTCTCTGTCCTCTTTTTCTTTCTCTCCTATAATCCTCCTTGAGAACAAAGAATTATTACTGTAAAAACAGGAAGTATAAATGTGCAATGCAATCAAATTATTCTAAGCACCAGTTGGTGAAAGAATTAATACATTGCCTGTGCCCAGTTGTTGTTGTTATGTGCCGTCGAGTCGCTTGCAACTCATAGCGACCCTCTGTACAACAAGCCCTAAACGCTGCTCTATCCTGTGCCAATCTCACTGTCTCTGATACTCCCATCCCAATTATCCCAGTCACTGAATCAATCCACCTCATAGAGGGCCTTCCCTCTTGCACTGTCCCTCCACCCTCCCAAGCATGATGTCCCTCTCCAAGGACCGGTCTCTCCTTACAGCATGTCCAAAGTATGTCAGACGAAGCCTCAGAATCCTTGCCTCCAAGGAGCAGCCTGGTTTAACTCTCTCTAGGATGAATGAATCTGTTTGTTTTCTTGACAGTCCAGGGTACATTCAATACTCTTCTCCAGCACCATGGCTCATAGGCATCAATTCTCCTTCTATCCTCTTTGGTCATTGTCCAACTCTCTGATGCATAACAAGTGATTGTGAAGACCATGGCCTGTATCAGATGCACCTTAGTCTCCAGAGTGATACCATTGCTCTTCAGTACTTTGGAGAGGTCCCTAACAGCAGACTTTCCCATCGCAATACATTTTTTTATTTCCTGGCCTGTGCCCTAGAAGCTCCTTTATGCTACTTCTCAATCACAATTCCTATAGATAGACAGTATCTTGATTGTCACCATAATTGCATGCTTATCAGGGGGGCTCTGGTGGCCTAGTGGCAAGACGCTGCATTGCAACCCCGAAGGCACATGGTTCCACCAGATACTCCACTGGAGGAGGAGCAATCAGTCTCCTCCTGTACCAGTCGGATCCAATTCGACGGCACACAAACACAAAGTAATAAAATTTAAAATAAATAAATTACATGTTTATCCTTTAGAAGTTCACCATATTAATATGTGTGCCTAAATATTATAGTTTAGTTCTGATTTTGAATGGTACATACACAGAATTATATTGTATATGCATGCAGGTACATACAGAAATACCTATTTTTGTACAACTGATTTTGCCCTGTATATATTGTAAATTTTAAATTATTATATTTGTAGTTTGTTTATTCTAATCGCTATGTAATATTTCATTGTATATAAACAGCACAATTTATTTATTAATTCTATGTTGAAAGTCATTTGAGTTGTTTTTAGTTTGGTGATTATAATGAATAATGTTGCTTATAGGTTTTCATACAAATTCCTTTGTTACACATATATACTAATTTTGGTGGGAAGTGTGCTTTCATAGGAGTAGAGTTTCTGAGACACTGGGCATGCATATGTTGAACTTTAAAAGATATTTCCACTTCACCAAAGAAGACATTCAGATGGCCAACAAGCACATGAAGAAATGTTCAAAATCCCTGGCTCTAAGAGAGATGAAAATCAAAACAACTATGAGATATCATCTCACCCCAGTCAGAATAGCAAAATTTAACAGAACAGCAAGCAACAAATGCTGGTAAGGTTGTGGAGAAACTGGAACCCTTATTCACTGTTGGTGGAAGTGTAAAATGGTGCAACCATTGTGGAAAGTGGTGTGGTGCTTTCTCAAAAAGTTGTAAACAGAGATACCATTTCACCCAGCAATTCCAATACTGGGAATATACCCTAAAGAGATCATAAACGACATCAAAACAGATATATGCACACCCATGTTTATCGCAGCTTTGTTCACAATAGCAAGGAGTTGGAAACAACCCAGATGCCCATCAACAAACGAATGGATAGAGAAGCTGTGGTATATTCACCCAATGGAATACTACGCTGCATTGAAAAACAAGGAACTCATGCAATATTATTCCAAATGGGTGACCCTGGAGGACATTATGCTGAGTGAAATATCTCAGTCACAAGAGGACAAATACTGCATGGTGCCACTGTTGTAGAATGGGACTGACATTAGGGTTGGGGTAAGACTGAGAAAAACTGGATAAATTATGTATACTGCATTGAAACAGATTAGGGAGAGAGTAATTTAAAAGCAATATATGGTAGGGTATTATGGTTATCACAGGAGTCCAGAGTTAAGGTTGCATAATGGAGTGTACTCACAGCGGTGGGAGGGGTGCAGGGGGATTGTATACCAAGAAAGGTATTTTTCTTTTTCTTTTCAAAGAGGGGAGCGAACTGGGGGAAGGGAAGGCTGGGCAGGGAGAAGGGTGCAACAATGAATGAATGAAAATCCAAAATCTCTGGAAATGTTCGTTAAAATTAATAAAATTAAATTAAAATATATATATCTTTTATTTTATGTTAAAAAAAAGCTATTTCCAAATTGCATTCCAAACTTCTTGTACCAATTAACACCTCCAACAGTAATTGAAGACTCAATTAATACTGAGTCCTTTCTCCTTGAATAAATGCTAAGAGGTTTGTCCTACTGCTAGAAACTTCATCTCTCAGACTATTTTCAAGTAAGTTTAAAAGACTTTAGGAGTCTTTGCATGGAACAAGTGGTTAACATACGCTGGCAAGTTAGACATTGGCAGGTCGGAAGTCCAGATCCACTTTTAAGCAGCTAAGAAAGCCCTGGTGATATGTTTGCAAAATATCAGCCATCGAAAACTATGGAGCATGGTTTGAATCCACCAGATGCTCTACTGGAGAAGGAAAGACAGTCTCCTCCTGTACCAGTCAGATCAGATTTGATGGTACACACAAAAAAAATAATAAGTTTTTAAAATTTTTAAGAAAGAAAACCCTGTGGAACACAGTTCTACTCTGACACACATAGAGTACTCTGACACACATGAGTCATAATCAACAGCAACAAGTTTCTGGGAGTACTAGTGGCTCATTGATAGAATTCTTGCCTTACATATGGAAGACCTGAATTCTATTCTCTGACTGCATCTTATGCATACACAGTCATTACCCATCATTGGAGCTTGCATGTTGTTGCAATGCTGAACAGTTTGCACTTTCAGGCTTTGGCCAACTGGAAGAAAGATGTAGGTGATCCACTTCCAAATATCAGCCAATCAAAGCCCTAAATCAGAGGTGAGCAAGACATATACACAGAAAATGACAAAACATTCCTGCGAGTGTTGCTGTTATGTGCCATTGAGTCTGAATAGACTCATCGCTGACCTTTCAGCAGGTACACAGAGGCTATAAATTACATGGGAGGAGATTGTTCATCTTTCTCTCATGGAGCAGTTGGTGAATTTGAACTACCTGCCTTTGGGTGATAGTGTAACTTCTCATTAGCCATTAGAAAGGTACCAAGCTGCCATCTCAATTTAGCAATAACAGCAAAGCTCAATAAGACGAGAGGACCATGTTTCTCAGAGTAATTATCATTGTTGTTGTATACCGTGGAGTCAAATCGACTTATAGCTGACTCTCCAGTGGATTTTCAGGGGCAGTAAATGGCATGGGAGATTATCCATCTTTCTTCTGTGGAGAACTGAATCCAGTGGATTCAAACCTCTTGCCTTTGGTTTGCAACACATCCACCAAGACACCAGAGCTCTCAACAGGAGTCCCTAAAGGCAGCATTTGTCAAAAAACAAAATTCACGAGGCAAAAAAGAGCATAAAGATGGAAGAGTGGAAAGACCCAAGGAGGGAGTGGAAAGCAAAAAACAAAACTTAAATTGAGGGAACGGCAATGAATGTTACAAAACGAAATGCATATGAACTGTTGAAAGGTAAGCTCTTTTTCCTCTGTAAACTTTCACCTAAACCATAATAAAATGTTAAAAAGCAGAAAAAAAAAGTCAACGCTGTGGATCCCAATATACCTTCTTAGTACGTGAGATCCATTAGCCACCTCAGTAGTAGCTAGCAAGAAGATTTTGGAAAGCCAAGGAGCCATCTGTTATTATACAAATTCAGAATCCAGAAAAGAAAGTGAGCTGACCTATGAGCTCATAATATGATACAGACAAGAATCCAGGACTTCCAATTCCTGTTCCAGCGCCCTGCTCTCCCTGCTGCTGTCTCAAAATTATTCATTAATAATTGGGGATACTTTGAATTCTCAACTCTAACCCCTCTACTCAACTCCAGAAACATAGATCTCCACTAAATTCTCAACATTTTCACTTAGATGACTCAAAAGCACCTAAAATCTACCCTAGCCTGAGTTTTTCCAGTGTTCTCTGTTTTATGGCTTTCTCTTGTGAAAATCCCAGAACACTTTCCAGACCTGAGGAACACTGCGGGCTGCTAAGTGAGCATCAGCATTCCTCTACAAGCCGCATCATCTGCTACTGGCTTTAGGAGCCACCTGTCTCTCAGACACCTAGTTCAAATGTGCAACAGAACATCTCTCTAGGTGTTTTCTGATGCTTAAGACTTGTTGACCTCATTCATCAGCTTGAGCAAGGTGAAGATGAGGAATTGGAAAGGATTTCAGAGCCCCTCAAGTTTAACAAAAAGAAATCAATGTGACTTTTCATGTATACTTTATTTGGTTAAATTAGACTCATAGTGCAAAAGGTCATATTTAGAAGTACAGATTGATCATTTTGTTGATTCATCTCTTTGATTCTTCTAGAGAACATGTTTTCATATATAATACCATATTTCATATAAATATTTACACACATGTAAATAACCTGCACACATGCAATTCACATATTGAACATACAAAACTAGCATGTGTGGATGGCAAAACACTATAAAACACATGCATAGTTTACATAAAACTATAATATTTTATGTGTTTCTCACTCAGATAAAAATTCAAACCCCCTAAGGACAGTCCTTTTTGTTCAGCTTCTCTATGGTTAGGTCCCCAGCATGTAAAACAATGTCTGGTACATTAAACACAGAGAGATTACCCAATAAGCAAGGTAAACATGGGTTTACTAATGTTTACTTAACTATTCTGTAGTGAGCAATTTCTTAAGAGAAGCTACAGCTAAACAGGCATCATTTAGGGTCTCCAAATTGTAAATCCTTCCGTCTTCTAATTGGACACTTAGGACAATAAATAATCCAGAATTGACCAAACTCCACTCTCCAGAATTTGAGAGCCTCAAAGGAGAGTCTGTTTTATTCATCCCAGTACCCAAAGGCTCCCTGGAAATGTTCCAGTTTGTCTAATGGATTGTCAAGAAGAATGATCAAACGTCAACGGTTTAGCTCACTTTACACAATGGGCAAGGGCCCCACCTAGTGTTCTCTTAAATAACTGAACACGTTTCCAGCAGGCCTTGAGCTCTGCTCCGGAGTGCAGGACTGGAAAATTTTTAAAAGTTTTGCTTTCTCAGAAGCAGGAAACTGGCAAACTGCTCTCTATTCAGGCTACTGGCCAGGATCAATCATTTCCTACTTATTTCCCTGGCGTGTTGTTTCTCTTGCTTCCATTCCATGACAGGACCCAGCATTGGGTCATGCCTGACTTCCCTTTCTAGACATGGACTCTCGGGAGTTCTATAGCTGATACACAAGGTGCTCAAAAAAACATTGAATACCGGTAGCTTGATTTTCAGAGACAGACACCAGGTTCTTTTCTCAGTGGGCCACTATGTTGCAGTTTTAGCCAACCTAGGGAAAGCATTTAATACTCTAAGCACTTTCCCCTTGTTCAATGGTTCTCAGCAAATGCATTAGAAAATTTGTTAAATGTCTCTCCTGTGTAAATTGTTGTTGTTGCTAGGTGCAACTCAGTGAAGTATACTGTGACTCATATCAACCCCTGTGAACTCATTAAAACCTGGACCTATCCTGTGCCATCCTTACCATTGCCACCACACCCAAGCCCATTGTTGCTGTCACTGTGGCAATCCCTCTCATTGAGGGTACTCCTTCCTACTTTTCCAAACATAATTGATTCAGTGACTGGGGTAATGGGGGCAGGTGTGTCAGAGAAAACAATATCGGTACAGGATAGAGCAGGGTTTAGGGCTGTTGTACACAGGGTAGCCATGAGTCACAGGCAACTCGATGGCACAAAACAACAAGTTCTTCTTCTAAGGTCTAGTAACTCCAGAAAACATACCCAAGTGTGTGAAAGGAAGTTTCTAAGGCGCTTCTAAGGAGCACTCTGATTGCACTTTCTCCAAGACAGATTTGTTTGTTCTTTTGGCCATTTATAGGACATTCAATACTCCTCTCCAACACCACAATTCCAAAGCATCAATTCTCCTGACTGCCGGTACAAAGGGTATTAATTGTGGATCCAAGTAAGATGAAGTAATTAATCATTTCAGTATTTTCTCCATCTATCTTGACGCTTCCTATTGGTGCAGTGGTAAGAAATTTTCTTTTCTTGATGTTTAGATGTAATCCATATTGAAGGCTGTAGTCTTTGATCTTCTGCATTAAGCACTCTAAATTCTTCTCACTTTCAGCAAGCAAGGTTATGTCATCTGCACAGCACACAATCTAATGAATCCTCCTCCAGTCCTGATGCCACATTCTTCTTCCTAGAGTCCAGATTTTTTAATTATTTGCTCAACATACAGATTGAATACGTACAGAGAGAGGACAAAAATCCGGACACACACTTTTCCTGATTTTAAACCATGCAGCGTTGCCTTGCTCTGTTGGGATTACAGTCCCTTAATCTAGGTATACATTTTACATGAGTACATTTAAGTGTTCTTGAGTTTCCACTTTTCTCAGTGTTAACCATAATTCATTATTATCCACACAGTCAAATGCCTTTGCATATGCAATAAAACTCAGACATTCACCCTCTCCCTTCTTGACCCCTAGCCTTTCCTCACCTCCCTTCTTTCCTCTTCCACCCTCACATCAGGTGCCACTGCTCCTATAGATCGTGACTTGGGCATGGGGTCTCAGGCTTCCATGTTACTACAGGGCAAAAAGCTCAAGGAGATCAAGAAGGAGACTGGCTTTTCACTGTCAGATCTGCTGCCTCTACAGCCGATTCACTACCCTGGACAAAGGAGAGAATGGGACTATCAGTCAGAAAAGTTTTCAGTGAATTCCAGAACTTACCATCAACCCACTGGGGACTAAATCATCAATGCCTCCTTTGAGAGGGAGAGGACCAAGTAAACTTTCATAGATTCATGAGAACCTTAGCTCATTTCTGACCCACTGAAGATAAGGAAAAGAACAAATATTTGAATGGCCCAGAACCACTGAACAGCTGAAGCAACACGCTGCATTTGGATAAAGATGACAAGATATCCCATAATGAGCTGTTACATGTGCTATGCAGGATTGTTGTTTTGTGCCATCAAGTCACTTGCGACTCATAGTGACCCTACGTCCAACAGCACTGAACTCTGCTCTATCTTGAGACAACCTTATTGTCTTTGACATACCTGCCCCCATTACCCCAGTCACTATGTCAATCCAGTGTCTTCCTCTCTTGCACTGTCTCTCCACCCAATCATGATGTCCCTCTTCAAGGACTGGTGCCTACTGGCAACATGCCCAACATATGTCAGCCAGAGCTCCAGAATCCTTGCTTCCAAGGAGCAATGTGGTTTCACGCTCTCCAGGACAAAACCTGTTTGTTTTCCTAGCGGTTCGTGGTATATTCAATACTCTTCTCCAGCACCACAAATCAAAGGTACCAATTCTCCTTCTGTCATTCTTAGTCATTGTCCAGCTTTCTTATGCATAGCAAGTAAAGACCATGGCCTGGATCAGGTGCACCTTAGTCTCCAGACTGACATCATTGCTCTTAAGTACTTTGGAGAGATCCCGACAGCAGATTTTCACAGTGCAATTGGTCTTTTAATTTCCTGGATGCTTGTACCAAGAGTGATGATGGTTGAGTCAAGCAAACTGAAGCTGTTAACAATCTCAGTATCTTAATGCTGCCAATGAGTCCAGTGGTGAGCACCTCTGTCTCTGTTTTCTTGATGTTGAGCTTCAATCCATATTGAAGGCTGCAGTCCTTGACCTTCTGCAGCAAATACCTCGGGTCCTCCTCAGTTCGGCAAGCAAGGTTGTGTCATCTGCATGATGTTTGGAGTAAATCTCTCAGATGAGCAGCTGGGCATTGCAGACAGAACCATCCAGAAGGCTGGTCAAGCTCTTTCACAGAATTTGTTATGGTTTGGTGAAAGGTGGATATAGAGCAGAAAATGGACATATGATTTTTTTACTAAAGAACTGAGACCAAATCATCCCTTGCGGCGAGCTCTGGTGGCCTAGTGGTAGGAAACTGCACTGCAATCCATCCCAGAGGTGCGGGTTCAAATCCACCAGATGCTCTGCTGAAGAAGGAGGAACAATCGCCTCCTGTACCAGTCAGATCCAATTTGATGGTACACACATAAAATAAATACATACATACATACATACATACATACATACATACATACATAAACACATAAATAAAATTTTTTTTAAAAAATCATCCCTTGCTTCCCAGTATTTAGGAACTGGAACTTAAGACTCCACCTGTCCACAAACCCCAACAATTTCCTCCTCCCAAAGTACTACTGTTGCATGATCCCCAAATATTTTCTGTCAACACCAGCCTACTTTTGTTGTAAATAAAGTACAGAATGGTAAAAAATAAACAAACACAAATACAGACATTCTTCTGATATTTCTCTGCTTTCCACTTTGAGCTATCAGCAACGTTATCCCTGCTGCAACATCTTCTAAATCCAGCTTGAACATCTCTCTGGAAGTTCTCTGTTAATGTACTGCTCTGGCTGTTTTATTGTGGGCTAGGTGTGTTCTAGCTGTTTTTTAAAGATCTCCAGAGATATTTTGTTTACATGTGATAATAATGACACTGCTTGATAATTTCCTCATTCTGTTGGATCACCTTTCTTGGGAAAAGGAACAAATATGGAACAATTGGCCAGAATTTGGATCAGAAGATTAATTGCATTTAGAAAGTTTGCAATCGAGGACCTTGCCAAATTACTTAGGAGCAACGATGTCAATTTGAGGACTAAGGAACACCTGATTCGGGTCATAGTCTTTTCAGTCACTTGGTATGCATCTGAAAGCTGGACAATGACTAATAAATACCTAAGAAGAATTGATGCCTTTGATCTGTGGTGTGGGAGAAGAGTGCTGAATATCTCATGGATTGCCAAAAGAACAGACACTTCTTGGAGAAAGTACAGCCTGAGTGCCTCCTTGGAGGCACAGATGACAAAGTTTCATCTCACTTACTTTGGACATGTTTTTACCAGAGGCTACTCCTTGGAGAGGAACGTCATGCTTGAAAAGGTCAGCGAAAGAGACCTTCAACAAGATGGATTAACATGGTGACTGTTGCAATGGACTCAAGTATGTAAGAAATTATGAAGATGGCACAGGATAGGACAAGTTTCAGATCTGTTGTTCATAGGGTCGCTATGAGTCTTATTCAACAGCACCTAAGAACAACCAACAACGAGTGTTGAGTGAGAAGCCTATAAAATGAAACTAATACCTTATCATATTGCCTATGATTGAGCTGTGAGAATTCAGTATATACTGGCAAATAGGAGACAGGGAATACAAACTTGCAAAATTTGTCTCCCTGACTTAAAGACTTCAGGGACTTATATGTTGTTGTTGTTATGTGCCGTTGAGTCGCTTGCAACTCATAGCGACCCTATGTACAACAGCCCTAAACTCTGCTCTGTCCTGTGCCAACCGCACTGTCTCCAACACTCCCATCCTGATTATCCCAGTCACTGAATCAATCCACCTCATAGAGGGCCTTCCTCTCCTGCGCTGTAACCTCCACCCTCCCAAGCATGATGTTCTTCTCCAAGGACCGGTCTCTCCTCACAACATGTCCAAAGTATGTTAGACGGAGCCTCAGAATCCTTGCCTCCAAGGAGCCACCCGGCTTAACCCTTTCCAGGACAAATCTGTTTGTTTGCCTAGCAGTCCATGGTATTCTCAATACTCTTCTCCAGCACCACAGCTCAAAGGCATCAATTCTCCTCCTATCCTTCTTGGTCATTGTCCAACTCTCTGATGTATCAGATGCACCTTAGTCTCCAGAGAGACACCATTGCTCTTCAGTACTTTGGAGAGGTCCCTAACAGCAGACTTTCCCATGGCAATGCGCCTTTTAGGGGAAATTAAAGACAGCAAAATCTGTGAAACTTCTATCTTCTTTCATTCAAGTGTTCAGAGGAGACTGCCCATCTTTATCAGAGAAGCTGGTGGATTTGAATTGGAACCACCTACCTTTGGGCTGGCAGTGCAACTCCTTACCACTAGGTCAAGTCAGTATCCATTAATAGAGAAGTTAGTCTTCTATTATTCTATTAGTTGCAGAATGCAGTTTGGTTTTTTTGGGCAATGATTTCAGGTTTCCTTTTAGTTCTGACTGTGCATGGTCTTTAGCAGTATTTTCTAAAGCATCTAGAAGACATATGATTCCAGGATTGTACTCATTACTACAGTGTTCACTTCCCAACATGCATTGTTGTTGTTGTTATGTACCATTGAGTCAGAAGTGATTCATAGCTGACCCTCCAGAGGGTTTTCAGAAGCAGCAAGTCACATGGGAGCAGACTGCTCATCTTTCTACTATGGAGCAACTGGTGGATTTGAACCTCAAATTTTTGAGTTAGTAACACAATTCCTTACCACTAAGCCACTGGAGCTCAACATATATTAGAAAGGCATTTTGATACATGATCACTACCTAAATGTTTTAAGAACTGCCCACAGCGAATCATTCATCATACTCACTCATTGACATTGAATCAGAATTGACTCGTAAATAACCCACGAGAGCCTAGGAGGAGATTGTCCTTCTTTCTTCTCTAGAGCTGAGATTGTCCATCTTTATTCTGTGGATCTGCTGCTAATAGGTTTGAACCATCAAAGGTTCAAATAGAGTTGCAGGGCTACTCCCTGCTGAAGAGTAAGTAGGCAGGGGTTGGAGGCAGGCAGCAGGAATAAACTGCTTTCAGACAACAATCTAATGTCCTTCAGGATTAAGGGAATACAAATCGTATAAAAATGTGATATTCATTACATTCTAAGAATTTTCTGTAGTATGCCTTTATAACACCATGGCATGTCTGCAACATTACTACAGGGCTGGCTTCTGCACTTAAAAAAGAAATTTCATTAATTTCACATGAATAGTGAATGGTTTGATTTGCAATTCCTTTCCATTATGGCTTTCCTCCCTCCCAGGAAGATAAAAGCTTGTTTTATTGAATGACTGATCTATATAACTGCCATTCTGATACGACTTTTTAAGTTAGTAAATATAATTAATTGTTTGACAGGTTTTCTATCCATTAGTTTATCTGTATAAGATGATGAGTGGAATCTACAAAAATGAAATACCAGGCTACTGCAAGCTCTCAATCACACTCTATCACTTATTAAGCTTATTTTCACATGTTGTTTTATACATATACAACGGGTTGTCTTTTTTTGAGAGATGGTTGTCTTTTCTTATATAACCATATTCTGAGATATGATATGCTAAAAATGAATCAAAGTTCAAGTGAGTCTCCAAAATTTTTATTTAGTAGAAACCCAAAGGCTTTTTTCCCTCAGATAATTTACCTTCAGTGAGTATTCTAACAGCAATGATGCACTGCCAGATTTTTTTCCTTCATTAATTTGTTTTCAATTCATGAGTTTAGTCAATAATAAATCTCTGTGAATTAACTGTTTCTGTATTTATCAATCATAGTTGAGTTATGCCAGTTGCTAAAAGAGGAAATTGAGAATAAAATTATTTAGGAATGATACAAAATCCACTGGAGTAAAAATTGAAATTATCAATTATTTTATCTTATTTGGATAAAAAATCAACACTCTTGGTAGCAGCAGACGGAAGATCAAGAGAGATTGCAGTGGGAAAGTTTGCTGCGAGATCTCTCCAAAATATTAATGAGCAATGATGTCAGTTTGAAGACAGGTGCTCTTGATTCAAGCCATAGTCTTTCTACTCACTTGCTATGTATGCATCTGAGAACTGGACAATGAATAAGGATGACAAAAGAATTTCTATCTTTAAGTTATGGTGTTGGAGAAGAGCACTGAATATCCCATGGACTGTTAAAAGAACAAACAGCTATGTGATGGGAAAAGTACAGCCAAAATGCTCCTTAGAGGCAAAGATGACAAAATTTCATCTCACATACTTTAGGCATGTTGCTAAGAGAGAGTATTCTTTGGAGAAGGACATCATGCTTGGAAAGGTGGAGAGTCAGCAAAGGAAAGAAAGATCCTCAACCAGATGGATTTACACAGTGACTCCGGCAACGGGCTCAAATTTATCACTAATGGTGAGGATGCCACAGGACAGGGTTCAGATCTGTTGTTCATACTCAACTCAATGGCACCTAACAACTCCCTCTTAATATTTTCACCATTAACTTTGCACCCTGCAAGTATAATCAGGCTATAGAACTTTGTTCACATCTAGACATTTTTTAAACATATTTCCAAATGATCCACTATGATGCTGACAATCACTTGACCCTGTTTTGAACCAGTAACTTCCATTAACACAAGAAAAATTTTCCACAAAGCAGGATCCCTATTTGATTTACAATTTAATCTGGACTTAACACACTGACACCAGAAAATTGCTGTTGTTATGTGCCCTTGTATTGGAACTGACTCATAGCCGAGCCCTCACCAGCTTTACAGTGGCTGTAAATGACACAAGGGATTGTCCATCTTCCTCCTGCAGAGCAGCGGGTAGATTCGAACCACCTTTTCAGTTGGCAGTATAACTCCTTACTACTCAGTCATCAGAGCTCCCTATTGAGAAAATTAGTTTAAAAAATATATTTGGAACAAGTAACGTTGGTCTTCAGGTCCACAAAATTTAAAAAAAAGTTACACTCAACAAGGCATAAGAAATTTCACTCATTTGCCATATTTTTTTGCAGGCCCTTTGCAGATCTCCAAGTTCGGTTTTGTGGTTTTTTTTCTTGTTGTGTACCGTCAAATCGGATCCAACTGGCACAGGAGGAGACTGCCCCTTCTTCTCTAGCAGAGTATCTCGTGGATTCAAACCATGTACCTTCGAGATTGCAGCACGGCTTCTTGCTACTAGGCCATGGGAGGGAGCTCCCTTAGATTTCCAAATTTTTAATCTTGAAAGACTACTTAAAATTCACACACTCATTTGATGCTTCATCTTTACATTTCATTGGACAACTTCTGACATCCTATGGGATAAGAGTGAACGCAAAAAACATGATATAAATACAAAGGAATGCTCACCCTAAAAATGTTTAGGTTCACTTTACACAGGTCAGCACTAGATACATCATGACTTTTGGTCTTGTTAGGTGCCATTGAGTCCACTACAACTCACAGAATTCCATGAGCAAATCTGAACCTTGCCCTATCCTGTACCATCCTTCTGATCTCTGTCATTCTCAAGCCCACTGTGGTAGTCACTGTGTCAATCACCTCGTTAAGGATCTTCCTCTCTTTCATTGACCCTCTAACTTTCCCAGCATGTCTTTTTCCAGTTATTTGTTCCTCCTGAAAATATGCCCCAAAATAAGTGAGTTTCACTCTTTGCCTCTAAGGAGTAGTCCGGTTGCACTTCCTTCAAGACAGATTTATTATCACTAAAGAAA
>NW_006399756.1:28772759-28773742 GCF_000299155.1 Elephantulus edwardii
TAGTCCTGGATGATCACCGCTGTGTCACCAGACAGGCCCAGTTCACTCACTGTCAAACTTAATGGAATTGACCTGTACAGAGATGGCACCTCCCTTGTAGCTGCCTCGCTTCTTCTTAGTTTTCTCATGCCGGAAGGATTTACCTTTGGTGAACTTCAGATCCTGATTGGCTCGTTCCCCCCAGTCTCCAGCTGCACCTCGCTAGTAGGCCAAGAGAGAGAGTGGTGGTCACAACACAGAAACTCAATACCAACACCGTGGCACTTTCTCTTCTCTGCCTAAGGTAGACAGTTGCCCAGAAACCTGAACTCACAGCTTTCTTCTCCCCACCTCCATCGCCCTCAAGAGTAAACAACATTCTCTCTTTACCTTGGCATCAAAGGAGTTATCTGCCACTCGTGCATCTACCTCAATCTCCTCTTCTCTGACTCTTCGAAATGGGGATGATGCCCTTTTCTCAGTCTAAAGAATAAAGTGGGAAATTCAAGATGAAGTGATAATGTAACATAAAACTCCTGAGCTACATAACTACAAACCCACCCCAGGTGAGGCCAAAGGTCATTAAGATGAGCCTGATTTTCTTCCTACTCCTAGGGGACTGGCCCCTAAGAGGAAACTGATAACTTACTTTCTTCCTTTTTGGAAATGTGTTGGGGGTCTCGAGCTTCTGCTTTTTCACTTGAGGAGTGCTTGTCTCCTTTGCAGCCTCATTTTGCTTCCGTTTCTTTCCTGATCCAAAGACAAAAAGATTCAGGGACTCCAAGCTTATAGACTTAACTGGAAACCTAGTGGAATGTTTCCCTTGCTATTCCCAACCCCCAGATTAAACTCTATCTTCTTCAGGGTTAAAGCTCAGAGGGCAGGTTCTTTGGATACAGACCTGGCTTGGAAACCACCACTGCATCCTCTTCCTCTCCACCTACTTTTCCATTCTGGGCAGTCAGTGCAGGGGTGCCATTGGCCTTAGGGGTTTGCAGCTTCTG
>NW_006399756.1:28775242-28801273 GCF_000299155.1 Elephantulus edwardii
TGTCTGAAGAACTCTCTGCTGTCTTCTTGGCTGGAGCCGATTTAGGAGTCACTTTACAGACGGCTGCTTTAGGTGGGAGTTTCTTCTCATCCTCAGAGCTTGAATCTGCAGAGAATCTGTGTCATTTTACTAGACCCAGACCTCCAGCCCAACCAGAAGAACAGAAATGAGGATGTGAAAGCACATCCCCAACCTGTCTTGCTTCAATGAAAACAGAAGGGCCAAAATAGTTCTCCCTACTTGATGCTCATATCCAGCCTCTTACCTAATTTGAGGGGGCAGCTGTACCCCTCCAACTCACCAGACTCATCACTGCTGTCCTCACTGCTTTCCTCAGGCTCTTTCTTCTTTGTGGGTTTCTTAGGAGGCTGAGTGGCAGAGGACTTCTTTGGGAGGGGAACAGAAGGTGGGGGGACGGAACTGTAAGGACCTATTTAAAAGAAACAACAATGGTGGCTTAAAAATATGTTCACCAATTCTTTGCTACTGTTCCTTTCTAGAGATGAAAATTTATTCCCCTTCCTTTGATTGTGGATTACAATTAGTGACTTGCTTCTAACCACAGAACATGGCAGAAGGGAGATGAGTCTGAGACTCAGTCCTAAAAAGCACTGTGATTTCTTTGTGCTCTTAGATGACTTGCTGTGACAGAAACCAGCTGCCATGTCATGGGGACACTCCAGCAGCTCATGGAGAAATGCACATAGTGATTGGAGAGGTTCTCCTGCAGTTAGATCCTGGCGACAATCACCCAGCTTGACTCTCATGTCCAGTCACCTGGTTTTTTCTTTACAGGTTTCTTCTGCTCTTCTTCCTCCTCACTGGAGGAGTCCTCACTACTTGAACTCTTTGGGGTGGGGGTGGCAGCAGCTTTCACGGGAGGCTTGGTCACGATTTGGGTTTTGGGTAAAGTCTGCATCAGAGAGAAAAGCACATCACCGCAGGAAAACTCTGAGCCAACCAGCCCTGCCAAGGAGCAGAGTCAAGAGCACTACCCTACCTCAACATCATTTCTCTGGCAAGTTACAATACAGACCTTCTTAGAGATAGTTGCTGGCTTCTCATCCTCTGAGTCATCACTGCTACTGCTGCTGCTGCTGCTGCTGCTAGCTGCTTTCCCATTAGCAACTTTAGGTGCTGCCTGAGTTCGTGTTCCTAGAGCAAGAGAAAATACGTTCTTTGCTGCAATGACCATTTCTGGTTTTTTTAGACTCTAAAACCTTGTTACCTACATAACAAAGATTAAAATAAAATTACCCAGTGTTCAAGTTCTTTTAACAACTGTCCCTACAGTCATCCAGTTCCCAACTTAACCTCTTAAGGAAACAATACCTTGTTTGGTGGGGGCTTTAGCTTGGGCTTTAGCTGCTACCGGGGTTGCCTTTGGCTTCTGATTCTTCGGTGCCTCATCCTCTGAGCTCGAATCAGACTCAGAATCAGAATCAGAGCTCTCAGCTTTCTTCGGGGGAATTTTGACTGCTTTAGCTTGGGGCTTAACTCCTTTCTGTTAGAAAACAAAGAAGGGTATCAGCAATAGCTTCTGAGTTTTCAAAGGGGCATCCTAATGCAGACAGCCTTCTAGGCCCTTTTCTTTTTTAGAAGACAATGTAATGAGTGAGAGAGAAAGCTAAGTAGAAAAGCCTAATAAAATGGGTAACAACTCTTAATGAGAAACATAGTTTAGCCACTTGTTATGACTGATCCTACTAAGAGCTTCTAAAATACAGTAACTCTCAGTGGCCTAGTGATCCAGAAAAGCAAGATGTGTTTTAATTTCTTCTAGATATCCAACTTTATCTTCATACATCCCTTTCAGACCTCAAATCTCTCAGTGTCCTCACATTTTCTGTCTCACATCTACCACCATCCCTCAGGTCATAAGAAGCCAGAAGTCAAGAATTTAGGTTCCCTCCATTCCAATGTCACAAGATATATTTTCCCTTCCCACAGTTGCAAACCTGGACAGGTTTTTTCTTTTTGTCATCCTCTTCCTCTGAATCACTGGAGTCGTCACTGCTGCTGCTCTCTGATGCTTTAGCTGCAGCCTTTCCAGGACGCTGAGGCAGATCTGCCCGCTTAGCAGCTACTGCTGAATGTTAGCACAAGACCCCGTAAATGATAGCTGCAGTACAGGCGGACCATAAAGCTTCTTCTGGAACCACTACCCCAAGTCCCTGCCTGGTCTTACCAGCTTTCTTGGCTGGAGGCACTTGGGATTCTTCCTCTTCACTGCTCTCTTCACTGCTGTCACTAGATGAAGACTTCGTCTTAGCCTTCTTAATTACTGGCCCATTTGCCTGTAACTTCCTTTTTGGGGCCTTGGTGGACCTGCTAAAGTAGATGATACTAACTACAGGGGCTTAGGACTTTCCCAAATCAAGGAACACAGCCCAGACCACCTAGGCGAGAAATTTAGCCAATGTAGAACAGGGAGAGCTTACTTGAGCCAAAAACTATAGATGTCCAAGAGGGAAGAGGCGTTGGCATCTTGATGGGTCTGCAGGAGAAAAGAGTTGGGTAAAGAAATGTTACACTGGCTTTCTAGTAAAGCTCAGATATTACATTCTTCTATTTTTATTTTTTTTTTACATTCTTCTACCTTTAAACACTACCTATTAAGTCTATAACTAAATATGGTAGAAATTGGGGGAAAGCATCCTATGTGTGTATTCCCCAATTGCGGTACCAAACTCTTAAGAATATTCCTATGGTTTGTGGCACAATCTATTTTCCACATTACTTATAATCAGCAACATATTAGAAATCATGTATTGCACTCGCTAATTAGAAAATCAGTTTCATAACATTTGTACCACTCAAAGAATGTAATCAATGTCACCGAACTGTAACAGGATTATCTTTTACTGTGTATCTTGTCAAACACAACAAAACAAGTGAAATGTGGAAAATGACAAAATCTTGCATTCTCTTTACTCTAACAAGGTATTATTTGGTAATTTATTCTTACTGGATACAAATGTGAACCAATAAGGGCATAAACATTTTTATACAGTATTTACTGCAATGCGGTTTGCACTGCCAAATCACTAGAAACAAGATGTCAAAATAAGTTGGTAAAAAAGTTAAATTTCATACATTTAATAACGTACAGATATCTACGCTGTATACCTAATTAAAAAACCCACCACCACACTACCACTGCCATTCACAGTGACCCTATAAGGCAGAGGAAACCTGCCCCAGAACCGATCCTTTCAGAAGTGGACTACCACATTTTTCTTCAAGAGCAGCTGGTAGGTTTAAAGTGCCAATCTTTCAATGAGCAATCACCTAACCACTGCATCACCAGGGCTTCTTAAAGTTCCAATTACTTCTATCCAAGCCACTGTGGAAGCATTTTCTGCAGTATCTTTAAGTCAATTAAAGAACCTTTCAAAAATCCAGTGCTTAGCGTAAAATTTAAAAAAAAAAAATAAAAAAAAAAGTCGAGTGTCAGCATTTACATTAGCTTACAGGGAGGCTGTCCCAGGCTATACTCTTTTTTTTGTTGTTGTTGTGTACCGTTGAGTCAGAAAAGACTGGCACTGGAGGAGACTGCCTCTCCTTCTCCAGTAGAGGGTGGTTTTGAATCTCGGGGTTTCGGGCTTCCAGCACAGCTTCTTGTCACTACATTCTTTTTTATGGCTGGCCTCTTAAAAAACGGATTCAGCTATAAAGAATAAGGCTACCTTCTTTGTCATATTACTATTATACATTTAAGACTCTTCTCTCCAGGGGTTTTGTCATGTCTACTTTCCACGCGATGTGGATTCCAAGCCTGTTAAGTTATGGTCTTTCGGCAAGTGACGGGAGCATTCTAAATTTTTACAACTATAGTGGATTTTACTCATTGATGCTTCCTGTACTTAGGCACTAGGATTGCCACTCTGCATACTGTCTTACTGAAACGCTCAAAAACTCTATAAAAAAGTAATATAGAGATATTTATATTGGTTAATACGTACAGAATGATTATAATATAGTATAATACTTATACTGGTAAAGCAAGCTGTTCGGGTATGAGGACCTGGTCCCAAACTTAGTTTTGCTTGATACCATAAGCCACAACTTCAAGCCCATCACTACTGTCTTCTTGGTAGGGTCAAGACACTACATTCTGAGAGCAGAACCGTGTTCCACTGTTCTTTAATAACAAAAATCTTGCTTTCATCTCTAAAGCAATTTCACTCATCAATCTCCGACACTACTCCCGGAAATCATGTGAACAAATCATCTGCCTCATCCAGAGAAAAGCCCGAAAGGAATCGCACGCCACCCTCCCCCTCAAAGCACTCCGCCAGCGCACGTGACCTAGGCCACGCGGGTCCCACGCTGAAACCGCTGCATGGCTCATCAGGGAAACAACATGGTTTTAGTACCACGTAGTTAGACCTCGAGAGGTTAACTCGAGGCTCTGGACTCTCCCCAGGCACGCTGAGAGCTCAACACAAAGGCCCAGCAGCCACACGACTGACGGACCTCAGCCTGCAAAGATCCCAATCCACAACCCTAAGCAGGTTAGGACCCCGAGTTCTGTGATTGTCCCTCCCTGGCCCGCACCACTTGCCCGTGACTCACAGCGCCTGTGGCCTTGGCGAACTTGTTGGCCACTTCTGACAGCTGGTTATCCCGCAGGAACCCGAGAATGAGGGGATAGAGGTCGCTGGGAAGCACGCGAGGCAAGCCGGCGTCCGCCATGCTCTAGGATACACACGCCACTACGGTGGCCGACGCAGCGCGACAAAGGAACCCAAAGGCGCGTGGCTAAAACGTCATCACGCCGCGCGGACGCATCCAATGAGTTAAGTTCCACAGAGCGACCCAGCTCTGCAAACTCCTTCCGGTCCTGCGCCAGTCGCCATCTTGTTGAGGGCGGAGCCACTCTGCAGAGGCGGATCCGCACGTCACAGCCACACCCTCAGCCGTGGCGGGAAAACTCTGGACTTCCCGCGCAAAGAACAATTTGGCCTTTTTATTCGGCAGTGGTTTCCCGCGCTTCAGCTGGGATTGTGATTCCAGAGTAATGAATGAGTAGACCACCTGCTCGACCTAACTTGGTCACAAGACTTCGGAACAGCCCCGACTCTCACAGGTGGACTCTCACTTTTCATCTTCACTGCCTCCACAAGGCTCAGACCCTTCCCCGCCCCAGCCTCCAAACTGCCAACTCCATGGCAGTTAAGCTGCTTATCTCCAAACTGCCCCTGAGGACTTTCCCCTGCACCTCTCCTAGACTCTCAATTATTCAGCCTTAGGTAAACTCCATGAAGGAAAAAAGGATAGTGCACCAAACCTCTGATGAATCAAAGCGATTCCATTAATCTCGTCATGAAAATAAACCTTGTTCCCTTGGAGTTAGAGCTCTCACACCTTAAACTCTGGTAAAACCATGGGATCCCTTTATCATTAATAAACCCATTCAAAGTCTAGATATGGCAAAGAAATTCACATTTCTGTTGTATTTCATCTTGGCAGACAGCAATCCATTCAAATATATATATATATATATAAAATGTTATGTGCCGTCGTTTTCGACTCAGCGACCCTTTGCACACCAGCCCTAAACCCTGGTCTATCCTGTGCCAACCGCACTGCCTCTGACACACCCATCCCGATTACCCCAGTCACTGAATCAATCCATCTCATAGAGGGTCTTCCCCTCCTGTGCCGTCCCTCCACCCTCCCAAGCATGATGTCCCTCTCCAAGGACCCGTCCTTCCTGGCAACATGTCCAAAGTATGTCAGACGAAGCCCCAGAATCCTTGCCTCCAAGGAGCAGCCTGGTTTAATCCCCTCCAAGATGAATCTGTTTGTTTTCCTGGCAGTCCATGGTACATTCAGTACTCTTCTCCAGCACCACAGCTCAAAAGCATCCACTCTCCTTCTGTCCTCCCTAGTCATTGTCCAACTCTCTGAGGCATAATAAGCGATTGCAAATACCATGGCCTGTATCAGGCGCACTTTAGTCTCCAGAGAGACACCGTTGTTCCTGAGTACCTTAGAGTTCCTAACAGCAGACTTTCCCATCGCGATACGCTTTTTGATTTCCTGACTGCTGGTGCCAAGAGTGTTGACTGTGGAGCCGAGCAAACTGAAGCTGTGAACAATCTCAATCTCTTCGCCATCCATCCTGACGCTGCCAATTGGTCCAGTGGTGAGAATCTTTGTCTTCTTGACATTGAGCCTCAGTCCATACTGAAGGCTGCAGTCCCTGACCCTCTGCAGCAAATGCATGAGGTCCTCCTCAGTTTCAGCAAGCAGGGTTGTGTCATCTGCATATATATATGTATGACTCATTTTACTACTTCCCCTTAACGCATTCCCTCAAGACCTGGTGAGTTCTTGTTGTTTAGTGACTTGCACTGCCAACCCATACAGTTCAAATCCACCAGCTGCTCCTAGAGAAAGATAAGCAGTCTCAGGAGATTTTTTGCCCTTGAAAACCTGGCTGGAAGGTTGGCTGCCTGCTATTAAATGTTCACATATGTAACCTTTGCCAGCTGTCAAATGTTAAGAAGACTTGTGCTCAAACTAAGACTGTGCATGGACAGTGTCTTGGTTTGGAGAATCTTTGTTTTCCAAGTATGGGTTTCCCTGACATTCTTGCTGGCCCAGCTGTTGGGCAGAAAAATCTACATTCTAGCGTATTTCCAGATGACACAAATGCTCTTTAGGGCATGAGCAGCACTCCCCTTGGCTAACATTTCACAGACAACTTATCGGAGGAGTCAAATTTCAAGTCTAGTTGAATTTTGCACCTGACCAAAAAAGTGTCTTGGAAACTATTACGAGTCATCAAGTATGACTTATAGGGACTCTATAAATAGATCTGAACCTTCTCCTATCCTGTGCCAACTTCACAATCTTGACATTTAAGCCCACTGCTATAGTCACTGTGTCAATCCACCTGGTTGAAAGGTGTGGGAGACACTCTCCTTTGCCATCCCCTCCATCCCTTCGCCTTTCCAAGCTCAATGTCCTTCTCCAAGAATAGCCTAGCAACATGTTCAAAGTATGCAAAACAAAGCCTCAACCCATCCTAGCTTCCGAGGAGCAATCTAGCTACATCCTTTTAAAGACATGTTTGTTCCCTGGGCAGTCCGTGGAATATTCAGTACTCTTCTCCGATACCACAACTCAAAGGCATCAATTTTTCTTCCATCATCCTTACTCATTGTCCATCTTGCAGATGCACAGATGACTGAAAAGACCATGATCTGAATCCGGTGCACCTTAGTCCTCAAACTAACATCTTTTTTTTTTCATATACTCAAATACTTTATTATTTACACAGAAAGCACGGAGAGTAGAAGCTGAGTGGGGGGAAGAGGATCTGGCTCAGTCTTTGATGATGAGCTCGTCCACCCCCCAGTCTTCGTAGCTCCCGTCGGGGAGGTAGCGGCGAATGATCATGGGGATCTTCCGGGCCTTGAGTTCCTTCATGGTGATGGCCAAAGGGTCCGTCTCCCCCTCCAGCTACACCATCACATGGGCTCGCTCGAACTTGGTCATGTACGGTGTGGTGATCCGGTTCTGGTTGGCCTGTGGCCACTCTCCAGAGGGGACTGTCTCAACGTTCTCCTGGCCCTCCTCCTCAGCAGTCTCCAACTCATCTAAGCCTTCATCTTCCTCCACATCATCAAAGTCGTCACTATCAAAGATGTCCTCATTGTCCAACATCATGTCTGCCCGGTACAGACCCGGCTCTATTAACATCTTTGCTCCTCAGTAATTTGAAGAGATCCCTGACTGCAGATTTTCCCAGTGCAATACATCTCCTGAACTACTGGTTATCGATGGCAAGTGTGTTTATTGTGAAACTTAATGGCATGGGCGTGTATTCCTGATTGTGTTGAGAGGAAAAGCGAATGTATGCAAGTAGTATCAGAAAAAAGCAATCACACTTGGAAGTTCTCTCTAGTTCATGTTTTATTAGTCTGCATAGTGACTTAGATGTTCAAACACTGGGGGAATCCCTCAGCCCCACCCATTTTACATAGGAATGCAAGTTACCTTGTTTCAATACCTGTTATAAAAAACAAAATACCCCTTTAAAAAAATCTGGTTTTACACTTTTTTTCTCTTTTTTCCATTTCTTTATAAAACAGTCCTCTCCTCACTAGCAGCTCACTCCCCTACATCAGGGAGGGGAGATGGAGGAGGTTTGGCACCTCCAAAGAAAAGGGAGAGCCCAGGGTTACCTCCTCAGGTTCTTCTGGGCCTGTTTCAACAATGTGTCAAAGTCAAGAGAATCAAATTTGCTCTTTACAGGGGCAGGGTCAAAGTCTTCCCGGTTGGAGTCTATGGAGAAAAATCAAATGTCAAGGATCAGAGGTCTCTGACTAGCACATCCCAATTTCAGGGTCCTCAAATGGCTACCCATGCTAATAATGAATAGAACAAAAGCTGCCTTAATTTTAAGTCAAAGAAAGAGAAGATTCCCATTTTTCCGTTCATCCCACTCCTTAGATTCTTATGTCAAACAAAGATAAATCTGCCTAGACCCACATTCAAAGGGCTGGGAACACTTCCAAGGAGAGGATAAGTGTGCCAAACCTCAGGCCCTTCTTACACTCACCAAGATCAGAATAGCTCCTCTTGCAGAACTGCCTGCGGCCTCCAAAGCAAAGATCAAAAGGCTGTTCGTCTGCCTGCCGCAGCTTGTGACCACTCTCAATGGCTGCAAAAGCCTCCTCAGCATAGCGGTAAGTAACAAAGCCATAGTTGTCACTGGTGGAAACAGTGAAGCAAAGGCTGGAGTGACCATCTGGGCACTATCATCACAGGGAAGTGATAGCAACCCAGGACACAAAGACAGTCTGGGATGTGGTTCTTCCCACTTCCCAAACGGCCAACCCTCTAATCATAGAAATAAAGGCATTCCACACCGAATACAGCAGACCAAGGAGAAAAGATGAAGGTAGCTAAACAGAGCAAAAAGGATATCCTGACCTTAAAACTCAAGCTTACCCTTGGACACGGAAATGGATGGTACATTCTTCAATCTCTCCAAAAACAGAGAATCTCTGTTTCAACTCCGACCGTGTCATGCGGCCAGGTATCTTCCCAATAAAGACCACCCTTCTCTCCTCCTATTTTGGGGCAAGGAAAAGAGACCCACCATGAGCAGCTATAGTAGACTCTTTGGCAACATGGCTCAAGGGAAAGCCCCTCCTCCCATGACCTGTTCCTCTACTGACTATTGCACGTTCCTTCTGCAGCACTCTCTGCCTTTGGTAATGGTCATGTGAACGGTGAGAGCTGTACCTGATAGGAGGAGAAAGTGCCATCAGCTTCCCTGATACAACACAAGACTGGGAGCTCTCAAGTGCCCACATCCCAGGTACACTGCCTCCCTAAACACATGCTCACCGCCGCCTCCTGTCACTTCGCCTGCGAGGGGATGGGGACCGGGAACGACTCCGAGAACTGGATGAGGAGGACGAGGAAGAGGAAGATGATGATGATGATGAAGAAGCAGAAGAGCATCTTCGGGAACGCCCAGAAGAACTACAACTGGACCTAGAGAATAAGGAATATGCAGGAACACTAACAGCAGTGTAGGTATATTCCACTTACCTTACCCTGGGCCCAGCCTCTGCTCTTCCCTGTCAGGAAGTGCAACACCAGAGGCAAAGTAGAGCAAAAGAATTCTATAAGACAATTTTTCTTCAAAGATGTACAAACTGACACTTTTCCTGGGATGTATCTAGAATGTTTTGGTAAAGATCATAATTACTTTCAATTGTGCCAACTAAAAATTTAAAAATATTTAGCGATCAGGAAAAAAAAGTGGGCCGGTTATTCAAAAGATGACACTGTCAGAAGTAGATGAGTCCATAGTTAGACCAAAGGAACCGCCCCAGATGCACTCTTTTTTTTAAAAAAAATTTTTTTTTTTTTATTATTTTGTGTGCATGTACCGTCAAATCAGATCTGACTGGTACAGGAGGATATTGCACCTCCTTCTCCGGCAGAGCATCTGGTGGATTCGAACCGCGTTCCTCTGGGATTGCAGTGCAGCTTCTTGCCACTAGGCCACCAGAGCTCCCCTAAAAAAATTTTTTTTATTTTATTAATTTTTTCTGCATGTACCGTCAAATTGGATCAGACCGGTACAGGAGGAGATTATTCCTCCTTCTCCAGCAGAGCATCTGGTGGATTCAAACCGTGTACCTGTGGGATTGCAGTGCAGCTTCCTGCCACTAGGCCACCAGAGCTCCCTCCAGATGCACTCTTAATAAATGATTAAGGGAAAGACCCTTTCCAGTTAACAATCAATCTATTGTTCCATGTTCCCACACACCACCAGGAAAGTGTCATAAGTGACTGTACAATATGGGAAGCAACAACAAAGCCACGGTAAAACCCTAAGAGTATCCCCAAGGCAGGTCTCAAAGAAACAAAGGACAATCTCAAACAGGGGATAGGAGCTTTGAACCCACAGCTTTTCTCCTTCAACAATCCAGGAAAGAAAACCAAAGACAGAAACAAACTTTAGTGCCTGAGTTATCAAAATGTGCAGAAGTTTTCAAAAAGAAATTACTAGAAAGGAATTGACAAAGATCCTAAAGGGAGACCTAACAGGCCACATAGAGCTCACCTTCGCCACCTCTTGTGGGGGGGGGAGAGGGACCTGGACCGAGATCGGGATGAGGAAGACGACGATGAGGATGAGGAAGATGCTTCGCTGGTCTCGCTGGACCCAGTGCTGATGGAACGGCTGCTGCGGCCCCGGCGGCCCCGTCGGCCCTGCCAGCCTCGGTCTGGGGGGCTGACTGACCTGCAGGCTTTTCGGTAACAGCGCATTGACTGCTGCTTGGCTGAGGATGCAGGGGAAGTCCTAGTGTTCGTGTCATTTCGGCAGGGTGAGGCCTCAGGAGATAGCAAGGTAGACGGGGCAAGACAAGGGGCTGGGGGATCAGCCTGCTCATTGCTAGTCCTGTGATCAAGCGGCTCCTGAGATGCAGCTATGCGTGGAGGAAGGGGATTGACTGAGCCCAAGGACAGCACAGGCTTGATAGTGATGTCCTGATGGCGTTTGACATTCCACCGGGAGCCCACCTCTGGAACGATTAAGGCAGGCATCTTTTTTGGAGGGGTCCTGCTCCGAACACAATAGTCATGGTCTCCAGAGCCCACATGAGTTGGACTAGGGCCATGGACCCTTTCTTGGAGGCAAGCTGCAGCTGGATGTTTGGCCTCTGAAACTCCTTCAGGCTTCAGGGTTCCCTCCTGGGCAGTAGACTTAGGAGATTTGGCTTTAGCCAGCGGTGAAACAGCAGGGAGGGGCTTCCATAACTGGTGCGGAGGGGTAGCTGGAGGGGTGAGCCCTGTTGGGGGAGGGAGGATGGATGAGATCCCATTCTACACTTCCAAATACTTCGCATATAGGATCCAGACATCCCCACATGATCTCAGAAGTAATGTCTCCCACTGCTCCAACTGTTCCTTTCTCTGTGTTCCCTATTACCAATCTTTTATCCTCATTCCAAACCTAGCTGGTGTGGAGGTTCTGTCTAGTCTACTCCATTCTTGGCTCTTTCCCCTCTAGCTAGTACTACCCAACTTCTGGACTGCATCTTTCCTGATCCCAGGCAATAACCTCCCAAGCTCTGGTTTCTTTTTATCCATCTACTGTCTACATTCTTATCAAGAAAGTATTTCCGAAAAATCAACCTACTAAAGCTTTTTCAGTTGCATCTAACAATGCAGAGGATAAAATCGAAAACAGATTAACAAGGCACTAAAATTCCCATTAGCACATTTGCTACATAAATTTTACCTCTCCCCACCACCTGATCAGCCACTACCTATACACTAGCCACACTAATCCATTCACAAACCTCTAGAACACACCAGGCTGTTTTTACCTCATCAGTTCACTCAAGCTGCTCCCTCTACCTAGAAAGCATTGTAGAAAGCTCTGTCTTTAACATGATACTGGTGACTTTTTTTTTTTTTTTGGTTGTGTACCATTGAATCCGATCCAACTGGCAAAGGAGGAGACTGACCCTCCACCAGCGAGTATCTAGTAGATTCAAACACCACCTTTGGGATTACAGCACAGCTTCTTGCTGCTAGGCCACCAGAGCTCCCTACTGGTGACCTTCTTAAGTCTCCGTTTGGCTGGATACTTTCTATATACCTCTTCCCTAACTCCTTCCTCCTAGCCCTACCGTGAACCAGTCTTCTGATCTTCACCATGCTCATTTGTTCACACATGGTTCCTAGATGAGCAACTCAAGGACAGCAATATCTGTATTCCAATACCTCCATACACTGAGTGCTGCTCAGGTGCTGAGCATTATCTATCTGTAAACATATGAACTACTCAAAGGCAGAGTTCCCCACCCCAGACCTACCTGCCACGTTGGCCAGTTCTGGGGCTTGTAACCGGTCTAAGGGCTTCTTCTCCTGGGGAGTGTCACAGCTGCTGATGGGGGGGAAAAGTGAAAGCCTGGTTAATTGCCTCCTCAACATCCTGTTTATCTGCTCTCTTCACCCAGCAATGGGAGAGGGATGAGTGCACAAACTGCTCCTACCCTCCAGCACAAAAGGGGTCTAAGCAATCAAACTGCAGATTAAGCCTTAACGCAGTTGAGTCTGATTCTAGAAGGCAGGCTGGCTATGACTTTGAACACGCCACAACTCCTCAAGCCAGGAGACTTGCCTACTAGCTCAAATCAACCAGAGATAATGTAGAAGGAAACATGCTTAAGAGAACAGGATGGGGTGCCATGAACATGATGAAAAAATGATCGTTTCATGCATTGGCAAACAAGGATGTCCAGGACACCTGTGTTCTCCAAAGAGGATGGTAAAACCTAGCCATGAACATCTTTCTTCCACTTCCTCTTAAATCTTCACCAATAGTGACTTACTAAATGGAAGAATGAAATCACCAAAAGTATGATTTTCCAGAAGACAATAGAAGGTACCTCAAGGGCACTTAGAACCCCAGACTGGAATGAGAGTTGAAGCATGCTGCACATCCCACCACCTTAATTAATTAATTAATTATGCTTAATTAATGCTGAGCACAACTGGGTACAAAATGGGGGAAAGCCTCCAGAGCAAACTAAATGTCCTCCCAACAGAGGCATCCAGTCAACGGTCCTGGCGCGCTGGCTGTCTGCTGACCAATAGCTGTAGGGTAACTCGCTCATCTGTCTCCATACTTACCCTGAGTTTCCTACAGCCAAGCTGTCAGCAGGAGCCGAGGGAGGGCACTCCTTTTTGGCTGCAAAGAAACCAAACCAATTAAAAGCCCAAACAGATGTGCTAGACTGAGAGGTAGAAAGGCTGGCTTAGAAACCCAAAAGAGGAAAATCCACTGTCTGCATAGCCTCTGTTAAGTCTCCCCCAGAGACCCAATCTCCTCCAGTGGGTGATGAGGTACTATTTTTAATCATGTCAATCCTTTGCTCCTCCTGTGTGAGTAACTGCCTCTGAAATCCCACCAGAGGGTCAGTTACGGGTCGGTGCCAACTCTATGGTACACAGTAATAACAACATCCATTGCTCAGAAATAGCCACACTCCTCACTGAATCTGAAATGCCAATATAAATTTTTAAGCTAAACATTCCTAGCCTCATCGTCTATTTTCTATCCTACATTTGTTTTGCCTTTTACTCTAGACACCTCTTACCAATTCCAATGACTTTTTTCCCTTCCTGTGACTGCAATCATCTTGAAAATAAGACAACTTATCCATCCTCCATCCACAATATTTAGACTTGTACCTTGTACCTCGAAAGTTGACCTATTTCCTGCCTTCCTTACAGAACACATGTTGACTCTTCTATGCTTTTACTCATGATATACACATTGTTTTTTAAATCCTACCTGTCCTGAGGTCCAGTATGAAAGCTACGTCCCTCTAGAAAAATGTCCCCAGACAGTCCCAATTCATTTGAGCTTAGATTACATTGCAAATCAATTTTATCTGCCCATTCCAATTAGGAGGTACTCTAATGGCAGAGAATGGTCCTCTCCAATGTAAGCAACTACAGGATTGAGCCCAATAGTAGTAGCAACAAAAACAAGTTAAAGTGAAGCTACTCATGTTCCTTTACCTTCTGACTTCTCGAACTGCTCCAGCAGACTGGATAGGTCTGCTGCTTCAATTCCTGTGAAGATACACAACATTGGGAATCAGACCCTAGCAAGTACACAAGTCTCAGAAAAACCAAAATCCTATTACTTCTCCCTTGATGATTCACTGCCCAGTACACGAAGCAAAACCAAGGCACTAGCACAAAGCAGGAAAGATGCAAACATTCCCAAATATAGACTGTTTACTTTGTTCTTTAGAAAACACTCCACTCAATCCTGCGCCCTTCTTCACACCACCTCAACTATTTGGTACTTACCGATCTCACTGATGAAAGCCTGTACTACATCCTCTGGGCCCTGGGTACGTGGAGTAGGCAGGAAGGACAGCTTCTTTAGACAGGCTGGGTGGACACTAGGCAGCTTGGGTCCAGTTTTCTGCCTTGGTGGGGCTACAGTCTTAGCAATAGGAGAGGACTTCTGGTGTCTGTTCTCCTGAGTCTCTGGCTTTAGTCTCTCTGACACAAGTTCAATAGCCACACCCTCAGCAATCAGCTCAGTAGGTGGGCATGGTGGAACCTTGATCTGAGGGCCTTGCTTGGGAGAAGACACTTTGTGCTTCAGACAGGGAGATTCAGGCACTGGGTTGACCTCCACCTTGGTGGGTTCTTCTATCTGTGGTGCTCCCTGGACAGCAGGCCCAAGACCGACAGAAGGAGCCATAGGCATAGAAACCATACTTTCAGGAAGGCCAGGTGGGATGCTGTTGGGTTCTAAGTTGGGTGGCGGAACTCTCTCTACAGGGGCTGGAGGTAAAGGAGGTGGAGGCACAGTAGGCCAGAAAGGAGGGTGTTGCGGCCCTGGGCCCCATCCCAAGGGCCCATACGAACAGGTGGAGCTGTAAGGTGGGACTGGAGCAGGAGGGGGTACCCAAGGCACATTACAAGTAGGGGGCATAGCATAAGTGCCAGGAGTACTAGATACCAGGGGCCCTGTTGGTGGAGGTGGCAGGCAAGGATATCCAGAAGGGGATACAGGTGGATAGCAAGGCCAGGGTGGCACAGAGGCATAATGGCTATAGGGATCAGGAGACCCTGGCCCCATAGACATTGGAAGACTAGGAGGTTGCAGAGGCGGTGGGGGCAGGCTAGGGACCCCCTGCCCACCTGGAGGCAGTGGCAACATGGGGGGTATGCCCAGCCCACCTGGAGGAAAGGGCAAAGTGGGCACTGTGGGAGGCATGGGCTTGACAGGAGACACTGTCTGCACAGGGAGTGGAGGTCTTGTAGGCAATGGCATCTCTTGGGATGGCACCTGCTCAGTGGGAGTTGAGGCTGTGGGTTTGCTTGAAGATAGCTCAGGACTAGAAGAAGCAGGGCTGGGACCTCCAGGTGCAACAGAAGCCTCAAGGGGAGTCTCATGAGGAGCTTCAGGGCTCTTCTGCAGAGCTGTCTTTTTGACTGGGGCTGGTGGAATGACAAGACAAGGGATGTCTGCCAGCCCTGTAGGGGTCTCCGGGAGACTGGGCCACTTCCCAGCTGGTGGTTGGGAACTCCTCTCTGCTGCATCTGCCTGGCGTTGCTGTCTTCGTCGACGGTACTCAGAAAGGCTGAGAGGCCGAGGTCTGGGTTCCTGGGCTGTAGCAGTAGCATTACTTTCTTCCTTCAGAGAACCGACAGCCTCGTTGACTTCAGGAATGACGGCCTTTGGGTGATCTGAGGATTCTGATTCCAAGACAAACTGGGGAGTTAGACTCCCCTGGGATGAGGATGTTGCCCCACGACGGGGATCAGTTGGCCTGGGCTTAACCAGCACAGGTTTAACTGGAGGTGGGTCACTGGGAACCGGTGCTAGGTCAACTGGTGCTGGGTTGGCTGGAACCAGGTCAAGAGGTGGCAAGTCATCTGAGATAGGAACAACCACTTTAGGGTCAAAGGCTTCCAAGTCAACCAAGACTGGATCCGTCAGCCCTGGGTCAGCTGGGAGAGGGTTAACTTCTGAGTTGGCTGAGGCAAGGTCAACCAATGCAGGGTTATCAGATGCAGAGTCAGCTACCACAGGTTCAACTGCAGTGGGATCAGATTCAACACAGTCAATTGGCATGGAGTCGGCTTCAGCAGAGCCAACCAATGAGAGAGGGGCTGGAACAGAGCTGGCTTGTACAGTGTCAACCAGCTTAGGATAGACATTCAGAGGCCCTTCTTTGTCAGGGTTAGCGTGTCCAACACCACTCTCCAAGTTCTCACAGTCAGACTTCTCCAAGGCAGCTGCCCAGCCCCGAGTCCAGGCCCTGGGCTTCCCTCTACCCTGTGGAGGCCCAAGCTCTTTTTTAATTTTCTCTTTAGGCTGCTTCTGTGAGCTGCCTGTCTGAGAGAGGGCCTCAAAAACCACATTGGACTGACCACGAGTAGATGATCTCAGTCTCCTGGTAGAGGGTTCCACACTGACTCCTGGCTGCTCTTTGTTTTTCCTTCTCCTGCCCTTTCGAGTTTTACGGGAAGCAGGTGCAGTATTGGCAGGTGGGGTCTGTGGCTCCTTAGGTATCACTGGCTCTATGACCTCCCTGGATTCCACGACTTCCCTGGGTTCCAACAAGCATGCTGAATCCAACTTTTCATCTTCTTTGGCCACAGCAGTCTCAGATTCCAGTGTGGACAGAAGCAACTGCAAGGCCTCTAATGATTCGTCCAGAAGCGCAGGCTGGGGTCCAGTAGGGATCTGCCTCACTACAACCGGGATCTCTAGGTCATCACCAGCTGTAGCTGCCTGGCCCACAACCTCCAGCACCATACAATCTTCAAGGGGGGGCAAGTCATCTGACTGCTCTGGAAGCTCAGCCTCAAGCGATGTCAGTTGAGTGAGGTCGGGCAGGCAGTATGGGTGCATGGCCCGTACTAACTCACTCAAGGAGGAAATGCTCTCATCACCAGCAGCTGGCACTGCCGTCTCTTCAACTGCTGCCTCATCTTGCTCCTCGGGACAGGCCAGATACATAGGGAAGTCTGGGATGCAACTACCAGAGTTGTCAAGCACCCCAGCAAGCACTTGGCTACTAAAGCCAGCTACCTCCTCCTCCTCTTCTCCATCACTACGTTGCTGTGGAGGAGGGGACTGGCCCCAGCGGAGTCTTGATCTTGAGGTCCTCCAGCTAGGACGCTTTGGGGAGGAGGTTTCCAAGAAATGAGATGGAGAGAAATCCCATGAATCTGTGAGAGACGGATCAACCTGCAGGAAAGAAGGAAAATCCCGGCTGTTTTCTCAAGGTAATTTTTCAGGCCTGCAGCCATATACTCATTTCTTGAGAATCTATAAGGATCCCCAGGTCTAGTTTACCACACTCACTCGGCTGTTGCCTGTGGTAGGTCCCAATGTGTCAACTGGAGTGACGAGGTCACGATCTGGGGGTGTCCGAGACAGGGTAAGCAGCTTATGGAGCTAAGAGGGGAAGAAAAATCTGAAATAAGAATTTTCTTGAGTAGACCCACAAAGTAGTACCTTTTGTATTAATCCCACATTCCCTTCCCATGGTCCCGTACTCACAGAGCTGCCTTCCCGAGGTGACACAAGCAGCTCCGAGTCAGGAATGTTGTCAAACGGAGACAAGTTCTCTGAATCGGCATTGTCCAAGATCTCAGTCAAGGCTGTGAGCAGCGACACTTCATTCTGATCCTCCAGAGATAAGATGCTCTGCTCCAGAAAGACAATGGGAGGGTCCAACCAACATGCCAAATGATCTGCTGGGCCACTGAGGTGGACTGAATGCTAAGAGAATCATGTCTCCCAGGCTCAGCTCATGTTGCCAGAAAAAAGCATCTAGGCACCAGGAAGCATGGATTCCAGCCTCATTTACAACCATTCACCACCTCTCTAGTGTTAACTGAAATTTGTCTTCTGGAACCTTCTGTCTCTGGTTCCTGGAAATAGCCCTTGGGAATGTTCAAGCAATCAAGGTTCTCCTTATTTTTCTCAAACGTCCAGACAACACTCAAAAATAAGCTGGGAGCTCCCAACTCAACACTTCCAGTAAGTGTCCAGAAGGAAAGGTGGCATAATGTAAGAGGCCTTAAAATAATCCCCTCCCCACTCAGAGAACTTTCATTTGTCAAAACTGTTAAACGAGTTCTGGTGGCCAAGTGGTAAGGAGCTATGCTGCCAACACAGAAGTATGTGATTTTAACCCAAAACAATCGCTCCACAGAACAAAGGGGAGCACAGGAGCAATCTCCTCCCAGGCAATTTACTGCCTCTAAAAACCTGCTGAAGGGTCAGGAATGAGTCACTGGTTCCAACTCCACGGTACATAACAACGTCCATATAGCTGAATATTCCCTCAGGGTGGTCAGGTAGGAAACTCCACATTGCAATTTACATAGCTGGTCACGTAGGCTCTGGTGTTTAAAAATGACTAAAGGAGGGCGCTCTGGTGGCCTAGTGGCAAGAAGCTGCACTGCAACCCGAAGGCGTGCAGTTCGAATCCACTACATTCTCCACTGGAGAAGGAGGGGTGATCTCCTTCTGTGCCAGTCGGATCCAACTCCATGGTACACAGGGGCGGGGTGGAAAAAAAGGACTAAAGGATTCCTTGACTACAATGCCATGTGAAAGTATGCATAGAAGAGTTCTCCAGCTCCATAAGGAAAACTTCTAAAAGCTAGAGAAGATCGGCTTGTCATAAAACCATCCTGAGTGCCTTGCCTATGATATGTGGTAGAGTATGTAGAGAAGTTTTGCATTCCCATCCAGACAGCTTTTGCCCTGGGAGGACCACTCATCCTGTTTTGTATTGTTTCTGCTTCTTGCTGCAAGTAATAAAATCTATTTTCCACATGTTAATGCTCTGGGAACACCTTGGGTATTCAGACACTTATTGGAAGGACACATTTCAAGAGCAACCACTATTAGTGACTGGTATCGTTTTTCTAAGGAACTCCTGTCTATTTTGAAATATGGGGCAACCCGTGAATTGTTAGAAATCCAACCCCTGCCTAACCCTCCAATAAGATGTGGGGTGTCTGTAGACAATCCTGGACTGGGCTGGGTTCAAAGACAGATATTAGAAATTTCTGGACATGTAAATCAGGAGCTGAGACCAAAAAGAAGTCATGAGCTATGATCCAAGCGTGCCAGAGCAATCTAACAGTACATATTATCTAGCAGCCTACAACCCAGCTAGTGACAAAGAAAATGTTCTTCAAGTCTTCAAGATTTCGTACCAAGGAGCCTCAATTTGGAGAAAGGAGAGCCATACCTGAAGCAACTCTAAGCATATGAGCTACAATCTTCCACACCAAGCACCTGCCTAACGCCATCTAAGCCAGCCCAACTCACCTCTCCAAGGTTCCCAAAATCCTCAATGAGAGAGATGAGTGAGGTATCCATGTAGCTGTGCTTGGTCCCCATCAGTGTTTCATCCTGCAGCAACAGCCCCTCCATTTCCAAGTCCTTGTCTCTCAGAGAGGGGCCCAAGCGAGATAGGCTGGCAAATCCAAAATCATCCCTTTCCTCATGCAGCAGCCCCTAGGGTAAAAGGAAAAAAGACTAGAGGATTAAATGAGGGTTACAGAATCTGGGCCAACCAGGCACAGCGGTCTGATATGCTCTATAAGCCAGGGACCCAGTCCATCACCAATGGGAACTAAATTCAGCAGATAGTCCCACCAAAACTAATAACATTAGGCTAGCTGGACAAAAAAAACTAAGTCATGAGTAAAAGTCCCACCAAAAGGGCAGTGTCAAGAAACTTCAGAACAGAGGAGGTTTGGATTCCATCCAGAAACTGCTGGAGCCTTGGGAGATTTAAACTGGGAAATAAAAACATCATTCAGCAAAGTATTCTGCTGGCAATGGTAAAGTAGTCTGAGAGGCACACCAAAGCAAAGGAGGCCAACAAGGTGGCAGCTTCCATTATAACCACACCTGCCTCAACTCCCATTTAGGCTACTCTTCTCTGATTAGCTCAAATTTCACCTTTCAGAAGACATCAGGATTCCCTGCCTCCCGCTATTTCTTCAAATCCCTGAATTCACTTATTTTATATACCATTCATTTTTCTAGTGATAATCTTATTCCCCTTAATCCTTAACAATCCAAGTTATCCAAAACATATCAAGTTTCTTTAGAAGAAATCAACTTTGTGTTGTGTTTTTTCCTTAAAGAATTTAAACTGTGCTTATCATTCCTGGTCACTCATGCTGTTTGACACATTTTCTTGTATACATTCATATCTGCACTTAATTCACTTTTATTCGGAAACCCCTACAATTTGTGCCACCAAATCTCTCAAAATGGAAGCCCAGGGAGCTCTGTTGGCCTAGTAATAAGGAGCTGCACTGCCAACCAGAAGGAAGGCATGCTGTTTGAATCCACCAGCTGCTCCAAGGGAGAAAGATAGGAAATCTCCTCCTCCTGTGCAATTGTACTGCCTCTGAAAACCCTCTGGAAGGTTAACTATGGTTCGCTTCTGACTCTAGGGTACACAGATCAAGGCCCACTCCTAACTTCTACCAGGTAAAAGCAAAATAAGGCAAAAAAAGAAAGAAAAGAAAGCAAGGCTGATTCTGCAGATGGAAAGGCCCCACCCCACGCTCCCGAGAACTAATATCTTCAGCCTTGTTAAGCAAGGAGCCGCCCAGACCTGTCATGAGTGTGGGTGTGGGTAGGGCCAGAAGTGGCTGGAATGGGGCTACTGAGGCCAAAACTATGGGTACCTCCACCATAGGAAACAGATGGATGCAAATGTCCCAGAACAGGAACAAACACAGGCCAGCTCTCCACTACCTTCTATAGCAAAGGGAAACAAATTCCTTTCAAGAAAAAAAAGCAACAGGTGTGACCACATATACCCAAGCCAACTCATACACGCATATTCTCCTTACAAAAACAACCATCACCAAAAACTAATTGAAGAGTTCTGATATTCAGGGAGAGTTGGAATAGGGACACTTAAGAGACCAGATCTAGAGATGAAGAGAAAAGGTGGCAGATTTTAGGCACTTACCCCTCCCAGGTCTTCACAATCCTGTAATTAAACCACCAAGTGAATAGCACCTGGCTTAGCAAACCATCCTATGTGAAAAAAGGAAGCCAAAGGTCCATTTTGTCCTGTTGCCTACCTATCAAAGACCCAGCCAACAGTCTGGCATCTCAAGACAACAATGTTCAACTCAAGGAAGCACTCAACTCCACCACCAAGCACATGCTAAAGACCCTCCCCATCTCAGTTCCCACACAGCAAAGCTCTCCCAAGTACCAAAATCATCTTGCAGCTAAACCCAAGGCAGAAGTGGGGTAAAAGAGAGGCCAGCCACCAACACCTTTAATGTCAACAATCTCCCTATTGGCCTTCCCATACCCAATTTTGTTACTCCAGAGTTCCGAGAGAGCTCTGGTGACCTAGTGGTAAGGAACTACACTGCCAACCCACAAACACGGTTCGAATCTGCTAGCAGCTAAGTGGCAGAAAGATGGACAATCTCTTTCTGTGCAATTTATTGCATCTGAACACCTTCTAGAGGGCCAAGTATGAGTCGATTCTGACTCACCAGTACATAACCATAACAACAACAACAACAGAGTTACAATCGAGCCAGAAACTTTATCTGGTCACTTTCCTAAAATGCTCCCTGAATGCTTTCAAGAGATCCTACATAATTGCTTTTAGGATTAAGTTTAAGCCCTTAAAATATGACCAAATGAGGTTTCTCCACCAGGCTCTTCTACTCTAGCATGCCTTCTCAACAAGTTCTAGATCTCAAATGAAAATATTCCTTTCCAGAATCTGCAACCCATTATGTATTAACAAATGTGTACTATTTGTTTACCATTTATCTATCCTGAAAGAAACAAAAACCCTGGAGGGCAGAAACCACCTTGGTGTCATTCACCACCATACTCCTTGCGCCTGGCAACAGACTAGACTGACTACCTAGTTCAAACACATCAGTCTGTTCAGGGAGTCTCTACTTCAACATCCCAAATGGCAGACTTAACTTTTATTACAATGGGATCTTGGGTCCCTCTTGTACCTTCAGTAGGTGGGAACACCAGCCAAACAAGGTTGCCTCTGGGAAAGTGGAGGATGGATCAAGGTGGGGCCTGAATTAGAGGATTTACTGACTTTGACATTAGGTGATAGCCTGTAATCCAACAGTCAAGGACTCAGTTTATTTGATTACAACAATCAACAACACAAAACCATTGCTGCCCCTACCCACTTTAAGCAGTAACTTTTAAGAAGCCCTCTCCTGAGGAAGAGAAGTGCTGTGTTGTCTTTTTTTTTTTAAAAAAAAAAGTATTTTAAGATTATTTTTCACTTCACCGAAGACGACATGGCTAACAAGCACATGAAGAAATGCTCAAAATCCCTAGCCCTAAGAGAGATGCAAATTAAAACAACTATGAGATATCATCTCACCCCAGTCAAAATAGCAAAATTTAACAGAACATCAAGCAACAAATGCTGGCGAGGTTGTGGAGAAGCTGGAACCCTGATTCACTGTTGGTGGGAGTGTAAAATGGTGCAACCCCTGTGGAAAGCAGTATGGCGCTTTCTCCAAAAGTTGCAAATAGAGATACCATTTGACCCAGCAATTCCACTACTGGGAATATACCCTGAAGAGACCACAGCTGACATCCAAGCAGATATATGCACACCCATGTTTATTGCAGCTTTGTTCACAATAGCAAGGAGTTGGAAACAACCTAAGTGCCCATCAACAAACGAATGGCTAGAGAAGCTGTGGTATATTCGCACAATGGAATACTATGCTGCATTAAAAAACAAGGAACTCATGCAGTATTACTCAAAATGGTTGACTCTGGAGAACATTATGCTGAGTGAAATATCCCGGTCACAAAAGGACAAATATTACATGATGCCACTGTTGTAGAATGGGACTGTCCTTGGGGTTGGGGAGAGACTGAGTAAGATGGGTTCAATAATGTATACTGCACTGAAACAGAGGAGGGAGAAAACTGTTTAAAAGAGATATATGACTAGGTACTTCTGTCATCACAGGAGTCTAGAGCGAGGGCTACATGGTGGAGGGGACCTGGGGGAGGGTTTGTAAAACAATGAAAGAATCCTTTCTTTTACTTTTCCATAATTTTTGACTCATGTACTTATAACTTGTTAGTCAAATTTGTGTCTTCTAGGTTGCAACACCCCCATGATACATCTTCAAGCATATGAACATGTACGGCCAAGCACAATCAATACGAGTGCATCTAAATTCCCAAATCAATCTCCATAATAGTCTATGTGTTTCCTACTGCCAAAGGGGCCCTTTAGAGTAGTGAGAGAAGATCTTCACCCTGAAACCCACAGTGTCCCTTTTCAGCAGGAAGTAGCTAAGAGAATAGCCATCCCCTTTTCCTTATGAATCAGGGTGAAGTCTCTCTCAGGGAGGAGTGATAGGGAACGGCAAAGGACACACCGACAAAGGAGATTAATCAGAACTGACTTTGACAAGCACTGTGGCAATTGGACAATTAAAACAGACATTCAGATCGAAGGGAAGAAGAACAAACTGGGGAGGAGGGTGGAGAGAATGGTGCGACAATGAAGGAGTGAAAGCCCAGAATCCCTGTGAATGTTCATTGAAACTAATAAAATTTAATAATAATTAAAAAAAAGATTATTTTTAAAATAATCTGGCAGGAGAAATTCCTCCTATCCAATAGCAAACGAATACCAAATAGTTCTCAAACTGCCTCCAACTTTTATCTCCAGCAAAAATGCCAGAAAGCCTTAAACACAGCCTACTATCCCAGTAGCTGTGTGTCAGGTCACTGGAGCAGGACTTGGCAGCTGCCTTCTCCAAAGAGATGCTGAAGGAATAACTGAGCGGGGAGAAAAAGATTCCCTTTCCTTTACTAAAACCTGTTCCATTTATACGTTGACACTCCCCATTTGCCTTGAATCACGAAATGAGGCAGTACTGCAGGAAACCCAAAGGCCTGTGCCCATGACTCACAAGCCACCCCAAAGCCGGTCAGACAGAAGCTGCCACAAGCTCACTCCCCCATTCCCCTCAGTCTCAGCCCTGTAACCTCCCCAACACACGCCGCCATCCACAGGGAACTGACTTCCAGGACATATGGAGAGTCCTCCACCATCCGCTGTCGAGGGTGAATACAGATCAAAGCAAAAAGGGGTAAAAAATCCTCCAAAACTCCGACAAAGTTGACTCCAGCCAGCCGCCCCCAGCCCGGACCGGAGATGGCGGGACCGACTGGGACACACCCAGTTCCCGGCAGTGCGGCGGCTCCGAGGCAGATAGGAGAAGCCGGGGAGCCTGGGGTGGGAGCCACGTGGACATCCCTTCCCCGCCCCCACGTGGACCCGCGGCCCCCCTATCTGTAGCCCAACCCATGTGAGTGTCGGGGCCCCCTAGAGGGGGAGGGGAAACAGACAAGTTCTCCCGGGAAAAATCAGTCCCCGCACCCCCACGTGGCTCCAAAAAGGCAACTGCGGCGCGGCGTTACCGGCGCACCAGTCGGCATCTTGAGAAGGTCTTAGCCTTCTGCGCCAAGTCCCAGCCCCCTGGTCCCCCCACCTCCAGCGCGGCCCATAATGTCCCCAACATCAGGCTCCGCACCTCCGACGACCCCTAAGAATGGCTGGAGAGACCCGACTCCTCCCTACAAATGGCCCAGGTCCACTCGGCCCAACCTGGCTCCCACGGCCACCCGGCATCGATTCTATAGCGCTTCCTCCCTTTCCTGTGGCGTCCACGTGTCACCGCCCGGCACACGCCGCTCTGCTGCCAGCCGCGGGCGGCCCGCCAGCCTCTCACCTGCTCCCCGCCACACACAGAGCCTACGGTCCCATACGACGCTTGGCTCCGACTTCCCCAACTACTGCTGCGGACTCCACCGCCGGGTCCCGGCCCGGGGCCCCCTCCAGGAGGCGGCGCGACTGCTTCTGTCTGGCCCAAGCACGCCGCCATCTTGGCCCCTAAACACCCAGCGCTGCTTTGCTTGCCGGCGCTGCTTTGCTTGCCGGCTCCGCCTCGCCCAGCCGATTGTGGGAAGTGAACTACAATTCCCGAATGACACTGTGGAACTACGAATCCCAGAAGATTGTGCGGCGCAGCCCGCTTGCTCTCTAGAAGAGGGCGTGGACCTCGCGCGAGGGGTCCTGGGAATCGTAGTCCCTCTGAGGCTGAGGCAGAAGGGCAAGTGCCCTTGGCAAACTAAAATGCGTAGTGCTATGCTGCGCGGGGAGGACGACATGGGGAGCGCGCAGGATCGAGAATATAGTTAACATTTACATATCTTTATTATTATTTTTTTAAATTTTCCAACTCGTCCTCTTTGAACGTTCCACCTGCTATACACTTCGACCTTAGTCAAAGTGGAGCCATACCGTTGGAGCAGTACCCCCTGGTGGACGCTCGCACTTCCAGGCGCTAACTCGCCTAATCTTACACTGCGGCAACTGCTAGCTTAAAATTTTCACACACTTCCTTTTCCACGTCTCTCGGCTGATGGTCAGCAACCTACACTGATTGCCTCATCAATTATCAAATCTATTTCCTGCAGCTACAGATTTATTCATTATCTCCAATGATAACAGGTGTTCTCTTGTCTTTGTTTTTCCGCCTAAAATATTCGAACCATTTTTGATGACATTTATCCAGGAATTCTAATCATCCCAGGCAATCTTGATCCCTCTCTCTATCTCTACAGTCCATCATTGTCTCTATTATTCATTCATTTAGTCGTTCGCTTGGAAGTACTTGCACACCATTTTCCTAGTTTTTTAAAAAACAAAACACTTTTTAAAACATAAGTTTAGACTTGGGCGCGCCGCACACACGCGCGCTGCTGCCTTCTCTGACCCTTGACCCGACGGCCGCCCTTGAGCCGGCCCGAGGGGCCTCGGAAGCCGGAGCTCCCTTCCTGTGGCAGGGTTGCCACCATGGCCAAGTACCTGGCCCAGATTATTGTGATGGGCGTGCAGGTGGTGGGCA
>NW_006399756.1:28801648-28805816 GCF_000299155.1 Elephantulus edwardii
AAAAAAAAAAACAAAAACATAAGTTTAAAAGTTCTTTCAAATTGTACAAAAATAGAACATGTACTTGGGAGAAAAAAATTTATTTGGCCTTCAAATTCTTATTCTTCTTCCCACATATTTTGGACAAAGGCCAATGTATGTTTATGTGTTCTATATATGCTTTCTCCATGTAACAATAAATAAATCTTTCCGTCAACTAATGTTCACTGGTTCTGCTTTGTACCAGTTCCATTATATTATTGTTTTTCTTGAGATGATATTACGAAATTAAAACTTCTTTTTGCACTGAAAATTTTGTTATCCTTTGGGAAGCTTTCATCAACACACATTGCTATGAAAATTGATGAGAGGAGAACTTTGGTTAGTTTGCTACTCTTTCAGGTGAATTTGTTTTGCCATAACTTCAGAAACGGAATCTTATTCACAATCTTCACTATAAAATAGTCACATGAAGGGCAATGATAAAGTTTATTTCCACTAAATTTTGGGGGAAACATTAAAATAAAGTTGCCTAGGAAAGGCTTAAGCCCATTGTTTTAGCCATCATGTCAATACATCTTATTCAAGTTCTCTTCCATTTGACCCTCTACCAAGCATGAAGTGCTTCTCTAAGGATTGGCCCCTATGGATAACTCGCCCAAAGTATCTGACTCAAAAGTCTCACATGGGCTTGCACACAGCAGAGATTGTAAGAATGGTGCAGAAGCAGGCAGGGTTGCATTTTATGTCTATACAGTGGCTAACACCATGAGAAACTAGTAAGAAATAGTTCTCAGCTGGTGAATTTGAACCGTGTGCCTTTAGGATTGCAGTGCAGCTCCTTACCTCTAGACCATGAGAGCGCTGCAACTTGTGGGAGACGGGTGGACAATATTCTGTTTAACTTACTGCCTCTGAAAACCTGCAGGAGGGTCAGTTATGGGTCGATTCAGATTTAATAGTACACAACAAGTAGTACAGCATAAGCGGATTTTTTCATCTGTGGAAGAAATAACACTCTTAAGAGATGCTCTGTAAATCCTGGTGATTTACACATTGACTATGGTGATTAGGCTTAAAAAGATGACTAGAGTTTTGAGGTGTTTTGTTCTTTATATATATTTTTTAAAAAGCCAGAAAGTTATGTTGCTTTGCTTCAGTCAATATTTGAAGAATCTGTTTGCCAAAATAAGCTGTCTGTAATACTTTGAATACAAGAATGTATCTTGTCTCCACATAGGGATATTATGGTGAACTTATGGCTTTGAACTATGGTATGGAAAAAGAATATTAAGTATATCATGAACTGCCAGAAGAAAGAACAAATATGTCTTGAAACTACAGGTAGAACTCACCTTAGAAGTAAATATAGCAAGACTTCATCTCATAGACTTTGGACATGTTATCTGGAGAGACCAGTCCCTGGAGAAGGACATCATGCTTGGTATAGTAGAGGGTCAGTGAAAAAGGAGACCCCCAGTGAGAGGACTTGAACTCACTGACCAAAAACATAGAAATGATTGTAGGATGCTATAGGACTGGGTAGTATTTTGTTCTGCTGTGTATAGAATTGCTATCAGTCAGAGCTGACTCAGTGAAATGTAACAAGAAGACCAGATTCTGTTTTACATGGGAGCACTAAGAATTGACTTAACACCACTTAATAACAGCAAATTCCCTTGATAGGTAGAAGGTCCGTGGAAGAGACCTTGAATAAGATGTATTGACATGATGGTTATAACAAAACAATACATTCTGACAGGTATTCTGAAGGACTACAACACCAGGAACCTCCTTGTCTGACTCCATTCACCTAAGGTTGCTTATATGCTTATAATACTTGACTTCTCATATTATTTTCTAGTATTTAATCAAGTGACAATGTTCCGTTCACATGCTTCTCATTGTGATTAAATCAGTAGGACAAAAGGACTTAATTTGGCACTTGGTCTTGGATTTCTGAAAATAGTCCTTCTAGTTTTTAAGCAATTAAAGTGCTCAGCCAGACAACCCTTAATCATAAGTAAAAGACTAGTGTAGTAAGATCTCTATCTCACATACTTTGAACATGTCAGGAGGAACCAGTTTCTGGAGAAGGACATCTTGGTTGGTAACGTAGAAGATCATAAAAAAAGATGTTTAACAAGATGGATTGAATACAGTTGGATCCCTAACAATGGTCTTGAGCATAGCAACAATTGTGAAGATGGCACAGGATTGAGCAGTTCTGTTGTACATAGGGTTTATATGTGTCATAGTCTCTGTTGTTCCTAACAATAGGGACTATACAAGCCACACCCTGAGGTAGCAAACCTCAGGAAAGATATGATCAAGTCAATCATGTATTTTCATTGCCTTATGCATATGCAGAAAGTCTCAATGACTAAGGGAATCTGAACCGTGGAGCTTCCACTTTTGGGGTTATTAGTGTGGGTTTCTGCTTTTTGCATGTCCGGGACAGTATGGCATATCTTTGGGGACAAGGAAGGCTCATGCAGCACCTTTTTCCAGGCGTTGCTTGATGCATCTCTCCATCTTCATGCTTTCTGTCTATAGTTATCAGTGGGGTTGTTGATTCCCTTCCAGTCAAGCACGACTCATAGCGACCCTATGAACAAAAGGCCTGAAGCCCCTCTACAACTATCAACATTTATCAAAGTTCATAGAGTTTCCGGAGGCAAGTTGTTTAGGAAGTAGATGCTGCTCCTGCTTCCAAACCTGTCATAGAATGTTATTGTTTGAGTCGCCTGCAATGCATAATGACCCTACGTACAGCAACTCTGAAATCTACCCTGTCCTGAGCCAGTCTCACTAGTTCTGACAACCCATTGCTCCAGTTACCGTTTCAATCCATCTCATCCTGGGTCTCCCTCTCCTGTGCTGTCCGTCCACCATTTCGAGCACAGTGTCCTTCTCCAAGGACCAATCTCTCCTGGCCACATGCCCAAAGTAAGTGAGGTGTTGTTGTTATGTGCCATCGAGTCGTTTCCGACTCATAGCGACCCTATGCACAACAGCTCTAAACCCTGCTCTATCCTGCGCCAACCGCACCGCCTATGACACACCCATCCCGATTACCCCAGTCACCGAATCAATCCATCTCATAGAGGGTCTTCCCCTCCTGCGCTGTCCCTCCACCCTCCCAAGCATGATGTCCCTCTCCAAGGACCCGTCCCTCCTGGCAACATGTCCAAAGTATGTCAGACGAAGCCCCAGAATCCTTGCCTCCAAGGAGCAGCTTGGTTTAATCCTCTCCAAGATGAATCTGTTTGTTTTCCTGGCAGTCCATGGTACATTCAGTACCCTTCTCCAGCACCACAGCTCAAAAGCATCCACTCTCCTTCTGTCCTCCCTAGTCATTGTCCAACTCTCTGATGCATAACAAGCGATTGCAAAGACCATGACCTGTATCAGGCGCACCTTAGTCTCCAGAGAGACACTGTTGCTCCTGAGTACCTTTGAGAGGTCCCTAACAGCAGACTTTCCCATCGCAATACGCTTTTTGAGTTCCTGATTGCTGGTACCAAGAGTGTTGACTGTGGAGCCGAGCAAAGTGAAGCTGTGAACACTCTCAATCTCTTCATCATCCATCCTGACGCTGCCAATTGGTCCAGTGGCGAGAATCTTTGTCTTCTTGACGTTGAGCCTTAGTCCATACTGAAGGCTGCAGTCCTTGACCCTTCGCAGCAAGTACATGAGGTCCTCCTCAGTTTCAGCAAGGTAGAGCTTCAAAATCCTAGCCTCCAAGGAGAGACTTGGTTTCACCCTCTCCAAAACAGATAATCTCTATTATTTCTGTGAGTCATTCTAGCAATTTATATAATCTACTAGAGTCAGAGAGGTCAGTATCAAGTACAAAACTGAAAAAGTAGAGATTTGAATTATCTTCACATTTTAGATATTAGTCTTATGTCAATCATTATTAACACAAACAATATTCTGGCATATTTCTTGAGCTCCTACTATATGACAGAGCCCTGGTGATATAGTAGGTTAAGTGATGAGCTGGTAAGGGGAAAGTTGACAGTTCAAACCCTCCAGCTACTCAAAAGGACAAAAATGAGGCAGTTTCTTCCTATTAAGATTTGTTGTTGTTATTGTTGCTATGTGCCGTCAAGTCTTTTGCGACTCATAGTGACCCTATGTACAACAGCCCTAAACCCTGCTCTATCCTGTGCCAATCGCGCTG
>NW_006399756.1:28807777-28811081 GCF_000299155.1 Elephantulus edwardii
TTCTGGAATTCAGGTGGGATGAAATCAAAGTCATATTTTGGTTCCTTTGCATTTGGTTTCATTTTCCTCAGTTTCAGCTTGAACTTGCATATTAGTAGTTGGTGGTCCGTTCCACAATCAGCTCCTGGCCTAGTTTTCACAGCTGATATTGAGCTTCTCCAGCGTTTTTTTCTGCAGATGTAATCGATCTGATTCCTACGCATACCATCAGGTGAAATCCATGTGTATAACCTGTGTTTATGTTTCTTATAAAACGTATTTGCAATGAATAAGTCATTCATTGTACAAAATTCAATCATTCTATCTCCAGCTTCATTTCTGTCACCAAGTCCATGTTTTCCAACTACTGATTCCGAAACCATTGAAAGATTTTGAGTCTGAATAAAAACTTAAGCAGTAGTAGGTTTGGGGTTTTTTTAAATTTTATTGGCTACATTAAGGCATTTGTGTGGATCATAACAGTGATTAAAACTGAGAAGAATGGGAATTCCAGAACATTTTTTTCATTGTTATTCTTCAGTGAAGAATTGGAACCCACTAGCAATGACATTGAGAAAGCTTGGGAAAGAATTATCCAACCTAGCCAATCCTTGAGATAACTGCAGCCTGAGTGACAATTTAACTGTAAACTAGTGAGAGATTTTGAGCCAGAACTACCCGGCTAACTTGTTCCTGGATTCCTGACCCTCTGATATTGTGTGAGAATAAAAGTCCCATGAGGTGAGGTCAATTTGTATAGCTGTCCTCTATGTTTTGGAGTTGTTGTTGTTATGTTGGGTTTTTTTTAAGCATTTTCAATGAAGAAACCATTAATTTTACAGAGCTCTATCATTTGATCTCCAGCCTCGTTTCTGTCACTAAAGTAATATTTTCAAACTACCAAAATTTCTTTGTTTCCAGCTTTTGCCTTTGAGTCACTAGTTTTTACTAATGCATCTTGATTGCATGTGTGATCAATTTCAGAGTGCAAAATCTGATAGAGACCCTGAATTTCTTCATATTTGACTCTAAAGCTTGGTGCAAATATGTGAATCATAGTTATATTACCAGGTCTTCCTTGTACGCATGTGGATAGGACTCTCTCACTTGCAGCATTGTACATTAGGATAGCTCTCCCACCTCTGCAAATTGTCATTCATAACATAATAAATCTTATGATTCTCTAATTCAGAATGACCAATACTGTCTAGCTGGAACAGAATATTTTCTGAACCAGAAAATTAAAGCTGGATTCAGAAGAGGCCATGGAATGAGGGTATCATTACTGATGTCAGATAGATTTTGGCTTAAAACAGAAAATACCACTAGAAAGCTATTTACTTGTTTTTTATTGTCTATGCAAAGACAATTGACTATAAACATCGAGAGTTCCATAACACTTAATTGTGCTCAAGTAAAACTTATCCATGTATTTCTGGTGTTCCGCTTCAGCTTTCTGCCACTCTCTAGTTTCCAACATTCCTGGTAGGAACATCCCCAGTAGGTCTAACGTGGGTCTTCAGGGCATTCTCCCAGCAAAGCAGTGGGAGGATACACCGTCTGGTAGAGGAAAACTGCCAGCTGTGGAATGCAGAGGGCAGGGTGCACCATTTCAGCAGGCAGTGGAGAGAATGTGGTGATTCTACACAGAGGATTCACCTGGGCTCAAAGTTGGCCCTGTTCCAGTATTCGTTACCCGTTTTCTATTCATCACTTCTGTATTTATGTTGCACATTTGGGGCAAGTACACTTGTTCATAGATTCAGTTTCATCCATCTGCCTTTCATCTGAAGAAGGAAAAAATATATCTTGGACGAAAGGCATAGTGATATTTTTCCGTCCATGGAAAAGGCATTTCCTGTAAGTTTATTCTTTTCTGGGGAACTTAATGAGAAGAAGAAATCAATTTGTCCTCCCTTTGGCTACTAAACTTTTTCATTATTTTAAAAAAATCCCACCTATATATCAAAAAGCAGTTCTGTGAAGACAAGGGAGTAGGGTGCACTGCATGATTTCAAACCAAGAAAGGTGTGCATCAGAGTTCTATCCTTTTTTTTTCACACGTATTAATCGGTATGCTGAACAAGTAATTCATGTAGCTGAACTATATGAAGAAGAGTGAAGCATCAAGATTTAAGAAAAACTCACCAACAACCTGTGTTACACTGCAGAACACAGACACATAAATTAATACAACCTTGCAGCAGAAAGTAAACATGGTTTGAAGAACTTGCTACAGAATATCAAAGACAATAGTCTTCAATATGGATTACAATGAGAAAACAAACATTACTGTATCAATAGGAAACACACAATAGATGAAGAAAAGGTTGAAGTTAAGGATTTAATTTACTTGAGTCTACAGTCAATACCTACGGTAGCAGAAAAAGATAAAAAGGTGATCTGACAGTGTGTAAATTACCGAATAGTGTCACTAATATCACACATAAACAAAATCTTGCTGAAAATTGTTCAAAAAGGACTGGAACAGTACATCAGAAGAGAACTACCACTTGAATTGGGACACACACCTGCAGCTCTGACCCACGACCCCCATCCTCATGTATTACATCGCTCCCCCCAACCCAGCTTGCAACCCCCCACCAGCTCTGAACTTTGGGACTGGCCAAGGTATCGCATCGCTCCCCTCCAACCCAGCTCGCGACCCCCTGCCAGCTCTGAACTTTGGGACTGGCCAAGGTGCTGCGCGCAGGCGCAGTGGACAGTGGGAGTGGACTTGAATTGGGACACACCCCTGCAGCTCTGACCCACGACCCCCATCTTCAGTTATCGCATCGCTCCCCCCGACCCAGCTCGCGACCCCCCCGCCAGCTCTGAACTTTAAGGCCCTTGGGCCTTCGCCCCTCCGGCCAGGACTTAAAGAAAAGGGGGGGGGAGACAACAAGGAAACAAAAAAACACACAAAAGAACAAAAAAACATAGACCAAATTTATAGCATTTTTCAACATTACTTGAAAAAATTGTCCAATATTGAAGATTTAGTTTCTTTAGACTACAAACTGCTGTTTAGCCCTACCACACTGGTCCCATCAACCTAAGCAAAAAGAAGGTATTGGACATCTTTATATAGAAGTAGTGACATCAAACCAAGAATCAACTAACACCTTAGTTTTCAACAACTCTTCCACTTCAATGTCTCAAAAGAAGCAGGGTACCTCACTTACCACACAAGCCAAAACAAGATATCTCCCCCAAAAAATGACACAGTAGCAATGGATTTCATGAAACCAGAAAATTTGATGGAACTTTCTGATGCAGAATTTAGAAAAAAGATGATTGAATGTTTTCAATGGATGAAAAACAA
>NW_006399756.1:28818501-28850456 GCF_000299155.1 Elephantulus edwardii
ATTCAAAATCAGGAAAGGAGTGTGTCAGAGATGTGTCCTGTCTCCATACCTTTTCAATCAATCTATATGCAGAACAGATCATTTGGGAGGCTAGACTTTATGAAGTGAAATATGGTATCAAGACTGGAGGAAGACTCCTCAACAATCTTATTTGTGGAAACTGTGGTCCTGAAGCATTTCGTGCAGAAGGTCAAGGAATTGTAATCTTTACTATGGATTGAAACTCAATATCAAGAAGACAAAGATTCTCACTACTGGGCCAACTGGCAGCACCATAATAGAATGAGAACAGATTGAGCTTGTTAACAATTTCAGCTTGCTCATTTCCACAATCAATGCTCTTGAAACAGCAGTCAGAAAATCAAAAGATGAATTGCATTGGGAAAGTCTGGTTGTAGGGACTGCTAAGGAATGCTAAAGAGCAACTGTGCCAGTCTACAGACTAAGGTGCACCTGGTCCAAGTAATGGCCTTCACAATTACTTTCTATGTATCAGAGAGCTGGACAGTGACCAAGGATGACAGAATAAGAATCAATGCCTTCGAGTCGTGGTGCTGGAAAAGAGTCTTGAATTTACCATGGACTGCCAGGAGAACTAACAGGTCTGTCCTGGAAAAGGTGAAATCAAGCTTCTCTCTTTTTTTTTTTTCTTCAAGCTTCTCTTTTGAGGCAAGGATTTTGAAGCTCTGTCTCACATACTTTGGCTATGTGGCCAGGACAAACCAGTCCTTGGGAAGGACATCATACTTGGAATGGTCGAGGGACAGCACAAGAGAGGAATACCATGCATGAAATATATTGACACAATAACTGGGGCAATAGGGGTAGGTGTGTTGGAATCAGTGAGACGGGCACAGGATAGGGTGGGTTTCAGAGCTATTTTACATAGGGTTGCTTTGCAACTACATGGTACATAACAATAACAACAACACTGAATTGGGAAATATCTACTGTGAAGGACCTCTCCAAAATGTTAGAGACCAATGATACTTCATTTTAAACAATAAAGGGCTCCTGATAGAGCCATATTTTCAATTGCTTTGTATGTATCTGAAAGTTAGACAATGAATTAGGAGGTTTGAAGAAGAATTGATGCCTTTGAATTGTGGTGTTGGGAAAGAGTATTGAACGGACTGCCAAAAGAACTAACAAATCTGTCTTGAAGGAAATACAGGGATGATGAAACTTGTCTCATACACTTTGGGCATGTTACCAGGAGAGGCCAGTCTCTAGAAAAAGACATTATGTTAAGACAGACAGACAGTCAGGGAATGAGAGGAATAACCTCATTGAGGTGAACTGACATAATAACTGTATGAGTCAGAGCATGTTGGAAATTAAAAGGTTGTTGCAGTTGTGAACTCAATAGCATCTAATAACAACAAAGTGAAAGTCTGTTGGTTAAAACTACTAATTTTGAGGGGGAAAAAACCAACTACTAATTTTGAAGAATACAGCACATAAAACTGAAAAACTCAAACTCATTGCCTTTGAATAGGAACCAATTCATAACCCACCAGCAGGTTTTGGGAGTTTGTGAATTACAAAGAAAGTGACTGTCCGTCTTTCTCCCACGGAGCTGCTGGTGGATTCAAACCATCAGACACTTCTGAGTTAGCAAAGAAATGCCCTATGGACTAAGATATCAGAGTGCCCTAATTCATCATATGTTGTTGTGTTGTTACGTGCTGTCGAGTTGGTCATTCATAGTGACCCTATGAAGAGTAACTATGAATCTTACCCTATCCTGTCCCATCCTCATCATCTCCGATACACTCGAGTCTTATTACAGTCACCATGTCATTCCACCTTGTTGAGGGACATCTACTCTTACACTGGCCTTCCACATTTCCAAGCCTGATGTCCTTTTCCAAGCACTGGCCCCTCTTGGCAACATGCCTAAAGTGAGTGAGATGATGCTTCATTATCATTATCTCCAAGGAGTACCCTGGATGCACTTTCACTGAGACATTTGTTTCCTCTTTAAGCAGTGCATTGGATATTCAGTATTTTTCTCCAACGCCAGGACTGAAAGGTATCAAGTCTTCTTCTGTCATCCTTATTTATTGTCCATCTTTCATATGCACAGCAAATAATTGAAAAGACCATTGTTTGGTTGGTTGCTTTTGGTATTATTGTGTTGTTGTGTTTGGGTTTTTTTCCTTCCTTTTTTTGCTGTGTGCCATCGAATCAGATCTGACTAACACATGAGGAGATTGCCCCTCCTTCTCCAGTGGAGCATCTGGTGGATTTGAACCACGAGCCTTATGGATTGTAGTGCAGGAAAAGACCATTGTTTAGATCAATTGTTTTGGATCAACTGACATCATTGCTCTTCAGTACTTTGGAGAGGTCTTTAACAGTAGATTTTTCCAATCCAACACGTCTTTTGATTTTTTAACTGCTGGTACCAAGGGTGTTGACTGTGGATCCAAGTAAGATGAAGTAATCAACAATTTCAAGCTTTTCTCTATTTATGTTACTTTTATCGGTCCAGGAGTAAGGATTTTTGTTTTCTTGATGTTGAGATGTAATTCATATTAAAGGCTGTCATCTCTGATCTTCTGCAGTAAGCACTGCAGGTCCTCCTCAGTTTCAGCAAGAAAGGTTGTGTCATCTGCATATCACAGGCTGTTTGTTGATGAGTCTTCCTTCCAACCTCATGCCATCCTTCTTCATATAGTCCAGCTTCTGAAATTATTTGCACAGCATACCAATTGACTAGTATGGAGATACAGCCCTCTGATGGTTTTACAGCCTCTCTTGATTTTAAACCATGCAGTGTTTCCTTGCTCTGTTCAGACAACAGCCTGTCTAGGTACAAGTTTCCCATGAATACAATTAAGTGTTTTTGGATTTCCATTCTTATCAACATTAACCATAATTTGTTGTGACCCACACGAACATGTTTGCATAGCCAATAAAACACAAGACATCCTTTTGATATTCTCTGCTTTCAGTGAAGATCCATCTTCCTGGCAATGATATCCTGGGTGCCACGCTGTTGCAGTTGTGTACCCGAGAGTCGGAACTGACCCATAGGTCGGCAGGTTTTCAGAGCCAGTTAATCACATGGGAGGAGATTGCCCATCCTCTTCCAATGGAGCAGTTGGTGGTCTTGAACTGCGTGCCTTTGGGATAGCAATGTAGCTTAATGCCACTAGACCACCAGAGCTCCCTCCTGGTGTCATTGTTGTTGTTGATTGCCTTCGAGTCAAGCACAACTCATGGCCACTCTGAACAAAAGGCTTGAAGCCCCTCTACAACTACGGACATTTATCAAAGTTCATAGAGTTTCCTGAGACATGTTATTATGGAAGTGGATGCCACTCCTGCATCCAACCTGATGCCATAGCCTCTTCCAAATCTAGCTTGAATTTCTGGTAATTTAATATCAATGTACTGTTCTAGCCATTTTAAAATAATCTTCAGCAAGATTTTGCTTGTGTGTGATATTAATTATATTGATAATAAATCTGGGTTGCAGCTATCCTATGAAGGAGTTGCAGCCTTTTAGGCAAAAGTATCTTTTTAACAAATTATGAGTTGTGTTTGTTAGAGAAGAGTACTGAATATCCCATGGAGCGTCAAAAGAACAGATGTCTGGAAGAAGGTGCACCCAGCGTGCTCCTCGGAGACAAAGACAATAAAGTTTCTTCTCATATACTTTGGGAAACACTGGTGGCCTAGTAGTAAGAAGCTGTGCTGCAATCCCAAAAGCATGCAGTTTGAACCCTCCAGTTGCACCACAGGAGAAAGATGAGCAACCTTCTCTGCTGTGAATTACGGCCTTTGAAAACCTGTTGGACAGGGTCAGCCATGGGTTGGTTGCAACTCGACAACACACACCACCACAACTACATACTTTGGGCATGTTGCTAGGAGAGGTTATTCCTTGAAGAGGGACATCATGCTTAAGAAGTGGGAGGATAATTAAAAAGAAGACTCTCGAGGAGAGAGGGGGAAAAAAGGCTCTCAATCAGATGGATTACTACAGTGACTGCAGCCATGGGCTGTCAGAGGTTTTAAGGACAGCACAGGATACAGCAGAGTTCAGATCTGTTGGTCATAGGGTTGCTCTAAGTAGTACACTACTTGACAGCACCTAGGAACATTTAGCCTTAAATCATTTGAAGAGCGATTTACAGTTTCTGCTTGCTGTCATATTTTTATATGCTTCCAGTGTCGCTAAAAAGAAGCTCTAATGGCACACTGGTTAAAGCACTCAGCTACGAACTAAAATGTTAACTGTTTGTGTCTATCAGTCCTCTTCAGGAGGAAGAAGTATCCGCTTGTCTCCATAAAGATTTAGGGCCTTGTAAAACACTAAGGGGCAGTTCTGCTCTGCCCTAGAGGGTTGCTGAGTTGGAATTAACTTAAAGGCAAGGAAGGTTATTTGAGATTTTTTTCCCCCCTACCCTCCAAATAATTAGAAAAGCAAAAGGTTGCTATTCCCAGCCTATAGAAAAATAAATTGAGGTTACTGAAGATTAACTCATTTGTCTAGGACTGCATTGGTTTATTATTATGATGCTTTGAGAGCACTTTAATTTCTATGCAGTATGTATTGTTGTGTTTCATAGAGTTAAAATCGACCCACAGCTGACCCTGCAGCAGGTTTTCAGGCCAATAATCACATGGGAGGAGACTGTCAATCCTTATCCTGTGAAGCAGCTGGAGGATTCAAACCATGTGCCTTTGGGATTGCAGAGCAGCTTCTTGCCATTAGGCCACCGTAGCACCCTTCCTTCACTTTATACTAACTAGAGAACTCAGGCAACCTATTGATTGGTAAGAAGCTGCCTTGCAATCTGAAAGGCATGTAGTTTAAATCCATCAGCTGCAGAAGTATGGACAATCTCCTTCCATGTGATTTGCTGCCTCTGAAAATCCACTAGAGGTTTAGCTATGGGTCAATGGGTCTTCCTATGTGGTTAATGGCATCTCAAATACTTTGAGAAACTGCTTTTGGTAGCTTAAGGAGTGATGATGGTAAGAACCAATGGTTACGATGGCAAAGGTGCAAGAAAAGAAGTATTGGGGTTGTTGTTAGATGGTGTCAAGTACGATTCATAGTGACCCTATGTACAACTCTGAACCCTGTTCTATCCTGGGCCAGCCTCATCGTCTCTGACACACCACCCTTCATTATCCCAGTCACGGAGTCAATCCATCTTATCCAGAGTCTTCCTCTCTAGCATGATCCCTCCACTCTCCCAAGCTTAATGTCCCTCTCCAAAGACTGGTCTTTCTTTGCAAGAAGTCTTATCAAAATTCTTATAATTACCAAAAAATATTATAGGCCACATTAGTATGTGTACAGAAAATCCACTAGGTGCTGGAATGCAGTCATCTATAAGACATGTTATAGGTGCCATTGAGTCAGTTTGAACTCCTTGGCGCACTACAATATAACTAAAGAGTGTCCAGTCCTGTGCTATCCTCATAATCACTGCTAAGCTTAAGACCATTGTTGCAGTCACAGTACCAATTAATTTCATGAAGGCTTTCATGATGTCTTCTCCAAGGACTACCTCCTCCTGAAAATATGCCCAAAGCATGTGACATTAATTTTCACCACTCTTAGACCTCTAAGGAGTATTCTGGCTTCACCTCTACCAAAGCAGATTTGTTTGTTCTTTTGGTACTCTAAGAGTTCATATTGTGTTAACTAAGTGTATTGGCATATACTATCTACACATGCAGCTTGTTCCTGCCCGGTTTTGAAGCGGGAATCCTTTGTGTGTGAGGCAATTGTGATAACCACTATACTATGCAGAGAGTCAAGGACTGTAGTCTGCAATATGGATTGAAGCTCAACATTAAGAAAATGAAGATTCTTATTACTGGGCCAATTGGCAGCATCATGATAAATGGAGAAGAGACTGAGATTGTTAACAATTTCAGCTTGTTTGGTTTCACAATCAACACTCTTGGCACAAACAGTCTGAAAATCAAAAAACAAATTGCATTAGGAAAATTTGTCAGGGACAGTTCCAGAGAGCAGAAGAACAAGGATGTAAGTCTAGAGACGAAGGTGTGCCTGATCCAGGCCATAGTCTTCACAATTACTTGCTATGCATCTGAGAGCTGGAGAGTGACCAAAGATAATAGAAGAAGAATTGATGCCTTTGTGTTGTGGTGCTAGAGAAGAGTATTGAATTTACCATAGACTGCCAAGAGAACTAACAGTTCTGTCCTGGAAAGTATGAAACCAAGCTGCTCCTTGGAGGCAAGGATTTTGAGGCTGTCTCACATACTTTGGACATGTAGCCAGGAGGGACCAGTCTTTCGAGAAGGATATCATGCTTGGAAGGCTCAAGTGACAACCCAGGAGAGAAAGACTCTGGATGAGATGAATTGACACAATAACCGGTGTAATGAGGATAGTTATATCAGAAACAATGAGATTGGCTCAGGATAGAACAGGGTACAGAACTGTTGTGCTTAGTGTCACTACTAGTCAAAATTGACTCAGTGGCACAAAACAACAACCTGTACATCCACCTAAGTAAGCTAAGGTCAGCCCCAGGCTTCCAAGGCACTAAATTAACTCCACTGCTCCCTGCCACACCCTAGTCTGTGTACTAAACAGTGACTTTTCTTCCCATTTTTGTCTGTATCACAGCTTCCCGAGAGAGAAGTCTTCCTCTTCCTCTCCAAGTCTGATTCATGCTAGAAGGCAAGGAGAGGGTGAAATCCTTGTTAGTCCTGGGCCAGTTAGTTATCTCCCTGGACCTGCTTCTTCAGGAGCCAAAATTATTGTTGTTGTTATGTGCCATCGAGTCCCTTGCGACTCACAGCGACCTTATGTATAACAGCCCTAAACTCTGCTGTTCTATGCCAATTGCACTGTCTCTGATACACCCATCCCGATTACCTCAGACATTGAATCAATCCACCTTATAGAGGGCCTTCCCCTCCTGCACTGTCCCTCCACCCTACCAAGCATGATGTCCCTCTCCAAGAACTGGTCCCTTCTTACAACATGTCCAAAGTATGTTAGACAAAGCCTCAGAGTCCTTGCCTCCAAGGAGCAGCCGGGTTTAACCCTTTCCAGGATGAATCTGTTTGTTTTCCTAGCAGTCCATGGTACCCTCAATACTCTTCTCCAGAACCACGGCTCAAAGGCATCAATTCTCCTTCTATCCTCCCTAGTCATTGTCCAACTCTCTGATGCATAACAAGTGATTGCAAAGACATGGCCTGTATCAGATGCACCTTAGTCTCCAGAGAGACACCATTGCTCTTCAGTACTTTGGAGAGTTCCCTAACAGCAGACTTTCCCATGGCAATATGTCTTTTAATTTCCTGGCTACTGGTGCCAAGAGTGTTGACTTACCTTAATCATCTAGCAGTACTGAGATAGCATTTCCTTAAAGGAAGCAGAGATCCTGAAGTGGCAGTTGGAGAATAACTCTTCCAGACCTGAAACAGAACTGAAGGTTTAAAGAGCCATAAATTAGTCAGTGGGTAAAGAATGTCATAGGCCAGTTCATATTTCTTAATCTCTGTCTTGTTTTTAGCCTGTTCAATGGAAATAACAGCATCTTCCTTCAAAAGTCATTCCCAAGTAAGATCTCAGGTCTGAAACACCTAGCAGTGTCTAGCTTATAGTGCATCATGCTCAATACTTGCTGTATTTTTGGATTGCTAGGAGAACAAACAAGTTCATCCTTGAGAGGGTGAAATCAGGCTGCTCCTTGGAGGTAAGGATTCTGAAGCTTCATCTGATGTACTTTGGCCATGTTGCAAACTGGGATTAGTCCGGGGAGAGGGACATTTTGCTTGGGAGGGTGGAGGGATAGCGCAGGAGAAGAAGACCCTCAATGAGGCAGATTGATTCAGTGACTGGGGTAATGGGGATAGGTGTGTTGGAGACAATAAGACTGGCACAGGATAGCGCAGTGTTTAGGGCTGTTGTACATAGGCTCACTATGAGTCACAGGCAACTCGACGGCACATAACCATAACAACATGTTGGTATAATATATGAAAGGGAACCCTAAATTTAGAGAAGGTAAAGAACCCTAAAAAGTTGGTTATAATCCCTTTGGTATTCCCAGATAATTAAGGATTACCAAAGAAATCTGGCCAAGCTAGTGGTGTGCAATGAGTGGCCACAGGATTGGGAGAAACAAATTAAGTCATCATCAAGGCAGGTCACCCTTCCTCACACCCGTTCAAAGTCAAGCCAATCCAGTCTGCTCCTGAAATACTTGGAATAAGAGATAACTTCAAAGAAAACAGAAAGGAGCTCAAGTGTATTGAGTTCTGTTTAAGCTGGTGCTGGGCTAGACATTGTTTGCCTTGATTCTCTCTGAGCTGCAGGTATCAATCTTGAATTGGTGGGAAACAAACTGTCTAGGTTTCCAAAATTCCAGGCTAGTGTTCTATTTATTGCTCAAGGTTCTCTCTACTCTTGCCCTCCAGTGTTGACCTCTGCCTGGGGGAATGTGGGGAGGAGGTGGACAGAGGCAGGGGATGCTGCCAAGGGAATACTTGTATGGCTTCAATCACCACCCTCTCAGGCCATCCTGGGGGTGGAGATGGGAAGAGCCAGGCGTGGGGGATGGAATGATCTGGAGTTAGTGTGTGGCTGTGCTCACATTTCCCCTCCCCCACACTCCTAAACACATGGAAAGGGTTTCAATCCCTAGATAGTGCTTCTTCTCAATTTCCAGACTCTGTACCCTTCTATCATACTGTGCCACCTCAGAAAGTTAAGAGAGAAAGGGTCTCAGCCTTTCGCAGCCAGTCAAGCCAGCTGTGCAGAATCTGGGCAGCAGTGAGAGAACCAGACAGCCTTTTCAACCAATTCGTCCTAACAAAGAGAAGGACCCCTACCCATTCAGAGCCAGATGCTCTAGGAAAGGAACACAATCTCAGGTTCCCAGCGTCTACTCAGGGACAGCCCGCCCCCAAGTTTAAGGCAGAGAAACTAACAGCTGGAGACCCCCCAAGAGGGAGGGGGGCAACTGCTTCCTCCAACCGCTCCCCTCCTCACCCGCCTCCCAACTAATAGGTATTTCCTGTTTATGAGGCAGCTAAGGCTGAGCTTTTGGGCAGGAACCGAGAAGTCCACCCTCCCAACTCATCTCCTGGCCAGTCCCTCCAGGGCTGAGCTCAGGTCTCCTAGAGAAATGCCTGAAGGCTGGAAGAAGGCTCCTGCCTAGGGAAGGAGTGCTTCTTCCGTAGACTATCCATACCAACACCTCACTGCCCCCCCGCCCCCCAGGCCTCTGCTTTACAGGGTAGCCGACCCTGGAGGGATCTGCTTCCGGGGTTCTCCTTAAGTCTCCAAGGCCCTAATAGGATAGCAGCTTTCAGTCTGGAAGGGAGGTGGCAAGGCTGGAAGAGGGGGAGGGAAAAGAGTGTCTTGACTGATGAGTCAGAGCTTGCAAGGAGGAAAGATGGACTGCAGATCCCCCTGCCCAGTCCAACCTGGCGGTCAACCCGCGCCCTCCACCCCCAAACGCTGATCCTAGATTTTAGCCCTTAGGCAGAGGAGGGCGGGGACGCCACTTAATTAACCCTTTTAGCTCTCATCTCAACTGGTTTAGCAAGCAAGGCAGGAGTTGTTCAATTATGGAGGGAGGTGAGGTGGGGGACAGCTTCAACAATTATATGGTGCTGCTTTCTCCACTCAGACTCGGGTGGGGGGCAGATAACCAGAAACCTCCAGAATAAGAGTTAGATCTCAGCAGCAAGCAAAGGCAGGGGTCGGTAGTTCCTTCTCCCTCCCAGCGCGAGGCCAGGACTGTAGAGAGAGCTACACCTCAAGCCCACTGTGGCTCCGCCTCCCCGAGCCCTAGCTCCCGCTCCGGCTCATCTCCGCTCCAAGCCTGGCGGCGCCTGGAGAATCGACACCGAGTCGGAGGCTTCGCCTGCTCTTCCTCCCTCTTGCCTTCCCCTCTCTGGGGTCTCTGCCTCGGTCTCCTTTTTTTAAAAGCTGCGTCACATGCATGCCGTTGCCTGCACGCTGCCAGCCCCTCACCGCCCGCCGCGCAGCGCACGCACGTCGTCGCTTGCTGCGCGCTCGCCCGGGTCACTTTGACACCGCTCTCCCCTCCCACTAGCAGGGCAATTAGCATATTAATAAAGCCCGGCCCAGCCCGGCTGGGGCTGGAGAGCGGGCGCCTGCGAGAGCGAGGGAGGGAGAGCGAGCGGCGAGCGAGGGAGCGGGAGCGGGAGAGGGGGGCGAGCGGCGGCGGGTAGGGCGGCGGGAGCGCACAGACACGCACACGCACACGCGCACACACGGACACACACTCCGGGGACGCACACCCGCGCGCACACACGCAGAGGCAGCTTGCTTTCCTGCCTGGCTTCCTTCCTGTCTGCTCCGCGCCTGACAGGCCCCTTGCTGCAGCCAGGGGCCGCCCGCACTGGACTGAGGCCGGGCCGGGCCGGTGGAGAGGGCAGCGGGGGCCGCGGGCGGCGGCAGCGGCTCATGCCCGGCCTGTCCCCGCGCGGGGCGGGCACCGTGACTCGGCTGGGCCCCCAGCGGCGGGCGATGTGAAGATGTCAGTGGGCTGTGCCTGTCCTGGTGAGTCGAGTGTGCTCTAGCCCTATACCTCCCCCCCACCCCCAAGCCTCTTCATAGACCCTCACCCTTGTATGACGAGAACTTGTATGGGGGGCGTCGATGGCAGGGGGAGGTCTGGGGCTGTACGGGGTATACTGTGGGGGGAACTCGGTCCAGGGGAGGGTTTCTTACAACTGTAAATGCGCAACAGCCCCGAAGCACGCTGAGGCGACCATGGGGGTAGCTTATGTGTATGTACTGGGGGGAATGCTAATTGGGGAGGGGGCCGGGGGGGGCTAAAATTCCCAGAATTCCAAAGTGTTAGCCAATCAGAAGTGACTCTGGACTTTTGACCCCCCCCAGGTCATCATAGAGTTGTGATTGGCTGCTGTGGATTGTCTCCCCCCCCCCCATTACCAGCTGCCTATTTTACTCTTTACACATCCTTTGACACCCCCCACGCTATTGCTGAGGATCCTGTTTTGGGGAGAGGAATTGATTAGAGCCCATATTACCCTCCCCCACTTTTCCAGCCTGTTGCTAGGCAAGGTTGGCCCTCCAGAGGACAGGAGGTACTCCTGGGGGTGCCAAATAATTGGACCCTTGGGCATGGCATCTCTGACATAGTGGGAGGGGGGAATGTGGTGGTGGCTCCCGGCTGAGAAATGGAGTGTTATATGGAGAGTTGAGTTGGAGTAGCAACCCTTGACCCCAAAATGAGAACTTTAGAAAGGATCCAGATTCAAGGCCTCTGCCTTCCAAAACACATGGCAGACAGCTCCTACCAGAGACAGCGTGGGACTGTATCCTGAAGTAGAGATGGGGAGTGGGATCTACCTCACTGCCAGGATGGTAGGGAGGGGACATCATCAGAGAACCTCAGAACACAGTCTATCTCTATCCCCAGAACTGTCTATTTGAATTTTATCTGCAAGACTCCTGTGTTTTTGCTATCCTTAGCTTTGTCCTGAAGTTGGATATTCCAGAATTTAGCCTAGTTTGACTCCCTTTACCTCATCAAGATGCCTTGTTTATTTGGAGGCCCATACTTCATAACTAGAGCCCCTTTCCCCCTCCACAAAATCCCCAAGGGAAGCTGCCAGTGTCAAAGCTTCCTTGAAAATCATGTGACCCAGGCGGGGCTGGGCTGGGCACACACTTGAAGTGCCTGCTGGGGCTGACGTTTAAGGGGCATGGGGCCCAGAGGGAGGGCTAGTACAGCCTGAGGATCCTGGAATATCTTGGTGTGGGAACCCTTGGCTCCCGCTGCAGAGGGTGGGGGAGAGGAGGAGAGAAGGACTTGCCAAGTTGGAATCCTGCCTGATCCCATCATTCCCTCCCCTACCATCTTGGTGTTCATGTTTGTATTTTCTCCTTTATGTATTTACTCCATTGGTACCTGAGTTAAGATCCATCCATGTTCTGATCCCACCCATGACCCTGATTCTCTACTGTCACTCGTGAGCACAACAAAAACTAAAACTCTGAAAAAAACTCTAGAGATGAGTTTTAAATTATAGATTATCCATTTCCACAAGTAGTGGTAGGGGTTGTCAGGCTGGAGGTGGAGGGTAACTTGGCCCTGAAGTTGGAGTTACTGGATTCAGTGAGAGAAAGTTTCCCCCTCAGTCCTGGGAGCTGCAGCGCAGGGCAGAAAGAGGACACAGACCTAGAGATGTGTAATATAGGTGTGTAGTGAGGACAATTTTAGTAAGGGTCTCAAAATGAGATGTTCCTTTTGTGTATCTGTCAGCCTGACTGGGAAAGTGGAGAGGAAGATGGCTAAGACTTAGGAATCTTTTTTTCCCTGAAATGTGAAGAAATCTGATGAATTGATGCCACAGAGAATGGATGGAGGTTGGACTTCAAGGAGAACTACATAGGGAGGGGCTTGAGAATAACCCAGAGGTGGGGAGTGGTAGGAGTTGGGGCTGAGGGAACAAGGCTTACATGCTTGGATGGGAACGCATGCTTGAACACATGGGCTTGGTGCGTAGTAGCATATAGCAGTTACAGGTCCAAAGACCCCCGCCCCCTGGAGCAGCCCTGGGGTGGGGGCCAGGGAGCCCTGGCAGGCCGCCTGCCTGCTGCCTGCCTGCCTGCCTGTCTGAGTCTCTCCTTTGTGCTCTGCTGTCTCCCGGCTCCTCCTCCTCCCCCAGCCCAGCAGAGACAGCACATGCCCCACACATGTGACTGAGGGAAGCCAGAGCACACGCAGACCCACACACATGCACACGCGGAAACACCACCAGACACACACACACACACACACACACACACACAGAGCTCCCATAGTGCTCTTGGGGTGGGACTGTGAACAGCTTCTGGAGCTGAAATGGCCAGTATCCAGGAGGATCTCTACTAAGGGACATCACCATTAGCAGGATGCTAAGGGGGCCAGGGTCCTGTCTGGAGCAGCATGTGGCTCAGAAGGGTTAAGGCAGGGAGGAGTAGGGGGAGGGGAGGAGGTAGCAGTGGTGGCGGCTGGGAGCCAGGGGAGGATGGCAGAGCGCCAGGCCAACGGGAGGCCGGGCACAGACAAAGGAAGGGGGGCAGGCACACTGGAGGCCTGGGTCAGGGAGCCCCAGGGGCCCGGGCAGGGGGCAGTGCTGGGACCTCATCTTGTAGAGTGGGACAGGCTGCTTCTGTTCATTTCCCCCACCTCACCAAGGGTGCTCTCCATCTCCCATCACCTGTGTCATTCTTCTCCTAGCTTCGCCCTCTCCTCAATTTTTAAGGCTTCCTAATTCCGATTTTCTTTATATAGTTGGACCTCCTCTGGCCCCATGTGCCTGCGAACTGGGTCAGAACTAAGAGAGGACCAGTCTTCCTAGAGAAGGGAACCAAGACGGGACTTGTTTTGAATGGCCTGGAAGCCTGAGTAGCCCTTCTCCCTTGAATTTGAAGACAGCCTGGGTGGGAATTCAGAGCTCTAAGCCTTTAGACTTAGAATAGAAGCCAGAGCATGCACCCCTCCAAACTGCAGTGTGGTTAGAGGCCTGTGTTAGCCATACCTTGTAAAGGGGAAAGAGGTGGGAATGGCAGCAGTGCCTCAGGTCTGGTCTTGAGCAACATCAAGGCAAGGAAATGTTCAATAGGCAAAGAAATGAATTTCAGGCCCAGAGTTCCAGCTTCAGCCCTCTTGTCTACTTCTGATCTGTTCATGTTAGGATAATCTTTGTTCCTGTACATTCTCAGGATCTTCTGAGGTACTGCATGTGAATGCGTTTAGGAAAGTATAACTATATGATACAAATAGGAGTCATCTTGTCAATGGAGTGGAAATCAGGTTATCCCAGAGTTGTGCTATCAATTTGGGAGTTAGTGGGAATGTTGTAAATCCCGGAAGTAGGTAGTATATTGCAAGGTCTTGCTGAGCATCATAATTTTCTGTATATTTGGGAAAGATAGGATGTATATGTAATATGACCAGGCTGTAATGGAAAATGGTGTGTAGGTTTCAGGGAAAGTGGTTCCAGGGGTAAATTAGTTGCTGTGTAACAAATGGTCACAGTAGGATGTAATAGTTTGTCATCACCTCAGGGAAACAGTTTGTGTATTGAGTCAGGATGCTTGCATGTCATAAGTTCAAATGTGTGTGGAAGCTAGGGTATAACAGCTGTGTGTGTGTTTTGGGTTTGGATGAGTCTAGGAATAAGTGTATCACAGGTACTGTGAAAGCAGGATTTATTAGTTCTATGTAAAGAAGGATGTTCAGAGCCAGGTGCAGTAGTATTACTCTGTCAACTGGTGTGCATGTCATGGGAAATATTCTTCCTGGGACCATTTGTGAATATGGTGTGGGGGGGGATTAAGAAGCTGGTTTTCTTTTCTTTTTTTTTAAATTTTTTAAATTTTATTTTGTTCTTTTTTGTGCATGTACCGTCAAATCAGATCTGACTGGTACAGGAGGAGATTGCCCCTCCTTCTCCAGCAGAGCATCTGGTAGATTCGAACCGCGCACCTCTGGGATTGCAGGGATGCTGGTTTTCAAATTGCAAGCAGTAGGTCTTTCCTCCCGCTAATGTGTGCGCGTGCGTGCTTGCGTGCTTGTGCATGTTTTATTCCTTTTTCTATCTGTCCAAGTAATATGGTCTGAACTACATTACCTATTACCCAAGTTTTAGAAACACCTACGTTAGGATGTTCCCATTGCATTGAAGAACATTAATCACATACCTGTTCTCTCATAGTATCCCTGGGGGGATTCTGCAGCGGACTGGGCCCTTTCTGGGATCCTCGGATGTATTGCCTTCTCGAGCTCTGACAGCACTCCATTCTCTGCCACCCACATGTGTTCAGGGATGATAGTGGGGAAGACGGCTGGTGCACTGCTTAAAGTGCTCTCCTGCTATCTAAAAGGTCATTGGTTTGGATCCACCAGTCACAGTCGGCTTCTGAAACGGTTCACAGCCTTGGAAACCCTGCTGTGCCCTACAGGATTGCTAGGAGTTGGAATCCACATCTATGGTTTGGGACAAAGCTGAGTTGGAGGAAGGGAAACCTGGAATATCCACCTCCCTCCAGCCACTGTTTACTAGCCGAAGTCAGAATGTGTCTGTCAAAAATAACCCCCCAAGCCTCCCCCCCCCCCCCGCGCCCAGCTGCTCTGGGATTTCACCAGGGTCTGAAAGCCCAGGTGGCAGCTGGACCAGCCCTTAACCTGAGGGAACACAGGAGAGGGAGAGAGGTTTGGGAAGCAGTCTGAACAGAGTAGGGTGGTTGTAGAGAGGAGGGCATCCTCCTCCATCCTTGCTTGTGGCTTTGGATCCCCTGCTCACCCGGAGCACCTCGGCTGGAGCTGGCAGAGGGGTCGAGTTCCACGCCTCCCCTTCCTTCCAGCCGGTGGTGTATCTCTCACCCCCTGTCTCTTCCATCTCTGTCTCTCTTTTGTTTTTCTCAGCAGTCCCTCCCTCCCGGCCTCCCTCCCTCGCCCGCTCCTTCTTCCTCTTTCTCCGGGAGGGGGCGGGGCCGGCGGGGCAGCTCCACCCTCCGCCCGCCCTGGGGCCTCATTCGGAGAGCGACTCGCGGAGAGCGAGCAAGCGAGCCGAGGGGGAGAGCAGAGGAGAGAGGAGAGGAGAAAAGGCTGGGAGCCGGCGGGCGCTGTGTGTGTGCGCGTGGAGGGGAGTGTGGGAGTGAGCGTGCGAGCCGCCCTTGCCCCTCCTGTGGTCCCAGCAGAGGGGCCCGGTGCCCGGTGGCCTGGGGAGGGCGGGCGGGCGACTTGGAGGCAGAGGCAGCTAGAGGCGGCGGGAGAGCCGACGAGGAGGAGGAGGAGAGAGGAAAGAGCCGAGCAGCCATTGTTGAAGGAAACCTTGCAAACAAAGAAGGCTCCGGACTCCCCGCGGCCCCCCGCCCCCCAGGCCGGCCCCCCTGCCCCCGGCCCCCAGCCCAGTGGCCATTGTAACTTTCCCCCGGGGCTGTGAGCGCCGAGGGGCGGGCCGAGGCCGTGCGTGAGAGTCTTTGTGCGGCCCGCAGAGTGCAGCTCCCCGTCAGGCCTACCTGTCCCACCCGGGCCATGAGCGGCTGAAGTTGCCCCTCTCCCCCAGTCCTCGCCCGTGCCGGGGCCCCTCTGGGCTGCCAGCGCTCCCCGCACCTCTCCTGGCCCCCTCAGTTCTCTCAGGTAAGTCTGGACACCCAGCAAGCCTGTTGGAGTGGGTGGAGGGTCCCCAGTCTGTCCCAGGCCTGCTGTGTTTGCCTGTGCGAGAGATGCCCCAGCTTTGAGAGGTGGAGGCGCTGAGACCTGCTGTGGGATAGCCAACCCCAAAAGAAGACCTGCCCACAGGTCAGGCTGGTTACCATGGAAATGCTCAGCTGGAGGTGCCCCCTTCAGCCCCAGGATGGAGCTTCCATCCTGAGTAAACTTTGCTAGTTCTGAACACTTCCTCTCTTTGCTCCCTTTTCTAAGGGCTCCTAGTTTGCTGCTGTAGATGGGAGTGGGGCTGTATCTGATTCCAGGGGGAGGATGACACCTCCCCTACACCCCCACCCCCCACTTTACTCCTCTACCCTTGCTGCTGGGGACAGGCAGCAACAGGGACAGATGGTCTGGGTGATGTTCCCTCCCCTTCTCACTTGCTAGCCCTTGCGTTCAGGCTACTGGGAGCTGCTGAAGCCCTGGAGAGATACTCAGTTTGTTTCTGTCCATTTGCTGGAGGTGTAAATAGAGGCTCCAAAGAACTATTACCCAGTCCCAGGCAAGGTCAGTTCAGTCCTTTGAGAGAGAAACTGAGGCCCTGTGATCTCAGTTGAAAAGAAACCTAACTGTTCTGCTTCTGTTCTTTGTAGTGGAGCTGGCAGGTTTCTTCAGGTGGCCCTGAAATTGAGAGTTTAGGACAGCTAATGGTTTTTTTGAAAAGTAGTGTTGTTTAGAGGATGATGGCTCCTAGGCTTTTAGGGTCATTGCCCAGGCCGGGACAGTTGGTAGAGTCTCTGAGCTCTGGCTTTCTGTGTGGCCTCAGTCTATAGACTTGGGTATGGGATGAGGACCATCTCTTTCTTGAGGATACCACTTTCCAATCCTCAGTGGAATGTGAAGGCTGTGTGTGCTGTGTTGTTACATGTGGGTGTCACTTGAAAGAGCTCACATGTGGGGTGAGGGCTTGTTGCTGGCACCCCAATTCTGCCTGAGGCTGCTGAGTTCCATCCTTTGGTAGGCATGTTGGGGCGAGCTGAGGGTGGAAGCCTGCTAGACAGGATGAGACGCACACATGTATGTGCAGGCATACACTCTTGGCACCTGCAGGGATTGTGTAGTTTGAGCCCTTAAGGGACCCTCCTTCGCCCATGTTGTGAGGAGGGGGCCCAAGGGAGAGAATTAAATGACACATGTTGGCACAGGGTCTTCCTTTGTTTCTTCCCCCCAAAGAACAAAATAGATTTTGTATCCAAATTGGAGGGAGTTTAGATAGATACGCCTCATAAAGGTACCCTTCTATTGCAACCAAATTTGGGGACCTGAAGGAAGTAGATATGGCTGGGGTCAGAACCATTTGGGACTGTGCCTCTGTTTCCCCATCCCATCTCTTGGAGAGGGTTGGGAATGTGATTGTGGTAATACCTAGCTTTATTAACAGTGACTATAACACTTTGCAATCAGGAAATGGTATACCAGGAACTATTTGCCCCTGATTGAGGGGGACTTGTGCATGAGCACACAGAGACAGACTTCTGTTTAGTTACCACTTGTCTCCTAGACTGAGCTTCTCACTCACCATGCCTCCTCCCTGCCCCCTTCCATGTGTAAGTGTAGTGGGATCCAGTGGAGGCTTATCTGTCTGCCTCCCCCTCTGCAAGTCTCAGAAGAGAAAAGGGCTTGAAACTTTGGGCTTCTGGTTTGGAGACAATAAGGTACCTATGGTGGGTGTGAGGTAGGGAGGTGAGCTGATAAGGGAAAGGCAGTTGGTAGGGAGGCAAAAGGCCCAACTGGTTATCTGCTTGGGTGGCACCCACCCCTCTTTATCTATCTGCTGCCCTCCTGAGACCCTGATCCAGAAGCTAGTAAATTTCCCCCCTTTCCTCTTAGAGGATAGTAGAGGTGACTAATGGTAGCCATCTCTGGTATTTTGTTTGTTTTTTGAATGGTACTAGTATGGGCTATGAGAATCAGAAGATCTGAACTAAAGCCCTAGTTTTTCCACTTACCAATTCTCTGATTTTGACAAATTCCTGTGAATCCTTAGTTGCCTCATCTCTAAAATGACAGTAATGTTACAATCATCCTGGAAATTCATAAGGTATGCTTATGATTGTGCAAAGTAATGCAGATAAAAAGGTTTATCTAAATTAGATTCTAGTGTTTGGATGTTTTTTGTTTACATGTATAGATCTTCTCAACTTCATTTTCTCTGCTGATATACAGCCATCAGTCATGTGAAAAAAGGGAGTCTTGAGTGTGGCGTAAGATTAGGGCTCATGCTTCTTGTTTCTTAATAAGGAAGATGACTAGAGATAGGTGCTCCTTAAAGACACTTCTTTTGCCCAGTCATCTCCTGTTGTAATCTGAGCCTGGGGGGTTTGTGAGACTTGTTTCTGTCCACAGAGTCACAGGTTTCCGGATGATCTCCTGAGAGGAGCTTAGGAGACCCCTTCTTCCTTTCCCTTTTAGGTTGTTCCTCAAAGTCATTCAAGCTGTACTCACCGAAGGAGCCCCCGAACGGCAACGCCTTTCCCCCTTTCCATCCTGGCACCATGCTGGATCGGGATGTGGGGTGAGTCTCTTACTCTCTTCTTAGCTCTTCCCCAGATGAGATCCTGCTTAGAAGGGAGAGAGAATAGCCTTCAATAATTCTGTCTGCCATTATCATTCTCTTTTCCTTAAACAGCCCAACTCCCATGTACCCGCCTACATACCTGGAACCTGGGATTGGGTAAGTGAAGTCCTGTGGGAGGTCCAGTGCTTTCCATTATAGAAGGGGGGGTGCGTTACTTCTGCTGACGTGACCTCCCTGCTTCATTCATTCTTCTCCAGGAGGCACACACCGTATGGCAACCAAACTGACTACAGAATATTTGAACTTAACAAACGGCTTCAAAACTGGACAGAGGTATGGATAAGGAGGAAAGGGCTGAGAAGGTGGGTAATCAGGCACCCTGGTGGGAAGTCTTAGGACACACAAGCCTCTCCCCATTATTCCTAGGAGTGTGACAATCTCTGGTGGGATGCTTTTACAACTGAGTTCTTTGAGGATGATGCCATGTTAACCATCACTTTCTGCCTGGAGGATGGACCAAAGAGATATAGTGAGTGGGTTCTAGGGGTCCCACCAGACTACCTGTGAGAATGCATGCCTCTTGTATACTTCTTTTACATATATAATTTTTATATGCGTTTATATCTTGGTTTCCGTTCAACCATTTATGCACATTTTGTTTTAGAACATTCATTACAATGCTCACCATGTAATCATGTGCTTTCCACTTCCTCTATGCAATTCTCATTTTCACTAATTCTTTTGTCCTACCTCTTCCTACCTTCTGGGCTTTACCCTTGGGGAAATGTAGCTCTTCTGTACTTAAAGTCGTCCTGTGTACTTCTAAGGAATGCGATGAGTAAATTGTCTCAGGGACCTCTGTTGGCAAGGGAGATTCTTGTTTGCGCCTTTTGAGTTTCTGTCCTGAAGACTTTGTCCCATCTCTGACAGCCATTGGCCGGACCCTGATCCCACGCTACTTCCGCAGCATCTTTGAAGGGGGTGCCACGGAGCTGTATTATGTGCTTAAGCACCCGAAGGAGGCATTCCACAGCAACTTTGTATCCCTCGACTGTGACCAGGGCAGCATGGTGACCCAGCATGGCAAACCCATGTTCACCCAGGTCAGCAGCCCAGCTAGAGGTGGGACAGTGGAGCACCTAGGCTTGCTTCCCCTTTTCTCTCTCAAACTATCCCTAGGGAGATAGAACAAGAAAGTGACAAAATGAGAAGGGAGGGCAGGCTTATTGTCACATTCATCAAGCATTTATTGAGCACCTGATTTTCTGGGCACCAGAGGTATACCAGTGAATAAAGACTACCCTCACAGGCCTTATAACAGATGGGTATATCACTAGCTGCCTGGGTGGAAAAGAAGGATGTGTTAAGCAGTGTATGTGTATAAAGGGAGAATGGTGACAGGCATATGAAGGGTCAGGATGCTGTGACAATTCTGTACCCATATTTACTTGCAGATGGCAGTAGTGTGTGCAATAGAAGAGTTATGAGCAAATGGGGAAGATTATAACAGGCACACTTTCCGACATATGAGGAAGGGACAAGTTTGTAATAAGTCTGTCCCTAGGTGTGTGTTGAGGGACGATTGTACCTGGAGTTCATGTTTGATGACATGATGCGGATAAAGACGTGGCACTTCAGCATCCGGCAGCACCGAGAGCTCATCCCCCGTAGCATCCTTGCCATGCACGTGAGTTATGGTCAGGACTTAGGATTCGAAGGTGAGGGCCAGCGGTAGACAGGGTGGGATAAAGTCTGCCATTTCATGACTGTGACTTGAACCTGGGAAAGCAGGTATAATAATAACTTCTGGCCTCTTTTCTCTCAGGAGCAACACAATGCTTCGACCATAGGGCAGGTGAACTGCCCTGGTTCCAATATTCTTGTCTTTCCTCCCACCAGGCCCAGGACCCACAGATGCTAGATCAGCTCTCTAAAAACATCACCCGATGTGGGCTGTCCAATTCCACTCTCAACTACCTCCGAGTAAGTCTGATTATCTCATCCCTGCCCCAGCCCAAGTTGCTCTCTGCTGCATGTCTCTCCCTTAGTGAACACTTTGTCATTGCCCCTCAGCTCTGTGTGATACTCGAGCCCATGCAGGAGCTCATGTCTCGCCATAAGACCTACAGCCTCAGCCCTCGAGACTGCCTCAAGACTTGCCTTTTCCAGAAGTGGCAGCGCATGGTAGCACCCCCAGGTGAGCGCCTTACATCTGCATCTCTTACCAGGATCTGATGATACTGCTCCCCAAAGCTGTATCTTCATCACCCCACGAACATCTCCTTACCCCTTCCTTGATTCTTCCAAGATTGGAATCAGAGTAGGCTGGGACTCTGTAGGAGCCAGAATGGGAATAGTGGGCCCAGGCCCTCTTCCACCTGAGTCTTTTTTCCATTCGGCACAGCGGAGCCTGCACGGCAGCAGCCCAGCAAACGGCGGAAACGGAAGATGTCAGGGGGTAGCACCATGAGCTCGGGAGGTGGCAACACCAATAACAGCAACAGCAAGAAGAAGAGCCCAGCCAGCACCTTCGCCCTCTCCAGCCAGGTACCTGTAAGCATCTCGGCTTTCTTCTCTCTTCTGGGCTCCCCCACGGCTGACCCCTGACCCCTGTCCCAGGTTGAGCTCGCTAACAGACGTAGAAACAAAGATGATTTGACGTTTTTTCTCACTGCTGTACTCTACCAGCATGGGTTGACTGACTCCTGTCACTGATGAGAGAGACCTTGTCAGGTATATATGTGGTTGTGGTCACACATAGGAACCTAGACATAAAGGGACAGAGACGGCCATGAGAACTCACAGATGCTCAGGAAAGACACTTTGGAGATATACAGACCATCAGAGACATGCACATTTATCCTGCTGTGAGGACACACAGATTTGAATGCTTGTGAATCTAGGACACAGACATGGCTACATGCACAGACTTTTCCTGCCTTTTTTTTTATCTACTCCCTTTCTTACATATGGACAGAAGTTTAGGAACCCCTTGATTTTTTTTTTTTAATTATTTTTTTCCAGGGAGATAGGCTAAGGAAGTAGATTGCCTTTCTCCCACAATCTAGTGGGACATGGGCTAAAGGCTGTGAGGCTCTGAAGTCCTTCATTTGGAAGGACTTCAGGAACTGAGGGTGTTGGAGGAGTTGGTATTAAATTTGGGTGTGAGTTGGGGCCGGGGGTGTTGAGTTTCTGGGGTTGGTACTGGGGTTCTGGGGTGTCTGCTGCCCTGGGCTGGGCGAGCCCCTGCCCCGATTATGTTTGGGGACCTCCGCCACTCTCAGGATGTGATGGTGGTGGGGGAGCCCACCCTGATGGGCGGGGAGTTCGGGGACGAGGACGAGAGGCTCATCACCCGGCTGGAGAACACCCAGTTTGACGCGGCCAACGGCATTGACGACGAGGACAGCTTTAACAACTCCCCCGCATTGGGCGCCAACAGCCCCTGGAACAGCAAGCCTCCGTCCAGCCAAGAAAGCAAATCGGAGAACCCCACATCACAGGCCTCCCAGTAAAGGCCCTGCCATGGCCACCTAGTGCTCTGCCTGCCTGCCCCTTCCCTCGCAGCCCCAGGGAGCAGAAGACAAAATGAAGAGACTGAGCATCTAAAATGGGCAGCCTCTATCCACCCACTTCAGGGAGGAACTGGACTCACCAGGGCAGGTGCCAAGACTTGCCCACCAGTGGCTCTGGATTGGGCATGACGTCTGCAGAGCCTTTTGGGGGAAGAGAGTACGCAAGTGGATGCCCACGTGGTTCTGGGCCTCTAAGGAGAGAAATGTCCTGATTACCCTCCAGGACGTTTGCATCCATCCTCACTGGGTTTCCCATCCTCTTGACTGTACCCCCTTCATTCAAGCCTGGGGTTGTCTATATCTATAGCCCTTAGGGACTAAAAGTTACAGGGCATGGTTGAATGCTCCCAATCCCTCCCACTGGTGGCTGGCAGTAGAAGGGTAAACCTCTGGGCTCTTCTTCCCTTCTGCTACCTATCTTAGCTCCAAGTTTTTAAAAAAAATAATATTATTAAAAATGTAAGTTTTTAAAAAAAAAGAAGTCACTCATGTCCCCCCTCAACTCCTGTTAAAAGTCCAGCTACCTCCCTACTCCTGGCAGATGGGGGGCCGAGGTGGGGGTGAATGAGGGTGAGGGCTATACATACCATTTTATTCAGTTTGAGAGCTTCAGACCAAGGAGACACTTTGCCATCAACATTTCCCTTTTCCTCTTGAGTGACACGTTGGGGAAGGCATGCCATGGGTGGACAAGGGGCCTGTTGGTGGCCACATCTGCCCCTCTGTTGGTGACAACCCCAGACTGTTGTGTCTGTCTCCTCCTCCCTCAGAACTCTGGCCTGCTCTCCTAGTTCTTGTGACTCCCTCTATCACAGTCCGCAACCCTCCCCTCCTGTGGTGTGTCTGTTCTTCACAAGTCCTCAACTAGCGAAGCTGTCCTGGATGAAGGAGGGGAGGCGTCCTCCCTTAGGGAGTGTGGTGGGAAGGGAACAACCTTCCTTATTGCTGTGTTTTTGTTTTGTCTCAGTGGGGCTGGCATGGGACAGAGAGGGGCTAATCCATTCTCCTTTGGTACCCTTCCCCCTCCCCCAACTGCATATCTAGCCCTTCCCTTCTCGCTAGAGAGGGAAAGGAGCCACTAAAGGTGTTCCAGCTCTGTTACCAGGGAGAAAGAAATCAAGGGTCTTCATCTCCCAGTAACCCTTCTCTCTCCTTCATAAAAGGGAGAAGGAGGCAGCCAAGATCCTCAGCTCCATTTCATACATGGATGCATGGAGGCTTAGGGCCCAGGGCAAGGCAAAGAGCAGGGCTCCATGAGTCTAGGTCCAGCTCTGTGGCTTTGCTGCATTTTCCCCATGGCCAGTCCCAGAAGTGTTGGCATCACCTCTCTCCTCACTCCTGGTTTCTGGGATCTCCCATACAGTTTCCTCCATTCTAGCTGCCACTGTCGAGAGGTTGTTGGGTCAGGAGCTGAGGGGAAAGGTGGGGAACATGGATGTCCCACCCAAGCTGTAATGCCTTTTTTCTGGGGGGGAGGGCCATTTGAGTCATGTATGGTACCGATCAATAAAGAGACTTTTCAGTTTGAGAGTGTCCTGGTTGGTCATTGATGCCCAATAATGACTCCGGCGAAGTTAATCTTTCCTCCTTCCTTTCTGCCCTAAAGCCAGCAATTGAGGAGGGGCTATGAATTTGGCTTATGAATTTCCCTTCCCTTCTCATTTTCTTTAGCTTTTCTGCTCATTTGATTAGTAACTAGTCACCTCAGACCCTAAAATTTCCCTCTAAATTAGGGTCATATCGCCCTGAGAAGTTGGCTTCTTTCCCCAGTAGACAACTCCCCTTGGGACTAGCTTTCCCCACCCCTAGCTGCCAAGTGGCTGCCAGCCAGAGGTGCCCCCCTTGAGGCCAGTTTCCTGGGATAGGCAGCCTTAATTAGTGTGGTGGAGTGGGGATAGACGTTTGTCCAGGGCAAGCTTGGATTGAAGGAGAGTACCTGGGAGACTCAAGTCCTGTTTTTGTCGGTAAAGTTGCTACCCCCATCCAGTCCCTGCTTGCCAACCCATTTGAGCTATCTGAACTAGTAGTCTCCCCTGGTGGTAAAGTCCCTGGGTGAGGGATTAAAAAAGTAGATTGTTTGTCTCCTTGAAAGTTTGAGTGAGGGGTTGTGGGGAGGAGGAAAGAAAGTCTTAAGGCTGTTGCTAGGGGACAGCCTGGCGTTCCATAGAAAGACTGAACAGTCTCAAGTCACAGTGACTACTGTGACAAAGTAGAACTGCCCCAGAGGGGGTTTTCCCCCTCTTTGAGTTACAAAGTTAGATTCTCCGAGTGCAGATCTCCCATCTGCTGCAGAACCACTAGTGGGTTTGAACCACTGACTTTGGCTTAGAAGCTAAATACTCAGTATTGTACTGCCAGGACTCCTAGAACAGTTACTGATAACTAAGGAAACTAGTGTGTGTTTCAGACTCCTTTTGACTTACTTCCCTGATTCAGCTCTGCCATTACTAAAGAAGACTGGTGAGATAGGAAGACCCTGCTAGTAGAGTAGGGGTCTTGGCATTCCTCAGCCTCTTGTCTTTCATCCAGGCAGAGGAAACTGAGGCTTCAGACTTTCACACCATCCCTATTAGAGCACATGGCTGTTAGCAGAGAAAGTACTGCACAAGGACCATAGGCTTTCAGATCCAAGTGGTTGCATTGGCCCTGTCCTGCTGCCAGCCCCAGTGCCTCGGGACACTAAGGCCTGCATTGGCACCTCCTCTGCACGCCTGACTTGAACAAAGGACATTTACTAATCTGTCTAGCTTTAGATTTCTTTCTGACTTGTCCCTAAGTGTGCCAGGGTATGTATGTATATTGCTATTGAGCTGGGAGAGGGCATAGATAGATAATCTATGTGTATGTAAATATATATGTATGTGGTCATGTAAATGAATATGCTTTTTTTTATCTTCTTTAGTTGTGTGTTACTGAATTTGTGTATTTAGTTAGCCCACTTGGTCCCAGGCACAGTTCTAGGTGTTGAGGGTGTTACTGTATTGAACAAAGAAGAGAAGGGTATGACTGTTGGGCATGAGTGAGAGGCTACAGGTACATATGGCTTGGCAGTGTAGGGATTATGGGATGCCTGGGGCAGAGGTGGTGTGATTAGGATGGACATTGACCGGTTCACACTCGTGGGGTTTGTTTTTGTTTATTAATTTTTTTAAGTTATTTTTTTGTGTGTACCATCAAATCGGATCTGATTGGTACAGGAGATTGCCCCTCCTCCAGCAGTGCATCTGGTGGATTCAAACTGCATACCTCTGGGATTGCAGTGCAGCTTCTTGCCACTAGGCCACCAGACACACTCTTGTGTTTTTAGGGGAAAGGGTCAGGAAATCCAGAGACTCCCTGAAGAAACTCCCTTCCTGGGCAGAAACCTACTATTTGACCTCAGGAAATAGGGCCAGAGACTTTCTCTTGAGGCTCAGATCTGGCTCTTCCCCATTCGCCTCCCACAGATCCTCTGAGAAAGGCCTTTGGTAAAAGGGTTTCTGAGATGGGGAAAGGACTCCTATGTTCTGTTTCTAGGGGCAGGTATAGGTGGTTCCAGGTCCAAGCAGGAACTTGTCACAACCAAGGCCTCATTGAGGAAGCATGGGTATGTCCCTACACTATATACTGTGAGTTTTCTTGAACCTTGTGCAGTTGCTATTACAGTTCGTCAAGTCACAAGTCACTTCTGACTTAAAGGGTTTCCTAGGCTGTAATAATCTTTGTGAGGGAACTCAGGTGACATCATCTATAGAGGTTTTTGCTGCTAACCCAAAGGCCACATATCTTTGGTTGTTCGAATCCACCTTGGAAAAAGATCTGCAGTCCCCTCCCATTTGATTTATAACCTCTGACTACCCAATGGAGGGTCGCCTAACTAAATGGCAATAAGTAAGTGCTTGAGTGAATGATGGTGGTAGTAGATCCAGGGTTTTGTTCCTATAAAGTGGCTAGGAGACTTGAGCCACTGATCTTTTAGTTAGCATCCAAGTGCTTAACTATTGTGCCACCAGAGCTTCTTAGACAGTCCTACCTTCCTACAAAATAAGACCAAAGCCCAGCTCAGAATCATCATGGATGAGCTTGGAGGATATTATGCTGAGTGAAATATCTCAGTCATGAAAGGACAAATACTGTATAACACTTGTTCTAAAACAGCACTGGCATGGGAAGTTGGGAGGAGAATAGGAAAAGAGTGGATGGATAATGAACACTTCATTGGAACAGATGAGGGGAGGAATGGTCCAAAGGAATATTAAGTATTCTATGTATGACAACAATAAATGAGAGGTGCTTTGAAAATGGACTAGGGGAAGGGGAAAAAATGTTAAACAATAAATGCATTTTTAAAAACTTTAAAAATAAAAGCTCAAGACATGACACACACACACAAAAAAAAAACACACCCAACAGACACAAAAAAACCTCAAAATCGTTCCCCAGACCTCTGGTTCAATGCAACTTTCCCTGTATTTTCTGACTCAGCTTAATCCATCATGACCATTAACCCTTCCCCAGAAACTCCAATGCAGTCTGAACTCTTAACTTCTTTCCTAGTACCCCAGGGTTTAGTTCAGCACAATCCCCAGCCCCCTATTTGCACATTTATCAGAGTCCAGTCTGACCCATAACCCCTTCCTCAAAAGTGAGACCTGAGCCCAGATCAGTCCAATTTGACGTGAAGTTCCTTTCCTTAAAGTGAACAGCTCTAAACTGCCCGTTCAAGGGCTTCCTTCATCCCCTTTTTACAATGTAGTAAATAAAAGTAGAGATGGAATGAAGTTAAGAGCAGGGAAGTAAGCACGGGAAGTGCAAAGGTTGACCTACATTATGTTCTGGACCAGGTATTCTCTGGAAGCCATAAGAAGAAGGCCTGAGCCAGTTGCACTCTTATTTCCAAGCTGAATTTTAAAAATTCTGATTCTTGCTTATTTTGACTCCTTGGAACCCAAATATTTACAATAACTCACCCATGTTGTAGTCCTCAGCCTCATTCCAAGGTCTTCATTGAAGCCAAAGCAGAAAATCAAGTCCACACACTTCTCTACCAGTTCTGGGATCCTTCTTCTGATGTAGTTAAACCCTAGGTTACTCCCCTCCCTGGTAGCCCACTTTTATACCACCAGCTTACCTCTTAGGACAAGACCAAGGGACAGGCCTTGCAGAAGTCCCAGAAGAAGACCAAGTCAAAACTCAACCTCATTGCCACTGAGGTGGAAATGTGATTCATAGCTGACCTTCCAGTGAGTTTGTCGAATGCTGCAAATTACTTGAGAAGATACTGCTCATCCTTCTCCCATGGACCCACTGATGGACTTGAATCTCCACTGATGGACTTGAATGCCATTGAGTTAGCTGACCCTTCAGCGAGTTTTCAGATCTTTTGTATGCTGTCTCCACGGGTTAGGCCACCAGACTTCCCTCAGAGAAGTTAAAAAAAAAAGCCTTCATTGCCATTGACTTGGAATCAAAACTCATAGCTGACTTTTCAGTGATTTTTTTTAGAGGATATAAATTACCCAAAAAGAGATTTTTCTCCTACAGAGGAGCAAGTGGATTTGAACCACTTGCCCTTAGATTTGAAGCACAACTTTTTACTCACTAGGCTACCAGAGCTGTACCAAAGGAGAGTAGAGGAGAAGAAATCTCCCCTCATTAAGTAAGGCTGCCAGGAAAAGGTAGGCATCATTTCTCTCCTTTCCTTTTGATGGACTTGAGGTGTACCAGTTAGGTTGCTCATAACTGTAGTTCATGACATTTAATGCTGTCATGAGAATCCATAAATACAAAAGCTAGAACTTGGTGGTGATTCAAATCTGCCTCTGTGGTCCCCATCTCATCCTTCTACCAGAATACTTATCATTTCGTTGCTTTCCTTTTTATCTAATCTTAGCTCTAAGGAGCTCTGATGACTCAGTGGTTGAGAGCTTGACTGCTGATGGTTTGAACCAATCCTAGCAGCTCTGTGGGAGAAAAGACCCAGTGATCTCAGACTAGAAAACCTGAGGAGCATTTCTACTATGTCACACTGAGTTGCTACAAGGGAAAAATTACCTTGGTGACACCTAACAACAACACAAACTCTCAGCTTTGTGTTCCTAAGGTCCTTTTGTAACAGTATTAAAATTTTAAATTTTATTTTGTTAAGTGCCATTGAATCAAGTATGACTCATAGTGACCTATGAACAACAGATCTGAACCCTGTCCTGTCTTGTGCCATTCTCAGCATCTCTGCCACACTTGAACACATTGCTGCAGTCACTGTGTCAATTCATCTCATTGAGAACCTTCCTCTCTTTCTCTGACCCTCCACCTTTCCAAGCATGATATACCTTTTCAAGGAATAAGGTCTCCCAGCACCATGCCCAAAATATGTGAGACAAGGTTTCACCATCTTTTCCTTTAAAGAGCACTCTGGATGCACTTTTCCCAAGACATATCTGGGGTTTCAGACAGTTCATGAGATTTCAGTGCTCTTCTCTAAGACCACAACTCAGCTGCATCAATAATTCTGTCATTTTTTTTAATCTATTTTCATTTTTGGGAGAAATTTGAAATGCAATGCCAATATCATTCGTAGTTTGGCCTTATATTATAATCAAGAATAATCTAGACTGCCAATCTGGAAATAGAGAAAGAAGGAAATTGGTTAATTCTTAAAAATACCTTGGGGAGCTCTCGTGGCCTAGTGGCAAGAAGTTGCACTACCATCCCAGAGGCGCATGGTTCGAATCCACCAGATGCTCTGCCGGGGAAGGAGGGACAATCTCCTCCTGTACCAGTCAGATCTGATTTGACGGTACACACAAATAATAAAAAATTTAAAAAAAATACATCTAGCTAGTTTTGAGTCCTGTCAGTCGTTCTTACTCACTGTCCAGCTCTCAAAAGCATAGCAAATTATTGAAAAGACCATGGCCTCAATCAGGCTTGCCTTAGTCTTCACACTGAAATCATTGCTCCTCAGTAATTTGGAGAGGTGCTTGAAAGTGGGCTTCCCAATGCAGTATGTCTCTAGATATGACTTCTGGTACCAAGGTTGTTGATTGTGAATCCAAGTAAGATTAAATCATTGACAATTTCAGTCTTTTCTCCAGCTATCATGATGTTGCCTATTGCTCTAGTGGTGAGGCTTTAAAATTTACAACTCATTTTTCCCCTCAGATTTAAAAACTGTATTACAAACTAATCTTACTTATATTACTTAGGGGGTATGTGTAGTTATTTCAAGAGCACTGGTGACATACTCTATTGGAAGTTGAAAAGACACATCTCCCTGACAAGTGCTGAGAGAATGGCTCAAAGAAAGATGGGCAATCTCCTATGCCTTGGAAACTTGATGCAGGGTCACCTCTGAAGTCAGTTTCAACTCAACAGCAATGACTTCATTGTTGATGATTGCTGTCGGGTTGAGCACAACTCATATTGACTCTGAACAAAAGACCTAATCCCTTTTCATAACTATCGTCATTTCTCCAAGTTCTATGACTTTTGTTTCTCCAAGTTCATCAAGTTTCCAGAGGCATGTGATTTAGGAAGTGAATGCCATTCCTGCTTCCAAACCTGTTTTACAGCTAAGAGCTCCAGATCCTTTCCCAGCTCATAAGCGTGATGATTGGGAGTTCATACTTCTGTATGACATGTGCCACCTTTTAAACATTGTTATGGCACCACACAATATTTGTCCTTTTGCGACTGAGATATTACAGTCAGCATAATGTCCTCCAGGGTCACCCATTTTGAATAATATTGCATGAGTTCCTTGTTTTTCAATGCAGCATAGTATTCCATTGTGCGAATATACCACAGCTTCTCTATCCATTCGTTTGTTGATGGGCACCTGGGTTGTTTCCAACTCCTTGCTATTGTGAACAGAGCTGCGATAAACATGGGTGTACATGTATCTGCTTGGATGTCAGTTATGGTCTCTTGGGGGTATATTCCCAGTAGTGGAATTGCTGGGTCAAATGGTATCTCTATTTGCAACTTTTTGAGAAAGCACCATACCGCCTTTCCACAGTGGTTGCACCATTTTACATTCCCAACAGTGAATAAGGGTTCCAGTTTCTCCACAACCTCACCAGCATTGTTGTTTGCTGGTTCTGTTAAATTTTGCTATTCTGACTGGGGTGAGATGATATCTCATAGTTGTTTTGATTTGCATCTCTCTTAGAGCTAGGGATTTTGAACATTTCTTCATGTGCTTGTTAGCCATCTGAATGTCTTCTTTGGTGAAGTGTCTATTCATATCCTGTGCCCATTTTTCAATTGGATTATTTACCTTTATCTTGTTGTGCTCAAGTATTTTAAAATTCTAGATATAAGTCCCTTATCTGACATGTCATTACCAAATACTTTTTCCCAGTCTGTGGCTTCCCTTTTTACCCTGTTGGAGAAGTTTTTGGATGTGCATAGGGATTTGATTCTTAGAAGGTCCCATTCATCTATTTTATCTTCTCCTTGTTGTAGATTATTAATCTTTTTTAAAAAAATTATTTCTAACTAATATTGTATTGCTAAGATTCCTTTGGACTCTGGCAGCATAATCTGTAGAGAGTTGCGCTGCTAATCGAAAGGCTATACCTCTCTGACAGGTCAAAGCCCAAGAAAGATGGGCTGTTTACAGCTTCAGAAGCCCACTTCTCAGTTCTGACTAATCGGCAATGACTCTGACTTTTGAAGATTAATTTTGATACATGTTTCTGCATCTCGTTCATTCTGAGGAATGTATAATATTCTACTATGTGCCATTAGTATAGTTATTCATCTTGTCTCTGTCACTGGACATTTGAGTTGTTTCTAGGTTTTTGTTAGTATGAAGGGTACTTCTATGAACATTTTGTTCCCATCTCCTAACACACATAATTTCTATTGGTACATCTTTTCTGTGATCTTTGTGAATACATGTTCCCATCTTCAAGCCCAGGTCTGAGTCTTTTCACTATAAGCAGGAATTTTAGAGTGAACTTGAATTAGAAAAAAGGAAGGGGTGAACGTGTGAACATGTTTGGTATATCTTAAGCCGAAGGAACGGAAAAGGGGAAAAAGCCTCAAGTTGCAATATTGAAGAATTTTGTGGGCAAAATATTGAGTGACTCAGTAAGTATCAAAAGAACATGGAAGAAATAGATAGACCCATACTACCCCCAAAATAATTGGTTGATATTCAGTTATTTCAGGAGGTAGTATATGATCAAGAACTGATGGTATTTATATATTAACATAGATACATGTTAAAATAATATTTCTGAATTAAAATAGCAAGTTATAAGATGATATAAATTGTTGTTGTTGTTAAGTGCCATCAAATCACTTGCGACTCATAGCAACTCTATTTACAACAGCCCTAAACCCTGCTCTATCCCTTGCCAATCTCACTGTCTCCAAAGTACCTATCCCCATTATCCCAGTGATTGAATCAATTCATCTCATCGAGGGTCTTCCTCTCCTGCTCTGTCCCTCCACCCTTCCAAGCATGATGTCCCTCTCCAAGGACTGGTCCCTCCTTGCAACATGTTCAAGTATGTCAGACAAAGCTTCAGCATCCTTGCCTCCAAGAAGCAGCCTGTCTTCACCCTCTCTAGGACGAACTTGTTTGTTCACCTAGCAGTCCATTGTATGTTCAATACTCTTCTCTAACACCAAAGCTCAAAGGCATCAATT
>NW_006399756.1:28851788-28854423 GCF_000299155.1 Elephantulus edwardii
ATTAACACAATTAAATGTTCTGGGATTCTCATTCTTCTCAGAGTCAGCCACAGTTTGTTATGATCCACACAGTCAAATGCCTAGTACTGATACAAAATTTTTCCTCAAAATGCGTAACTTCATTAAGAGGAAACATAAGACAAACTCAAAATGAGGACTATAGAAGCTACGTAACTCATAGTTGTTAAGGGCCATCAAGTCCACTACAACTCAAAGTGACCCATAGATTTGAACCTTCCCCTGTCCTGTACCATCACCACCGCCTCTGACTTGCTTGAACCCATTGTTACAGTCACTGCAGCAATCCATCTGGCTGAGGATCTTCCTGTGTTTGACCTTTTGTCTTTCCCAGCGTAATCCCAGGGCTTCCAAGGACTGGCCCCTTCTGACAATACACTCAAAGTATGTTAGACAAAGTTGCAATGGATTTCAAACCCTTGGTTTTGGAATTCATAGAAGTAGGTTTGGGGAGGGTAGTATGTCTGACCTCATGGAAATTGGTTTTCTATTGTGCATCCTTTTGATGGGGACAGTTCTGCTTTGTGGAGTTTGTAGAGGTCAAACATGGCCATCTCCACATCACCCTCACTCTTTTTACATATATGTTTGGTATATGTATTCTCAACAAATTCTTGGCAGATTTTTTTAAAAAAAATTAATTCAGTGTGGTATGGAACTAGAGAAGTGGAAGAGATAAGAAGACACGTATTACCAGAGGAATACAGTTCTTTTACCTGCTGCCAGTAAAACCAATCTTGGAGATAGATGGATTGGAGTGGGGAAAGTTTTATTATATATGCTAGTACATGCTGGCCTAATGGTAAGGAGCTGTGCAATAATCCGAGAGGCAGGCTGGCTCAACCCACCCGCTGCATCACAGGGAAAGGATGGACAGTCTCCTCCTATGCAATTTACTGCTTCTGAAGATCCACTGGAGGGTCAGCTCTGAGGCAGTTCTCACACAACAGCAGTATCTGGGAAGCAGCAGGTATGAACTTCCCAAATCTGTCCCCTAAAAATCTAGGAGATATTTATAGGCTAGGTTAAAGGTGTAAGCAAAAATTCATGTTTATTCAGCACTTTCAGGAGGGAAATGCAGGATTATCTTCAGAAAAGGAGCAATTCTAAATCGGTAGGCACATGCAGTTTGCCTCTAAGATGAAGATTTTCTGATTAGCTGTTGAGTCATCCCCTGTGCTATAGGTTTTCTTTCAAGACGGCTACCCTCTTCTAGGTCATATGCTCTCATGGCACCTGAAATTTTTGCCGTATGGTTTCAAGTCAGAACTAACTCATAGCTGAGCCTCTAGCAGGTTTTCAGAGGCTGTAAATCTCCCAGGAGGAGATTGCCCATCTTTCTTCCTTGGAGCTCCTAGTGGATTTGAACAGCATGCCTTTATGTTGGTAGCACAATTTCTTACCACTAAGCCACCAGAGCTCCCTTATTATGTTGATTGTTGTTGTTGTTATGTACTATTGATCAGCTGAATTTTCAGTAATTGGTGAGTTTTTAGAGAAGTAAATTGCATGGGAGATTGTCCATCCTTCTCTCACGGAGCAGCTGTTGGATTTGAACCACATGCAGGTTTGCAGCACAACTTCTCACTGCCAGACCATCAGAGCTCATTATATTATGTTTTTTTTTCAATTTTAAAAATTCTTTTAAATGTAAATTATGTTAATAGAAGGAAGTAATGACTAGGAGTGGGGTGAGGCAACCCGCAATAGTTAAAGTTGCTAAACTTGATAGAGCTATGTGGCTCAGTGGTAAGGAGTTGTGCTGCCAGCCCAAAGGCATATGGGTTCAAATCTAGCTTCTGAAAACCAGGAGGAGCATCAGCTGTGAGTTGGTTCTGACTCAACAGCACATAACAACAACAAACTAAGGAGATCTTCCTCATAATTCCCCTAGGCTAAGAGAACAACAGAACGGGATGTTTTAAAATTAGGAGATGTGTGTTAGGGTTATATCTTTTATCTGTACCTATTCATTCTGTATGCTGAACAAATCAGTCAAGAAGCTGGGTGATATGAATAAGAATATGAGGTGTGTGCTCAGAGCAGGGGACCTGACAGGTGGCCCCTCTGTTTACCACAAACCCCACAGGAATCTGGACGCCTTGTGACCAGGCAGAACATAGATTGTGGCCAGCTTGGTAACAATTGCCCTACAAAATAAAAAAATAAATAAAAATAAAAAAAACAAAATAAGAAAAAGAATAGGAATATGGCATTGGAAAATTCATCAACACGCTGTGTTATGCAGATGACACAACCTTGCTTGCTAAAAGTGAAGAGGACTTGAAATATTTGCTGCAGAAGATCAAAGACTGTGCCTTCAATATGAATTACACCTCAGCATCAAGAAAACAAAAATCCTCACTACTGAACCAATAGGCAGCATCTTGATAGATGGAGAAAAGATTGAAGTGGTCAACAATTTAATTTTTCTTGGATCCATTATCAATACTCATTGTAATACTGTCATCAAATCAGAAGGCATGTTGCATTGGGAAAATCTGCTGTCAAGAACCTCTCTAAAGACTGTTTATGTTGTGGATTAGGACTTCTACTGTTGTTCCTAGCTTTTCTGTAATGAATTTTATAGTCCTTGGTTTTAGTCCTAGGTCCATGA
>NW_006399756.1:28856142-28943148 GCF_000299155.1 Elephantulus edwardii
AAGCACTGTGGCATTTGGACAAGAACAAACTGGGAGGAGGGTAGAGAGAATAGTGCAACAGTGAATGAATGGAAACCCAAAATCTCTGTAAATGTTTATGAAAATTAATAAAATATAGAAAAAAAAAGAACCTCTCTAAAGTGCTAAAGAACAATGATATCCGTTTAAAGACTAAGATAAGCTGGTTGAAGCCATGGTCTTTTCAGTGACTCCTTAGACATGTGAGAGTTGGACAATGACTAAGGATGACAGAATTGATGCCTTTGAATTGTGGTGTTGAAGAACAGTACTAAATATGCCATGCGCTTCCCAAAGAACAAACAGGTGTCTCTTGGAAGAAGTGCAACCACGTGGGTGCTCCTTTATGGCAAGAATTGTGAAACTTCATCTCACATACTTTGGGCATTTTGTCAGGAGGGGCTGGTTCTTGGGAAAAGGAGGTATCATGCTGGAAAAAGAGAGGGTCAGAGGATGAGAGGACGATTCCTATTGAGGATTGACACAATGAGTACATCAATAGGCTCAAGCATATCAGAGATTGTGAGGAGGCATAAGGTTCAGATCTGTTGTTCCTAAGAGTGGTATGCATTGTAGTCAGTCTCATGGCACTTGGCAACAACAAGAAGAGGCTAAGGGCTCCAGACTGATAAGGAGTTCGGGCTCCAGACTGATAAGGAGTTCTTCCGTTGTCCTTCTGTACTAAAAGGACACTTTTGCCGTTTTATTATTAAAGAAATGTTAGTTTTTCTGTTGTTTTCTTGCCTGTTGATGTGGAGTCCATCCCAACTTTTTAGGGTGTGGACAGCGCTTACATTTAATTTCTGTTGGACAGCACTGTCTTAGAGTAGCTGAGATTCTTTAGATGGGAAGAATGTTGTTGTTAAATGCAGAGAAAATCTGTATTTAGTTAGGTATTGGGATCAAGTTTCTATCTTTTCTTTTTTTTAAAAAATTAACTTTTTTTGCTGCTAATAATTTATGAAACAAAAACAGTATAAAAAGACCTCGACATTATAAAGTAGAGCAAATGATACAAAATTAAGACTTAAATGTATAGAGCAAATAAGACTGGAAGAAAATGTGATTAAAAATATTCATCAACTTTTTAGGAGTTCATGTGGGAGTGATAAGCTTGCAAGCTTAAATACCATAGAGAAAATTTAAAAGAAAAAATGACTTTTACCTCCATTTAAAAAAACGGAGAAAAAAACCCAAAAAAACTCTGAAGCCAAAAAACCTTGAGGGAATGAGTTGCTGGTTCTGAGGCATTGGGATCATAGTCCTGCGGGACATCAAGGTTAATTGACATAACATAATCCACAAAGACAATATTCTGCATTCTCCTTTGGTGCATAGCAACTGGGGCTGTAAAGCTTGCAAGAGGTCATCTAAGGAGCAACTTTTGCTCTCTTGTCTGAAACAAAGAAGAGGGAAGGAAGGCATAGATGTATAGAAGCAATTAGTCCAAAGGACTAGTGTACCACACAAACCTCAACCTCCAAGACCCTGAGACCAGAAGTAGATCATGCTGGCTATAACTGATGGCCACTTCAAAAGGGGTCACAGTAGAAACTTCCCCAGAACTAGGGGGGAATGTGGAACAAAACAGGGGGGCACTCACTGCTGAGAGCATATTCTTAAACATATAAAATGAGGTTTGTAAAACTAAGGTTTAGGGTATTGTCGATGTTAGGTTCTGTCGAGTCAAATGCAATTTGTAGTGACACTACGAACAACAGATCTGAACCCTTTCCTGTCTTATGTCATCCTCATAATTTCTGACATACTGGAACTCATTGCTGTAGTCTCTGTGTCAGTCTTTCTTGTTGAAGGTCTGCCTCTCTTTTGCTGACCTTTCACCTTTCCAAGCAGAATGTCTCTCTCCACGGAATAGCCCCTCCTAACAATATTATAATCGTGTGTGCCTTGCAGTCAGAGCTGACTCACAGCTGATCCTCCATCAGGTTTTCAGAGGCATTTAATTGCAGGGATGTAATTGCCCATCCTTCTCCTTTGGAGCAGCTGGTGGTTTCAAACCGCTTACCTTTGGTGTTGCAGCACAGCTTCTTACCACTAGGCCACCAGAATTTAGTAAACAAATATGTGTATTAGATAAGTGCTGAGAGCATTAGAAGTTAGTAAACAAGTATATATTATCTAGATAAAGCTAAATGGAAAAACATTTACGTGAAGGAGGACTTGTAAAGCAAGAGATGCTAATCTAAAGAAAGAATGCCTCATATACTCTAATTGGTTGCACCTTACTTTGAGACAAAATACCCAACTCTGAATGGGTACGCCCTGACTAATGCTAGGACTGACGGCATTTAAACTGGAATCTCACAGCCTCAGTGAAGCATTGAGGAATTGGGCTGCTAACCTGAAGGCACACCGCTCAAATACACCAACTGCTCTGCTGGAGAAAGAAAGATGGTCAATCTCCTCCTGTGTAATTTGCTGCCTCTTAAAGCTGCTGGAGGATCAGTTCCGACTCAGTGGTACCTCATAACTCAGAGCTGCAAACCAGAGGCTGTCCACCTTTCCTGCTTCCTACAGTTCTGCTGGATTTCACCACCACTCAGTCCTCTGGGTATTGAATGCTGGCTATTATTATAATTAAGGTTAGACATAATTATTTGAATATTAATTATTGATTGGTTGTTAAGTCTTAAATTGCCTCTAGTGTTTACCTTTGGATTCAATTTATGTGAAATTATATACGGGCTTGGACCTCGTGGCCCCAAAAAGAGTGTGACTTGCAATTGTAATATTTGTTACCATATTCTCTTCCTCTTAAGCCCACGCGATACACTAACTCCTGAGACTAACCAACCAAGGACAGTCAAAAGAGCAGTATTTGCCCAAAGATAAAGCCCAAGAGGCAGAAAGAGGCAGAAAGAAGGATTGATTAATGGAATCGAGAATTACTGGGAGGAAGTGGGAAAAGTGCAAATACATTTTAAGTGTTGTAACTAATGTTATAAAACAAAATGCATGTAAATGATTAAATGGAAAACCAGTTTACTTTGTAAATACTCAAATAACAAATTTTAAAAAGGTTTAAAAATTAAAAGTGTCTACTTGACAATAATTAACCACTGCTAAATGAAACTAGTGCTGTTATATCTGGAGGAACATTCTTCTACTTTGTCCATCACTCTTTGTCAATGAGGTAACTTGGGTTTGCTATATGCTGAACCCTGTGCCATGGGATGTCAAATACCAGAATGGTTTCCCACTGTGGACAATGTTTGATGGAGTTCCCAGTTGTAAAACAGGTTGGGAAGCAGGAGAGGCATCCACTTCCTAAATCACATGCCTCTGGGAACTCTATGAACTTGGAGAAACAATGATAGCTATGGAAAGGCATTAGGTCTTTTGTTCATGGAGTAACCATGAGTCGACCTTGATGGCAATCAACAACAACAACAATAATTTTATTACAAACATATTTATAACTTTGGGGGTGTATATGTATGTATAAATAAAAACTAAACCCTAAAAGAAAAGAAAACAAAATGTGGATACTCTGAAATATATGAAGAAGGTTTAAAATATTTTCATGTAGTTATTAAAAAGTAGGTTTAATGAAGGAAGACCTTTATCATAGACTGAATTGTGTCCCCACCAATGCGTGTATGCAATGATAATAACACATGGTAATGATAATGTACATAATAATTTTCTCATGAAAATCAAATAGTTGTAAAAGGCTTAAGGGTGAAACACAAAACCCATTCATTTCATCACAGCACAGATCAATGTTAAGGAAAGGTCCCTTGTGTGTGTCCTATAACACCCTTTATGCCACCAGAGATAAAAGGGGAAGACAGCTAGCCCAGATGAAATACCTCAGTACCACCAAGAAAGAATTGCAACAGAGCCCACCAGTTGTACACATTTCAGGATGGCCCACTACATGGAACCATTAGCAAAGGAGATCTTTAAAGGAATCTTAGTAGCTGAACTTCTGAGTATTTTTGGAACATTTTGTTTACTGAAATGAACAGAAGCCAAGATTTCAGATAAATAAAGAGCTAAAAATGTCTCTTAATCTTAGAATTTTATTACAAATCCATTGAACTATTTTAAATGTATGGAGTCAAAGAGCATGATAAAGTAAAATGGCTAAACAACAAAATCTAGGACCAGTCATCATGTTCAGCTTCCCAATTAAACTGTTTAGGTCTTTGGAATAAAGAAAAGAAAGATGAGCCCACCCCACTGTAGCCTATTGACAGCTTCATGAACACCTGGCTGGCCGCTATGACCTGAAACTCACCTCACATCCACTAAGCAAAATCCATTGTCTGCTGTTTTCATTATGTATCAATATTGAATGCCTTATAGTCCTATTTTCAGCAGAAAACTTCCAGATGTGTAGGCTGGATTTAGAAGAGGCCGTGGCACTAGGGACATCATAGCCAATAGATCTTGGCTGAAAGCAGTAAGTACCAGAAGAATGTCTGTGTTTCATTGAATATGCAAAGCCATTTGACTGTGTGGATCACAACAAACTATGGCTAACTTTGAGAAAAACAGGGATCCCAGAACACTTAATTGTGCTAGTGTGAAACCTATACTTGGACCAGGAAGCTGTAGTCAGAATAGAGCAGGGAAACACTGCATGATCAGAAAAGATATGCATGAGGGATGCATCCTGTCTCCATACCTTTTCAATTTAAATGCAGAACAGCTCCTTCAGGAGGCTGGACTTTATGAGGAGGAATGTGGTATCAGGATTGGAGGAAGACTCAACAACCTGTGTTATGCAGATGATACAACTTTGCTTGCTGAAACTGAAGAGGACATGAGGAGTTTGCTGCAGGTCAAGACTATAGCCTTCAGCATCAGGAAAACAAAGATTCTCAGCACTGGACAATTGGCAGCTTCATGATTGATGGAGAAGAGATTGAGATTGTTGATATCTTCAACTTGCTTGTTTGTACATTCAACACTCTTGGCACCAGCAGTCAGGAAATCAAAGGACAATTTGCATTGGGAAAGTCTGCTGTCAGACTTTTTCAATACTCTAGAGTATTGAAGAGCAGTAATGTCAGTCCAGAGACTAAGATACACCTGATCCAGGCCATGGTCTTTGCAATTATTTGCTATGCATTAGAGAGCTGGACAATAACTAAGAATGATAATGAATGATTGATGCCTTTGAGTTGTGGTGCTGGGCAAAAATATTGAACATACTGTGAAAGGCCAGGATAACAAACATGTCTGTCCTGGAGATGGTGAAAGCAGGCTGCTTCCTGGAGGCAAGGATTTTGAAGCTCCATCTCACATACTTTTGGCACATGGCCAGGAGGTACCAGTCCTTAGAGAAGGATATTATGCTAGGAAGGGTGAAGAGACGGTGCAGGAGAGAAAGACTCCGGATAAGATGGAGTGACGTAGTGACTGGAGAAATGGGATTAGGTCTGTTGGAGATGATGATAGGATAGGGCAGGGTTCAGAACTAATGTACATAGGGTCACTATGCGTCAGAGGTGACGTGATGGCACATAACAACAACATTTATGTTTTACAAGTAAAAGACTATGAAAAGAAGAAGAAGGGGTGGGGGAAAAGAATTACCAGGAGTGGAGCTATGTCTTTTTAAACTCTGTAAAAGGAATCTTAGACCTGTGAAGGCCAGGACACTGGGGATATCCAAGCACGTACTTCCAGAACCAAGGGAGAAAGCCTTCCTTACATTATAGCTGGCATGTAAATTTGGACTTAATAGTTTCTTAAACTATGTTGTTGTTGGGTGCCACTGAGTCCACTACAGGTCATATCAAACTCATAAACAAAGGATCTGAACCTCGCCCTATCCTATAACATTCTCATTATCTCTGATAAGCTTGAGCCCATTGTTACTCTGATACTTGAACCCACTGCATTTATCCATCTTGTTGAGGACCTTCCTGTCTTTCACTGTACCTCCACCTTTCCAAGCATAATGTCCTTATCCAAGGACTGAGCCTACCTAACAACATGCCCAAAGTACGAGACAAAGTGTCACCATCCTTGCCTCTAAGAAAATGAATGTCTATTTGTTAAAGTTATTCATTTGTATTTCTTTTCAGCAGCACTAAATAAGTAAAACACCCCTTCACAGATAAATGGATAAAGTGTGATTTAAAGGCAAAAGTAATAAGACTAAATGTAGAGAAATAAAGTGATCAAGTAAATGCATATTAAAACAATATGGCTCACCCCTATTAAACTAGCAGAGATATTATTCTTTGTAAACTTAAAAATATATTTGACAATTTTATTGACAAATAATTAACATACTTTATAATTAACTAATTTACAGTTCAACATTCAAGATTATACAGCTGTCACCACAATTTTAGAACATTTCCATCACCCTGAAAGGAAACTCCTGTTAGCATGGCTCTCATTTTAATCCACTCCACTAGCCACTCATTAATCTGCTTTATATCTCTATAAATTTACCTACCCTGAATATTTCATATAAATGGAATCACATGATACAATCTTTTATGACTGGCTTTGTTACAGGCACCTGAGATTTGAAAGTTCTTACAAAGTATAATTAAGAATGAGGATATAAGAACAACAGCCATATCTAACTTTTATCAACTTCACAAAGGGAAACAGTCCCTGTCAAAAGCATCAACATCATAAAAGTAATTCCCATGAGGTCAGATATGTCTTCTATTCTTCCGTACTTCTTTCTACTCTTTCAGAGACCCATAATGGGAAGTTAGAAGGTTATAATCCAGGTTAATTGCAGAATTCAGTCAGGACAAATTCCAAAATGTGTTCACAGGCATCTTAACCTTGAGTCTTGTGGCTAAAGCCAGTGTTACAATGTTCTCAGTCCTACCAATATTGGCTTTCGTCCCCAGCCCACTTAGCAGTCCAACTTACTTGGGCAAAAGCTCTTAGCTTAGCTCTGGTTCTGTCCGTGGAGTGTAGCAGTCCTTAAAGCAACTCTACCTCATGTTGATTCTCTGATTCAGCTATGGCTGCTGCTGCCATAGATGTAGCTGGAGCAAGAATTTCTGGGCCTGAAGAATGTGTTACATTCTCTTGCTGCTTCTTCTCTGGCAGTGGGGAAAGTCTCTTTCTGCTGCTGGATCACTCAGTTTAATGGCAAGATGAGATAATCCCCTAGTGGACTGATGAGATAACCAATCCCCTTGTGGATAGGCTAACACATCCCATTAGCATATTTCCAACCATCCATATGACAAAGTCAAGTTCAGTGGCAAGGAAAGCGATTTTTTTTTAAATTTAATTTTTTTATTACTTTTGTGTGTGTGTGATCAAATCGAATCTAACTAGTACAGTAGGAGATTGTCTCTCCTTCTCCAGCAGAGCTTCTGGTGGATTTGAACCGTGAGCCTCTGGGATTGCAGCACAGCTTCTTGCCACTAGGCCACCAGCGCTCTCTGGAAAGCGATTTTTAATAATAAACTCCACAAAAGGGTAGAATTTATTAGAGCGATAGGAAAGAAGGTCAAGGAGGGAGGAATGAAGGAGCCTACAGCTAGTGAGTTGATAATGCAAGTCTTCATTCTAAAAGAGAGAGTCAAAGTAAAAGGACTGTATAATTTTCTTAACTCTAATAAAGCTTTCAAGAGCTCTGGTGACCTAGTCGTAAGGAGTTGTACTGACAATCCAAAGCCAAGTGGTTCAAATCTACCAGCTACTCTCCCATGCAATTTCCAATCTCTGAAAACCTGCTGAAGTCGGTTGGTGGACATGTGATGATGAACAGTGAATGAAGCTTTACATATTCATCAATTGTCTGGGGAGTGGTGGGCTTTTCAAAAAATTGGCCCATCTAGGTGGAGTTATGGAAATGAGATGCATATATGCGTTAAGTGTTTCATGATGGATTCCATCGTGAAGGCTTCTGGACCAGTGAGCATCACTTAGGGAATGGTGCAAATGTGTAGTCATTTTAAGTCTTGTCCCAGTTGAAGGTTCTCTACTGCCGTTAGAGGAAAGTCACATAACAATTGAGAATGGTAGATTGTATAGGCTCAAGGAATTAGTTTAAGCAAGTTCTACTTAGACAGTAACTTAAAACCTGAATGCTCGTTGCAATAAGATATTGTTTTAGGTGCCATTGAATCTACTACAAGGAGTAACAGTTCTCTGAACAACAAGTTGGAACCTTGTTCTATCTTGTGCCATCTTCACAATCTCCAGCATGCTCACATTCATTGTTACAGTCACTGTGTCCATCCCTCTTGCTGAAGGTCATCCTCTTTCTCTGATCCTCCACCTTTCCCAGCATGATGTCTTTTTCCAAAGACTGGCCCTTCCTGATAACATGCCCAAAGTATGTGAGACCAAGTTTCATCCAGATATATTTGGATTTTTTTTTGGCATTCCCTATGATATTCAATACTCTTCCCCAACGCCACAATTCAAAGATAAGTTTTTCTTTGGTTTTCTCATTCCAGTCGGCAATAAGACATGGGCAAACATCTATCTGCCTTGTGGTTTTCTCATCTAACATCAGGTACCTCCCTCAGATCTGGTTACTCTGTCTCAGTCTCTCTCTCTTTTGCAATCAGTGCCATTGAGTTGAAATCAACTCATAACTACCCTCTGAAGTTATGAATCTCATGGGAGAAAGTTGCCATATTTTTCTCAAGGAAATGTTGGTGGGACTCAAACTGTCAAAGAAGCTCAGCTTTTGGCTTAACAGTGCAACTCCCTATAGATCACACCATACATCATGCATGTGGTGCTTCCTGTTACTGTCTTAACACCATGATTAATTGTGCCTGTTTTTGAAGTATGGAAATTATCTCTTACTAAAGAGGCAAAGATTTTTCCATGATGCTACTCAAAGGTTGAGAGTCCCTTCATGGAGCAAACAGCTAAGCACTTGACTACTAGTTAAAAAGTTGGCAGTTCATACTCACCCAGAATCATCTAGAGAAACAGGCCTGGGTGATCAACTTCTGAATGCTCACAGCTTGTAAAAACAAAAAGCAGTTCTGAGTCAGAGTCAGTTCAACAGCAATTAATAACAACCCCATGCTGGGCTATATGCCAAGATACTAGACTCTTCTACACTTCTAATAAGTCACTCTGTTAGAAAATCAAATGGTATTAATGTGTCTGATTCAGGCCTTGTCTTTCCAACTACTAGCTATGTATCCGAGACCTGGACAGTGAATAAGGATTACAGAAAAATAATTGACATCTTTGAGCTGTGGTGTTGGAGAAGAACATTGAACATTCCATGGACAGCCAAGAGAACGAATAGTTAGGTCCTGGAGATGGTGCAGCCAGAGTGTTCTTCTCACATGCTTTGGACATGTTGCCAGGAGGTGCTATTCCTTGGAAAGGAACAAGATGTTGAGAAGGGTGGAGGATCTGCGAAGGAGAAGAAGACCCTCAACCAGGTAGATTGATACAGTGACTTCTGCAATGGGCTCTTGTGTGTCATGAAGTGTGAGGATGGTGCAGGACAGAACAGGGTTCAGATCTTTTGTTCATAGGGTTGCTATGAGTTGTGCTCAACTCAGCGGCACCTAACAACAACAACATTAATGTACTATGCTGTACAGAGGTAACTCGTGGCTGCTGTGATGAGCACTGTGACACTGATGTGTCAAATGCGAGAATGGTTACCCATGGTGGACAGCAGTGACGCTCCCCGATTAAAACAAGCTTAGAAGCAGGAGTAGCATCCACTTCTGAAATAGCTTGCCTCCGGAAACCCTGTGAACTTGGAGAAATGATGAATGTTATACAAATGTTCAGGTCTTTCATTCAGAGTGTTGCTGAGTCATCTACGACTCAACGACACTTAACAACAACAACACCTGGACTCTAACCAAAAGGTCATGTGTCTGTGGTGGTAAAAACCTACCAGCTGCTTCATGGGAGAAAGATGAACAATACTTTCTTATTAAAATATATAGCCTTGGAAACTCAATGCAGGATCTCTGATGTCAGTGAACATCTCTTGGATCAGACTCATTTTAGTCCTCGAAGTGACATCTTTGCTTTTTTAACACTTTGAAAGATGTCTTCTGCAGCAGATTTTCCTGTAACTCATAGTAACTATTGAAAAAAAAAGGATCAAGATGTGAAATAACAAAGACTGGAATTAGGGCATTTGCAGCGGGAGTGGAGAGAATAGGGAAGTGGACACAATTTGACTGATTACTGAATAAGATGGGAGGGACATGAAGGGCGTTGTGCCATGAGCTAAATTGGGATTCTTTGGAAGAATCACAGCAGAGTGGTTTAGAACACAAGATTTTACAGCACACACTTCTGTTTCAAATCCTGGCCTCACCACTTACTACCTGAGTAACCTTGTATAAGTTAGTTAGCCTTTCTGAGCTTGTTTCCTCATCTTTAAAATGAAAGCCATAATAGCTCCCATTTAAGCATTACTAGGAAGATTAATTGATACAGAAACTTAGAAAATATCCAGCATGAAATACAGTTTCAATAAAGATTAGTTGTTATGAAATCTCCAACAGCCCCGAGAAATCAGGGTCTCAGACTTCTTTGTCTCCAGCCACCTGTTAGTCCAGAAATAGTCCCTTCACCTCCCCCCCTGCATCCAGTTCACTGTCAGGAAGTCACCCAAGGATGTTCTGAAGCCCACAGGAGTGGAAATAGAGGGAATCTAGAAGCAGGAGGTATGGGAAGTTTGGAGTGGGAGGTAGAGTTAAAAAAAGAAACTCTCAATTCCTACTCACAGAGCTCCTGTAGGACAGAAGAGAACTGCCCCATGAGGGTTCCAAGGCTGTAAACTTGGTGGAAAGGAACCCTGGTGGCTCAGTGTTTAAAGCCTCAACTGATAACTGAAAGAAAGGTCAGGGGTTTGAACCCATCAGCCACCCTGTGGAAGAAAGATATGGCAGTCTGCTTCTGCAAAGCTTTAGAACCTTAGAAACCCTATGAAGCATTCTCCTCTGTCATATAGGCCCGCTGTCGTCAGGATCCTCTCCATAGCAATGGGTTTTAGAATCTTTACGGAAGTATGCTGCCATATCTCTCTCTTGCCAAGGGAAAAAGTGGATTTGTACTGCCAACCTCTTAGAGGAAGAGGTTAAACCACTGTGCCACTACAGCCTCACCTGGTAGAACTAGAAACGAAGAAATCTTAAACAGAAAACTAGCAGAACAAAAAGGCCATGGAGCTCTCTTGTCCCATGTCAGGATACCTTCTAGATATAAGTAAGGGAGATAGAAGAAGCTGCCCCCTTTTGTGGAATGAGTGCTGAGGCTAGTCCTTGGAAAGGGACATCAGGCTTGGAAAGATGGAGGGTCAGCAAAAGAGAGGAAGATCTTCAGCCAGATGGACTACCATAGTGACTGCAGCAATGGGCTCAAGTATATCAGAGATGATGAAGGTGGCACAAGATAGGACAGGGTTCAGACCTGTTGTTCATAAGATGAACATCATACTCGACTGAAAGACATCCAACAACAACAATTAGTTTCATTTTACCTCCTGCCCCATCTAGCAGGAGTGGCATCCACTTCCGTAACAGCTTGCCTCCAGAAACACTATGAACCTGAAGAAGGGATGAAAGTCTCACAAGTGTTAAGGACTTTCTTTCATAGCGTCACTATGAGTCGCCTACAACTCGACGGCACTTAACAACAACAACTTACCTAGACCTAGACTTGCTGAGCAGCATGGAGAGAGAAATCAAACAAACTAGGAAGACACTTGGAGAACATCTACAAGAAGAGGGGTGAAATTCTGCAGGTCTGGCTTCTAGAGCCATCACCCCCACCATCCACCCACCCCCATACATGTGTGAGCAGCCTGTCTAACTGAAGCCTAAGACCACACTACCTGCTGAAGGCAGCCCAAATACCCCAGAAAAGCACCCCAAGAGAAATATGATGAGGTCTTGAAAGAATTCAGTTTGCGGTCTTGGAATCTGAGGCTGGCTGTGCAGCATCCCCGGTGTTTCCCTTCATTTTCAGTCTGGTGCTCTTGCCCCTCTTGTGCCTTCCACAGAAGCTCTTTCAGCAAATTAGTTCCCATCCCAATCCCAGAAGTACGCAGTTCAAATCCACCAGATGCTCTGCTGGAGAAGGAGGGGGCAATCTCCTCCTGTACCAGTCAGATCTGATTTGACAGTACACGTAAAAATAATGTAATAAAACTAAAAAACAAAAACAAAACAAAAAAACCAAAACATTTAAAAAAAATTAGTTCCCATCAAGTTGTTCCCAGCACCATCAATTTGCCTGCTTATAAGTGAAGGACATCAGTCCTACCCAGTGTCCACGCCTCATTTCGGAAAGCTGGTGTCTCCAGCTAACAGCCACCTCTGTTCCTCTCAAGGTGATCCCTGCCTAATCTGTCACCATTCACCACTTTATGCAGCTTGAGTGCCCTGGGTCCTATCCTTCCAAACCTCATCATTATCATTACTTTGAATCCTCCAAACTCAAGCCCTGCCTGTACCCTGTTTTCTCTCATTTGCCTTGGACCTGTCTGCTATTTCTTCCTCTCTCTCATTCTATCCATGCCCTCTCAACTTCCACATCCCTACCTATCCCTAACTTATCTCAGCCTCCTCTCCCAACTCTCTTAACCCCACCCTCCATTTTGACTAGGCCTCTCTCTTCCTTCTTCTGTCTTGTCTTCAGGGCTGGAATATCTACAACTTCACAAGCAATGAATAGTCAATGAGGTAGTTTCCTACAGCTAACACTCCCTCAGCAATACATATATAACCTGTGCCCCTTCTTTAAGTCTATCCTCTAGGCCCAGAAGCCACACGCCCTCCTTCTACCACTGGGAGTTTCCTTCTATGTCCATGACTTAGTTCCCAGCCTCACTGGAGAATCCCAGCCTCTCAGAGTGCCTGGATTGAGACTCATGGGTGTGTCAGATTGCAAGCAGTTCAGTCTCAGATACCAAATTCCACCCATCTCATCTCTCTGTCCCTTCTCTCCAAGGATCATTTCTGGACAAGAAACTTTCTTTTAAACTTTTCCTTACTTCTGATATGCTGACTCTGAACATGGATATAAAAGCAAGGTATGGATGATAGTCCATTAGAAAAATCCAATCCAACCTGCTGGGTGAGGTGAAAATAGCCTGCAGTGGGACTGGGAGGAGCTGGGAGGTCTGGTGACTTATTGTCATCCTGTCTATGGATTGCCCTCCTTAGGCAACAAAAGCCTATGTTGGAATTCTTCTCTCAGCTGGTTCACAGTGAGAGGCCAGGAAGGCCCCTGACACGGGCTCTGTGGAGATGAGTTTGGGGAGGGGCTGGAGTTGAATGACTCACAGCAGGCTTAGAGGCCCGTGTGATAGTCTCTCAGGAAGAACACATGCTTGGGAGGGAGGCACAGCTTCAGTCTGATTTTGACTTTAGCTACAATGCAGCTGCATCACTGGCATCTTTAACTTAGAGCTAGTAAAATTACGTGTACTCAGCAAAGAGAAATTCCATTTAAAACAGCTAGCAGTATGAGAAAGGAGATGGCATTTCACCTTCATTGAGTTTGAGTTTAGAGATTCAAACATTTTTCACACAACATAGACCTTAAAAACAAGCCAACTTCCAAAGCTGGTGCTCAAACAGTGAAACAGCAATTTTTAATTTTTTTTAGAAAAATTTGGACTCAGCTGGACTCAGTTTAGATGATCCCAATTTTGTTGGCAACTTCCCAAGCATCATGTTGTTGTTGTGTACCATAGAGTCGGAAATGATCTTCCAGCAGGTTTTCAGATGGAGGAGATTGCCCACTCTTCTCCCAGAGCAACTGACAGCAGCACAGCTTCTTGCCACTAGGCCACCAAAGCTCCCCTTTCAATCATCATAGTCAAGACCAAGTTGGACATATGCCTTCTTCTCTCCATCAGCCCTAATTAAGGTGTTGACCTTGGCCTCACCAATGTCATAGGGCTTCTCAGCTTGTTTGAACTGGTGCTTGTTGGTCTTGATAACTATTTGAACCAAAATCTGTTTTTATCTTCTATCTTCTTCATGGCTGACTCAGTGATCATGGGAAATTTGATAATGACATAGTGTTCAAGCTTGTGTCTCTTGGGGTGCTTTTCCGGGGTATTTGGGTTGCCTTCAGAATCTGTTTCTTAAGCAGATGGAAGGTGGATAATATGCAGATCTTTTTTTTGCGGTTGTCGATGCCCTTCAGGACTGCCTTTAACATTTTTACTTAGGCTTCAGTTTTGAGTGGGACAGGGCTTTCTTCTTCAGGTAAAACAGCATTTTCTCTCCCCCCTTTCTTTTTGTTTGTTTTTATTTTCTTATTGTGTACCATTGAGTCAGATCCAACTGGCACAGGAGGAGATTGCCCCTCCTTCTCAAGAGGAGCATCTGGTGGATTTGAACCATGCACCTTTGGATTGCAGCGCTGCTTTTTTGCCACTAGGCCACCAGAACTCCCTTTAAACAGCAATTTTGCACCCATCAATGGATGAATGGATAAATAAGCTCTAGGACTTAAACACAATGGAATACTCTGCAATGTTAAAGAAGAATGAAGAGTCCAGAAAATACCTCATAAGGTAGATGAAACTTGAAAGGCTCATTCAGTGAAATCAATCACTATAATAGGACAAATATTGTATAAGTCCGTGACTATTAAAAAAAAATAAGGAAAAGTTTACACACAGACAGAAATGTTCTTTGCCCAGCAACAATGGCAAAGTTCAATAGGGCAGCAAACAGCAAATGCTGGTGAGGTTGTGGAGAGAATGGAACTCTTATTCACTGCTGGTGGGAATGCAAAATTATACAGGCACCGTGGAAAGCAGTCTGGAGCATTATAAAAAAGTTGGGAATAGAAATACCATTTGACCCAGCAATTCCACTATTGATAATACACCCCAAAGAAACTAGAGCCATGACTCAAAGAGATGTATGCACACCTATGCTTATTGCTATGTTATTACAATAGCATAGAGATGGAACCAACTTAAGTACCCATCAACAAACAAATGGAGAGTAACACTATAGTACATTCACACAATGGAATATTATGCTGCATTGAAAAACAATGAGTTTCTAAAACATTACACAACATGGGGGAGCCTAGAGGACATTAGCCTGAGCTAAATATATCAGTCACAAAAGGACAAATACTGCATAAAACTGCTATTATAAAATAGGACAGATGAGGGGGGATGTTGGGGAGAGAATGGGAAAAGAGTAGCTAGATAATGAACACTGCATTAGATCAGATGAGGGGAAGAACTGTTCAAAAGGAATATATGATTATGCATTATATATATGACAACAATCTGAAACAAGGGGTACATTGTGGGGAGGGCTGGGAGAGAGGGTAGGAGAGAAGAAAATGTGCAACAATGGAAAAAATAAAAATAACCTTTTATAATAAAAAAAGAAATCTTTGAAGGTTACTAGGAATGTGAGAGGAAAGGAAGGAAAATCTAGGAACAGAGATATATGTGAAATTGAGTAAAACAAAAGGCAATATACAAAAAAAGGAGATGATCATTAAGGAAAAAGAAGATGGAGGGGTATACCAGAGTTCAAGTCATTAAAGGTAAACACATAGAAGCCTACACTCAGCCCTAACCTCACAGCTTGACTCAGTCAGGTCCCACCTGTATTTTTGTTTACCAGCAGATATGGAATCCATACAGTGATAGTATAATTTGCAAGTCACATGGCCCACTATCTTTGAAATTGAGATTCCCCCCCCCATGTTGTGTACTGTCCAATGGGATCTGACTTACACAGGAGGAGATTGTCCCTCTTTCTCCAGCAGAGCATCTGCTGGACTCAAATGGTACATCTTCGGGATTGCAGCACAGCTTCTTGCCACTAGGCCACCAGAACTCCCTGAAATTGATATTCTTGACCAAATTTTCATTTGGGGAGGACTCAGTTCCATTTCACATTTTATCAATAAAGTGAAACTCCATTAATTTTTAATAAGGTCCAATGTTTAGTTCTGTATTTCAAATTTATGGAAAATGTGGCTGCACTGTACACTACTAGAAAATTTTTCTGTGCTCCTAAATTCCTCCTCAGACAAAGGTGTACAGGTCAGGCCTGGCTTATGCACAGAATTCCAACGTGCAGAAAGTCCTGGAGCTCAAGATCACTTTCTTCTGGTACAATTCAAGGGCCCCTTCTTGTCCTCAGGATTCTATCCCTTGACTTCCCCCCTAACCTCCTCTTCTTTCGCTTTCTCTCTTGTTCTCAGAGAACCTTGGTTTACGACGTCTGGAAATTTCAACCTTTAACAAAAAACTCAGCGAAGTGTGTATTTTTGTGTAATTGGTGGAGTTGGCAGTGACAGGAGTAACCACAAGGGGGAGCCTGTGCTCAAGAAGAGCTTTAACAAGGGCCTTTCCAAGGAAAGAACCCGGGGCTTTGAGGCTGAGTTGCCAAGGGAAAGGGGGGCTGTTTAAATCTGATTTTGTGGGAAATAGACCTTGTGAAGATGAAAACAAAAACTCAGACTTGTTGCTATCATGTCAAAACCTTAGCCTTTGTGTTAACAGCGCAGTTCCCCAGACTCCACCACGAAAGCCTTGGAAACTGAGGAGTTCTTCTCTTTTTATAGGGTCAGTGAAAGGGAGGAAGAGAGACCCACAACCAGATGGATTGACACAATGAGTATAGCAATGGGCTCAAAAGTGTCAGGATGATGAGATTGGGACAGGGTAGGTTCAGATCTGTTGTTCGTACTCTGTGTTTCATACTCAACTCTTTCATATAGAGTCACTATGAGTCAGAAATGACTTCATAGCAAAGGATGAAGTGTTTGAGTTCCCCCCCCCCCAGGTTTTTTAGTTTGGAGCAGCTCTCTTAGTATCTGATTATCTAGAGATATTTCTGCCAACTCTCCTTTTTCTGATCAACCAGGTTGATGTGAACTAAATCCTGGGGCATCTGCAGAATGTGAAACTGCCTTAGAACAGGTTTTCTGATGTCCATGTTCAACACCGATTAACCTCACTACACAATTCTCACCAAATTCTGTCTCCTACTTCTCTTCCTCTAATACCTCACCAGTTCAGGCCTTTCTCACTCTTCATCTTCCTCTTGGGGAACCAGGGAGCTCTGGATAATGCCACTTGTAGCCCTCCCTACCCCAGCTTCCAAAATGTGTTTGCCTCAGCAACATTCCCATTCCCTTCTCTGCCCTAAGTGGCCTGATTCTTCCTCAAGATCCAGTAAACCTACTCATATCAATTTCAGGTCTCGGTCGACCAGACATTGAATTCTGTTTGTGAGAGAAAGGGAAGGAAGTCAGAAACCTTCCCCCACCCCCAAACCAAACCACCACCACACCAAAACCCCTAGAGCCCAATTGTTTATTCTCAACAGTCAGTTCTGTGGTTGTTGGCCTTCAAGTCCCAACCTACTGAGAGCTGGTTGACCCTCCAGCAGGTTTTTACATGGAGGAGATTGCCCATTCTTCTTCTGCAGCTAGTCAGTTGCTACATTCACAGTAGTAGTAGACGGACCTACTATGAATCTCAAAAGTCATTGAGATGGAGTTGAAACTAACTCATAGATGATTTTCCAGCAGGTTTTCAAGGCTATAAATCACATGGGAGAAGATTGCACAACTTTCTCTGGACGAGACACTGGTGGATTCAAGCTTCCAAAGAAGCACTTCCTATGGACTCTGCCATCAGAGCTCGCTATGAATGACCCTGGCAAAAATATAAATAACCATGGTTTCTGTCTTACAGAATTTTTTTTTCTTTTTTTTTGTCTTACAGAATTTGTATCCTAGTTAGGGAGACAATCAGGCATTTAAAAATGATCTAAGAAATTTGATAAAAAAATTACATGAGAATGGCACAGGATAGGACAGGGTTCAAGATCTGCTGTTCATGGAGTCACGGTAAGTCGTGCTCAAAACTACAGCACTTAACAATAAGAGCTGTGTGAGAATCCCACTAGGTTTAAATTGAGCAAGTTCAGCAGCAGAAATTAGGACTCTCAAAGAAGTAGAGGACACCGTGCATTGTCCTTCACAGTCAGATTCCTATGCAGTCACACCAGGATTTATAGAAAAGGAGCAGCAGACACAGCTGAGAGCCTGAGACCAACATAAAACAGAACTAACTTGGGATTGCTGCCTACAGAGCCAAAGCCAGAGACCTTCACCAAAGCTTGCTGGAGGACTGCATGAGGAACAGCGTAATTGGTAGAACTAAGAGGACTTTGAAAGGAGCTCTGGGCATGGCTAAAGACTTATGCTGCCAATCCAAAAGCAGATGGTTTGAATCAACCAGCTTCTCTGAGGGAGAAAGATAGGCAATCTCTTCCTGTGTGATTTACAGCCTCTGAAAATCCACTGGAGGGTCAATTCTGAGCTATGAATCGGTTCCATCTCTATGGCATTTAACATGACATCTCTGTTAATATTGACCAAAAGCCAAAATGCTGACAGTTGAAGGAGATTTGATCATGCCTGAGAAGCTGTCCTGACTGAAGATTTTGCATCCTGTTTCCAACCTGAATCATAACTGTTAATTTCCCTAACAAACCCCCTGTGAGTATGATCCTGTGAAATCTGTGTGACCATTGCAATGGATTGCAGATCTAGTAGGAGTGGTCAGAACTCTGGGATGGATGATTGGTGTCAGAATTGGTAGAAGTAGGTGCAGGAGTGTGGGGGCCAAGTTTGACCTCATGGAAATCAGCTTTTCACTATGGATGTTGTTGATGGGAATGATTCTCCCTTGAGGAGTTAGTGGTCAGATGTGGTCATCCCCATGCGACTGCACTACTATTACATACTGTGCAGGGCCTGTGAAATTTCCATCTAAGCCCACCTACTTCAGAGCTACCAGGCTAAGGAGCCTCTACCTGAAGGCCCTACTAGTGGGTGAACTCTGAGAAATGTCTTTGATTTTTATGACTACAAGGAAAAATCTGATTCCTTTTTCCTGTGTATGTTCTTCAGGTCCCCTTGAGTCTAATTCTTTCTCCTCAGGGGATCAGGAGGTCCACACTATGTTTCTGGCTGAGAAAAACCATGACTGAGTTGCACCATGTGTATGAAGCAAAGTCCTGGTTTTGCCTATGCTCAGCTTCTGAGGAACCAGAATGGGTTCAGCCTTAAAATCAAGAAGAGAGTGACCCCTCCTTCACAGATCAAGAAGGAGCTAAAGTGGAGACTAAAGAACTGTCTTGAGCTTCTAGGATTGCACTTTACAGACTGGCAGGTAAAGTTGGCAAACAAGCAGAGGGAATCATCCCAAGGCCTAACATACTATTTCTAGACTTCAGTGAGGCCAAGGAGCTATGCTAGTTGGCCATGCAGTCTAGCCATGTGAGGACCCCCAGAAGCTGGAGAGCTAATACTAGCTTTGGGTGAGCCCGAGGGGTAGTACCCTCACCCCTAGAAGAGACAGAAGGACTATATCCAGTGTTGTCTGAGCCCAAGGGGCCACTTGAATCAAAGATTAGGTTTATTAGGATCTAACCTACCTACAGGTCTCAGCTGAGGACAGGCTGAGAGGAAGTTCTTACCTTTGTCCTTATTGTTGAACAAGTCAGAGTGACAACTGGAACCTAGGAAGATGATGAATAGCAGCATCCAGCACATACCCCAAATTCAGAGCCAGGCTGAGAGGCCACTTGGATCTAATGGCCCAAGTTCAGGCCTCTAGCGTTGGTCTTGTTGAACCAATCTGTATGCAGATACTCTTGTTTTAGGTAGTTAGCAGGAATGTGGGATCCTAGAAACAACCCTATCCCCTTGTTACTAGTCCAGAGAGCTCTGTAGGCAGTTCTGCCTGTGGCAAGTCTCTCAACTCAGGGGCTGCTCCAGGAATCTTGGGGAAAACAAGCATGGACTCAGGGCCCATCACAAAAGAAACGAAAGAATTCTGGGAAAGGGAGGGTAAGGGACTGCATGCTGGAGAACCTAACACTGAGCCTGGAATGAGACAACTGCATTTAAGTTCAAGTAGGCAAAATTTCCTAGGCTAAGCAGTCAGGTGGTAAAGGCAGAATTTTAGGTTACAAGCCTAGAATTGCTCCTTTCTAATTTATTAACCTTGGTCGAGTCACTTAATCTTTCTAAGCTGATAAAATGGGAGTAATATTAGTAGTTTTCCTGTGGCATTATTGTAAGCATTTGGATTATACAAAGATCAATCCTGTAAATGTTCATAACTGTTAATTATCATTATTATTGGAAATGGTCCCTTTAGTTGACATTTTCATATCAAACACCCCTTCTCTAAACCACAACCTCTAATACCCTCAAGTTGTGTCAAAGCACACAAACTCTTTAACAGCTATTTATTTAAAACTGTTCCAGAAAAAAAAAGAAAAAAGTATTGCACACACAGGTCCCACCCCAGGTCCCTCCAGCTAACTCCAAGGCATCCTTCCCTGATGCCCTAGAAACAAGTTTCATCTTGAGTCTGGCACACAGAAGCCTGGGTGGCTTGGTGCCTGAAGGGTGGTCATAGGTCCCCGAGGTGGGGTGGGAGGTGGAGTGCTTGAATCCCATAGAATGTCCTCATAAAGGCTTAAAACGGGGCCGGAGGGCCGTCCTTGAACCCCAGTCTGCTCCAGCAGGGCTCGGAGCAAGCCCACAGTGAGAGTGGGTTCCGCCCCTGGCTGGGGGAATGGGGATGGGGGCCCTGGCTCATCTGGCAGGTGTGTCTGCAGTAGATGCAGGAGTTCAGCTGGAGTCAGGTCTGGCGGACACAGGCGGCAAAGGAGGGGAAAGTGGGTATCGAGCCTGCGGTGCTGGGCAAACTCTGCCAGCAGCAGTTTGAAGATCTCACTTCGAAGCAGGAGGCTGGAGGGGCTGAGGGCCAGGCCGGCCTCCAGAGCCCGCTGCCACTGTTCTTTCTGCACCAGCTGCCCCACGGCCTGGAGCACAGCCTTGGGCCGGCCACTGCTCAAGAGGAGCTCCAGCTCTAGTGCCTCAGGTCTGGCCCCTTCCTCACCCAGCACTGCCAGGGCTCGGCGATAGAGGGGCAGCCCTGGGCTCCCTGCCCCCCAGCCTGGCCCACCCTGCTGCTGTGCCAGCTGCACAAAGGGTGGCAGCCACCGAGGGTCCAGCTTGCATAGGCATTGGCAGAGGAGTTCAAAGGGCGGCAGTACCCCATTGGGGGGCTCCTTTCCAACTGCCGTGCCCCCTAGCACCTTCTTCCACACATCAGGGGGAGCCTGGGACGTCAGCCCACCATCCCTGTCTGGTTGGAGCTGTAGGGCCCTGTGAACAGCACTCCAGGCAGCTGTGGGAAAGACTTGGAAAATGGTGTTAAGCTGGGCCAGCTGGTCTCCCATCAACTCCGTCTTCAGCAGACGTGCCACCTCGTGCTCTGCCAGCTCGGTCCAGCCAGGCTCCTCCTCATCCCCAGCCACTAGCTGGGCTTTGAGCTGCTCCAAACCCCGGTAATCCCGCAGCTCCGCCCTCAGTGTGGTCAACAGTGGAGCTGGGGGCAGGTGGCCCTGGAGGATGGAAGCCAGAGTCTGAGGCGCCCGGAAAGTGCTGTTATGTCTCAGTTCCTCTGGGGTGAGCTGGGCACCCCGCAGGCTCCTCCGCTGGTAATACCCACAAGCCTCCTCAAACACCATGTCCACAGCCGAAGGCAGCTCAAGGCCCTGTGGGGCTTCCCAGCCCACTCGAAATAGACCCATGGCAGAAAGCAGACGAAGTCCCCCTCGGGCTTCTAACTCTTCCTCATCCTCCAGGCTAGGAGCTGGGGGCTCCAGCAGATGCACGCTGTTTGTATTCAAGACCTTCCTCTCCAGCAGTTGTCCACTGCCCATGTCCAGGAGCTCCAAAGTGGAGCCCAGCACACAGGCCAGGGTGCCATGGAACGTTCCCAGGGCAGCGGAGCCCTGCGGATGGTCCACAGGTGCCTCCTGCAGGGTTCCCACCAGCCGGGCACCGCCATGGGGCTGCACGAGGCTCACAGCGCCCCTGAAGTCAAGGAACAGCAGGCCCTGGGGTGCTGGGGTCCAAGTGTGGACAGCCAATGGCTGCCTGGGGGACAGCAGCCCAGGAAGGCCTCGCAGCAGGATCCTGAAGTCCCAGGTATCCCCTCGCCCGGGATTCAGGCTCTTACTATGCGCGAGACCAAGGCATGGGGCCGCCACGACCACCCTGCCCTTGCCTGGGCTCCAGATGAGCACGATGTGGGCCACGCCGGGCCAGTGGGCGGCAGAGGGGACCAGGAAGAGGTCCCTGCGGGAGGCCAGCAGCCCAAAAGGGGGGCAATGGTGCAGCAGGGTGTGGGTGCGGCCGAGGGTGGGCACGGCTTCCCCGCTGGGCTCCAGGGTCCTGACGCACACGCGACAGCTGAAAGGGGCGGTGGGCGGCCCCGGACGGTCCTCTGCTCCCGCCTGCGGCTCCTCACACCATACCAGGCGGCCTCGGGGCGCGGCCACGGCCACCACGCGGGCGTCACCGCTCGGACACAGCTCGGTGCTCTGCAGCAGCCGCCAGCCAGGCCCCACCCCTGCGCTCCACACCTCGGTCAGGCCACTCTCCCAGACCAGGACGAGCGCCGGGCGCGCCGGCCACGGGAGAAAGAAGGCGTCCAGCGGCGGGGGGTGGCCGGCCGGCCAGGCCCGCTCCAGCTCCGCGCCAGGCCCACGCACTGCAACCAGCAGCTGCGGGGCAGGCGCGCCCGGGCGGCGCAACAGCAGCAGGTGGCGGCCGTCCGCGCTGCACCGGACTCGGAGAGCCGGGTCCGCCGCCAGCAGCTCCCGGAGCCGCGCGGCGCCGCTGAAGTCGCCGAGGTCGGAGAGCAGGCGCAGGGTCGCCGCACGCTTCATGGTGACCCGCACCGGCCGCCCGGCCCGGCTTCTCGGTCTAGGGCTCCACCGGAGGTCGGCGAGCAGGCGGACACTTCCGTCCCCCGTCGATGAGGTGAGCCGAGGCCGGGCGGGGGAGCGGACTCCGCCCCGCTCCGCTCGGCGAGCTCGGGACTCGCTCGGGATCCGGTTCCCACCCGCCGGGGGAGGAGCACGCTGCGGGCGGGAGGAGCCTCGGGGCACGCTCCCCCCAGACCCGCCGCCCCGCCCGCCCCAGCTGCACTGGGGCCTGGAAATACCCTCCTTTAGTGAGCTCCATGCCGAGACCACCCCGCTCCTAGCATCTTTCTCTCCCTCCAAGCCTCGCTTTCTCAGTCCCAACTTATTCGGACATTCTTCTTGAGCACCTGCTATGTGCCAGGCTCTGAGTAGACAGTGGTGAACTACTTCTCAACTTCGTGGAGATGACAATCTCGGGAAAAAGAAACATAGCCTTACCCTCCAGTAGCACTTGCTGTATGACGATCCCACTCCTTGTAAAGAGGAGGAAAATGAGGCACAGAGATATTAAATCAGTTGATCAAGATCACAGTTATTGAGGGGTAAACATGGGATACCAAAGGCAGGAAATCTGGCTCCCAAAGCCGGTGCATCAAACGATATCATCAATTCCAATAATTTATTAGTAAGCAAAATTAAAATTATAGACACTGAGTCTATAAAATCTCCCCAGCAATATCTATAAATTTATATGAAGGGGCTCTCCCACACTTTGGCTGCCTTTTCAGGTGATAAAGATATGTTACTCCTATTTCTAAGACTGTTCTTCACGAAACACCCACCTTACCCTCCTATCTTCCCCAAGAATATCTACTTCTGTTTCATTAACCTCCTGTTCTCAGTGTAGAAACAACAGCTAGTTTGATCTGTCCCAGAACTCACATTTTCATGCTCACCACCATTCCTTATTACTCTCCCTTTCTTTTCACAGTTTCTTCCAAGATCTACATTTGCTCTCTCCACTTTTCTTTCCTCAAATTATTACATCACTGAAATAGCTTTGCTATCTGAGGTCTTCAAAGATATTTTTATTTCCTTTTCTCTTTCAGACATTTTGAAGTTGTTATTGTCTATATGTACCACTGAGTCGCTCTGCTCTATCCTGAGCCATTCTCACTGTTTCTGACACACCTACTCCTATTGCCCCAGTTACAGTGTTAGTCCATCTCATCTGCTCCTTGGGGTCTTCCTCTACTGAGCTGTCCATCCATTCTTCTAATCATGATGTCCTTCTCTAGGGACTGGTCCCTCCTGGCCAAAGTATGTAAGAGGAACTTCAAAAGCCTTGCCTCCAAGGAGCAGCCTGGTTTCACTCTCTCTTGAGGAGAAACCTGCCTGTTCTCTTGGTAATCCATGGCTGTTGTTACTATGTGCTTTTGAGTCACCTGTGACTCATAGTGACCCCACATACAGCAGCTCTGAACCCTGTCCTATTCTGAGCTGTTACAACACCCTTCCAAGCATGATGTCCTCCAAGGACTGGTCCCTCCTGTCCACATGCCCAAAGTATGTGAGACAGAGCTTCAAAATCCTTGCCTCAAAGGAGAAACTGGTTTCACTTGCTCCAAGACAGTCCTATTTGTTTTCTTGTCAGTCTACAGTATGTGTAAGACTCTTCTCCAGCACCACAATTTGAAGGCATCAATTCTTCTGTCATTCTTGGTCACTGTCCATCTTTCTGATGCATAGCAAGCATCTGGAAGACCATGGCCTGGATCAGGTGCAGCTTAGTCTCTAGACTGACATCTTTGCTGTTCTTTAGCACTTTGGAGAAGTCTCTGACTGCGGATTTCCCCACTGCAATTAATCTTTTGATTTCCCGAATGCTGATGCCAAGAATGTTGATTCTAGAGATAAGCAAGCTGAAATTGTTAATAACCTCAATCTCTAACTATGGTGGTGCTGCCAATTGGCCTAGTGGTGAGAATCTTTATTTTTTAATGTTATACTTCAAACCATATTGAAGACTGCAGTCTTAGACCTTCTGCAGCAAATGCTTTCAGGTCCTCTTCAGTTTCGGCAAGCAATGTTATGTCATCTGTATAATGCAGGTTATTGATGAATCTTCCTCCAATTCTGATGCCACATTCCTCCTTATAAAATCCAGCCTCCCAAATGACCTATATGTTCCACATATAGATTAAAATTGTATGGAGACAGGACACATCCCTTAAATCAGATAATCCTTGGTATGTATGCTCAATATTCTTCTCCAGCACCACAACTTAAAGGAACCAATTTTTCTGTCAAGTACCTCTTGTGATTTCCATGGCATATTTTTCCTTTCATCCTTTCTTTCTGACTTTTAGTGGCATAGTGTGTAACAGCACTAGAGTGCTTATTGAAAAGTTGGCAGTTCAAATCTACCAGTTGCTCTCTGGAAGAAAGAAGGGTAGTCTCTTCCTCTGAAAATCTAGTTTCTGTGGTTACCAGAGATGGGAGATGAGGGAGAGGGGAGGAAAAATAAATAAATAGATACTAGATGCATTAAGTTGAGTGAAGGGAAAGGCTATCTATATTAAGAAGTTGATCAGACTTTGTAATTAATTATATTGTTGTTGTGTACTGTTGTGTCAGAACCAACTCAGAGATGACCTTCTAGTGGGTTTTTAGATGCAGTAAATCCTGTGGGAGGAGATTGCCTATCTTTGTCCCATGGAGCAGCTGGTGGATTTCAACTATGTTTTTGGGATAGCAGTGCATCTCCTGACCACTAGGCCACCAGAGCTCCCTAATTAATCACATAAATTAATCATAACGTGTTGCAGACCGAGGGTAAAGTATTTTTATAATTATTAATAATAAGACAGACAACCAGGAATGAGAAAACAGAAAGCATAAAAGACAGGGGGCCAGCAGTTCCTACAACTGAATGGCCCCTTTCAGCTTCCCTGTATTCTTTTTTGAAAATTATCAGGAAATAAATCACAAAGATAATTCAATGCAAATGAAGCCAAGTTCTTTCTATTTAAAACCTTCCCTTGACTCTGGAGGGGAAGGGTCAGCAAATGCAAAGCAAGAATCAGGTAAATCTTTGAGGATTGCTTTAGTGCCTCAGGGTGATCTCCAGCTTGAACCACCCTCCCCCACATCCTGAAATAGCTTTGGTTTATTACACATATTTAGTATTGGCTTCCCTTAATAATGTTATAAAACATAATGTGCATGAATGATTGAATGATCAACCAATATGATTTTTAGACTTTCCCTCAAGTTACAATAAAAGAAAATGGGGGGGAACCCCACAATTAAAAAATATGGAAATAAAAGCAAAGGGAATAAAAATTATCTACAGTTTTGGAAGCCCAAGTGGAATATCTCAATGAGTCTGAATCACTGACTGGAAGGCAGTGGACTTTTTTGTTACTATCTTCAGAGCTTAGTTTCCTATTAGCTCATCTTCTTTTGCCATCCTTTAAAAAAATGGCAGTGCTTTCTCTTCTATATCCAGAATTCTGCCCTGGACCTTTTTTCTTTTTTAAAATTTTATTTCCTCTCCCTTGACCTCTAAGTCAGTACCTCTAAAAGCTTTTTCTACAACTAAGATGCCTTGGTGAATTCCCATAAAGAATATTCAAATGTTTAGGAAATATTTATGCCTTGATATTTTATATACATCTCAATTTCGACAAATCCTAACATCTTCCTGTTCAAACCTGACATAAAGAACAGTCTTAATTCATGTCTGGGAAAGAGATGAGTAAACTTAAATGGGCATATGTTTCTATGTGTGAATATTTGGGTAACTGAGTGTCAGAAATTGACCATGACTATCTTAAACAAAAGTGAAATTGATGAGAAGACTGTAAGAAGCTCATAGAACCTGCAGAAGATTGGAGCTCCTGGTTTGGAAAATGAGCAGGAGCCATGGCACATTCTAAAGACCAAGACATAGAAAGTACAACTATTTTTCAGCAGAAATAATTCAGTCAGTTTATTATTGTTTTTGGTGCCACACAACTTGTGCTAGATAGAGGTCACAGAACTTGTGCTATGAGTGAATTCTGACTTTTCATCTCTGCATCTGGTAATGAAGAGCCAAAGCCTTTTTATGAAACCTTGCATCTGAATGGCCTACCCCAGGTCACATGTCCTCACTCATACTGATTACTTAGGGAAAAATTTTCATCAAGATTGAAACCAAAGACTACATAGAAGAGGAAGAGTTTGATGATGTACAACTAAAACCGTAGGACTTTGAAAGTGCAAATAATTGTCCACAACGATACCTTTTTGTGCCTTTGAGTCACTCTCAACCCATAGTGACTTTGTGGACAGACCTGAACTTGCCCTGTTCTGTACCATCCTCATGATCTCCAACATGCTCAAGTCCATTGTTACGGGAGTTCTAGTGGCCTAGTGGCAAGAAACTGCACTGTAATCCCAGAAGTACTCGGTTCAAATCCACCAGATGCTCCGCTAGAGAAGGAGGGTCAATCTCCTCTTGCATCAGTCAGATCTGATTTGACGGTACACCCCCCCCCAAAAAAAAAAGAATACAAACTCCACTCAAGTCCATTGTTAAAGTCATTGTGTCAGTCTATCTTGCTGAGAGTCTTCCTGTCTTTCTCTCAATCTTTCCCAGCATGAGGTCTTTTTTCCAAAGATTGGCCCCTCCTGAAAACATACCCAAAGCATGTGAGTTGAAATTTCACCATCCTTGCTTCTAAGGATCACTCTGGTTGCACTTTCTCCGAGACAATTTGTTCTTTTGGCAATCGATGTGACACTCGATACTCTTCACCGGTTTCCAGAGGTCTTGCGCTTACCTTCTCAGCACATGGTCTTCTAAATATATTCTAGTTTGTATTTGTATTGGCTTTATGCTCCAATTAGATGTGTCAGTGTTGTGTTGCTTCATCTTCATTCCCTCCTACTTCTCCCTACCCCTTTCTCTTCCTCTTCCCTCTGGAAAGCCTTTGAAAATGATGAGGAATTTTCTCAGAATTTTTAGAGTATTTACAATTTGAGGATATCCAGGCTTCCCTGTAATAATTCACTGTTGTTGCTGATTCATAGCGACCGGCTGAACGACTCATCTGAACACTGTCCTACCCCAACACACTCAAGCTCATTGCCTTAGTCACTGCGTCAATCCATCTGGTTGAGGGTCTTCTCTCTTGCCACTCCTCTTCCTTTCAAACATGACATCTCTCTCCAGGAAATAACCTCTCCTAGCAACATGTCCAAAGTATGTGAGGTGAAGCTTTATTGTCATTGCCTCCAAGGAGATGTACTTTCTGCAAGACATACCTGTTTTTTTTTTTCTTTTGGCAGTCCATGGGAAAGTCCACATTCTTCTCTAACATCACAGTTCAACAACATTAATTCTTCTTTCATCTTTAGTCATTGTCCAGCTCTCCGCAGCAGAGCAAGTGACTGAAAAGACTATGGTCTGAATCAGACGCACTTTAGTCCTCAAACTGACATAATTTCTCCTCAATAATCTGGAGAGGTCCCTAACTACAGACTTTCCCAGTGCAATATTTCTGATAATTCACTGTACAATATTTTAAAACACTTACTGGTTTATATCTATCACTTTGTTACAATATAATCTTGGAATTGTAGTTTGTTTTTTCTCGTTACTACTTCCAGGATTCAATATTAAGTAGGAGTTAAAAAAAGGTGTGGTAAAATTAAATCAAGTAAAGACCAGAACCAATAAAATTGAACAGGCAGTTTCAGATGGGTGCTCAAGGGGTCCACCTCAAAATATGTTTGTCAGAAAAGTGCAACAATGAATGAATGGAAATCCTCAGTTTCTGTAAACTTTCATTAAAATTCATAATAATAATAATAAAAAAATAAAGAATGTTTGTCTAACTGTCTTACCTATGGCTCCAAATATAGGTTTAAAACACAAACTTTAACTAGGAGGCAGTCTTTGGAACAGAGCAAGGAAACACTGCATGGTTCAAAATCAGGAAAGGGGTACATCCCGTCCCCATACCTTTTCAATCTGTATGCAGAACAGATCATTTGGGAAGCTGGACTTTATGAGGAAGAATGTGGCATCAGGATTGGAGGAAGACTTGCATTATGCAAATGATACAACCTTGCTTGCTTGAACTAAGGAGGACCTGAAGTGTTTGCTACAGAAGGTCAAGGACTGTAGTCTTCAATATGTTTTGAAGCTCAACATCAAGAAGGCAAATATTCTCACCACTGGGTCAACTGGCAGCACCATAATAGAGATTGAGGTTGTTAACAATTTCAGCTTGTTTAGCTCTACAATCAATACTCTAGGAACCAACAGTCAGGAAATTATAAGACAAATTGCATTGGAAAAGTGTGCTGTCAGAGACATCTCCAAAGTGTTAAAGAGATTGTAACAACATTTTCACTTTCTGCATAACAAAGCTTTGTAAATAAAATCTTAACATTTTTTGTCTGTTAAAAAAAAAGAGATGTGGTATTTGTCAATTCTCGTCTCGCGATGCCTTTCAAGAGGGTGTCGTTCTTGTGATGCTTGCTGGGAATTGTGGTCCGAGTGAGTTTCCAGGAAGCTGGTAACATTAGAGGGCTTTAGGACCCAGAGGGGCACGGCGGCGGCCCGAGGTCGAGGGAGGTCGGGAGCGCGCCTGTGAGCCCGGAGGAGCCGCGGCGTCGGTGGCGTCGGGAGCGAGCGGCCCCGAGAGCGGCGCGGGTGGAGGAGAAACCGGGGGCTCGGTAAGCGGCGCTGCCCCGAGCCGGTCCCGGAATCTGGCCACTTCCTGTGGATTCTGCCGTACTAGGCCCTTGCCCGGAGGAGACTCCGTGGGGCGGCCTGGGGGCGGGGCCTGCGCTTGCCGAAAGGAGGACAGGGGTGACCGGGGGTGTGTGTGTGTGTGTGTGTGTGTGTGTGTGTGTGTGTGTGTGTTGGGGGGTGGGTGGGGACGGCAGCTGAGGCGGGACAAGGCTGGTTGCGGCCGGGAGGGTTGACCCGGGGTGAGCCTTCCCGCTCCGCTCAGCGGCCATCCCTTTGAACACCTGGTGCCGATCTGGCCCCTCGCGCACCCGGATCCTGCCGGGCCCGCATCACTCTGAAGCTGTGACATTTGACCCCAGCACGGGTTGACCCCGACTTCTTCAGTTGCCACTTCTGCCAAGTTGCTGTGGTCCCTGGCGGCCCTCCACCTCGCCTGGCCTTAGAATGAGAGCATGAAGCAAGACTTGAAAGGAGATCTAGAGGAAGCCCGGCGCGCCCGAGGTCTTCTGGTGCCCCGAAGGGTCCCCACCTTCACCTGCTTCTCAGTGTGTGACCACCGGTCCTCCACTCACCTTCACACAGATTCAAATGAACTGCCATGTTTTCTCGGGGTTCTAGGCAAAGGAATCCTTCCTTGGGCCGTTCTGGACGGAAACGGGGAGACAAAAGTGGCTCCCTGGGGAGGAGAGCTGTCAGGAGCCCAGGAATGCAGCTTCCTGGGAGGAGGGAAGTAGAGACTAAGGTTGCTAGACCATCTCACTTCTTCCTGAAAAGGTTTTGAGCGTAGGTTTCCATGCTCTCAGAGACTTTGAAACTGTGACACTGCCCTTAATACAACACCGGTTAATTGGTATTGTTTTGGGTGTGTCACCCGTTGGCTTTGTGTGCACAGTTCCTCTGTGAAGGCTCTGGGAATATCAGTTCTGCAGGTGGATTCCTTTTGTTGGAATTGCAAAGGGCACGTTTTCATTCTTTGCTTGACATTTTAGTAGAATTTCCAACATTTATAGCTCGTTGACTTGTCCTACATTTATATAAAAAATAAATCTTGAAATTCCCAAAGCACTTGTGGGGAAGGTTGAAATTTCACATGGGATCTAGTTCAGGAATCCATGAACTTTGAGGAAAGTGGCCAAAGAACAAAGTAATCCAGGTTATATAGTGTAAACACACATTAATAAACATACACACACTTACTGAGAACTTATTATGTAACTGTTGTGGGTTAGAGTATGAATACTTCTCCGGGGTATCACAGAGACATACTAAGATGAAATTGTATAGTGCTCTGTGTTCCATACTTTGACAAAGAAATTGACATAGTGAAGGGAGTACTGCAGAAAGGGCCATTGCCTGGGAGAGTCAGAGATTAGTCACAGGAAGAAGATAACTTGTGTGTTGAAGGATGAGTAGGAGCTGGCACAAGTAATTAATTAATTCCCATTAGAAATAACAATGTAAAGATGTAGTTAAATATCAGGGAGGTTTGGAAGGAGGAGCACCTTGAGTGCTGTGAATGTGTCTACAGTAAGATGGATGGTGGTGAAATGTCCCAGAAATGAGGCGATGGAAGTGGAGAGTCTTTGGAGCTTCCTCTTCCCTCTAAATTTTTATTGTAATTTGAGTGCATATCTATGGAGGAAATTGGGTTTTCATGCACATTTTTTTTTCAATTAATTTTTTAAATTAATTTTAATGAAAATTTACAGAGACTTTGGATTTCCATTCATTAATTGTTGCACTTTTCTTCCTGCCCACCTCTCCCCCTCAGTACACTCTTCTCTTTGAAAAGTAAAAGAAAAGTTCTCCCATTGTTTTACAATCCCTCCCTGCCAGGTCCACTCCACTATGCAGCCTTCTTTCTGGACTCCTGTCATGACAATAATACCTAATCACATAGCCCTTTTAATCAGTTTTCTCTCTTATTTGTTTCAATACAGTATACATTATTTAACCCATCTTTCTCAGTCCCACCTCAACCCCAATGTCAGTCCTGTTTTACAACAGTGGCACTATGCAGTATTTGTCCTTTTGTGACTGAGATATTTCACTCACCATAATGTCTTCCAGGGTCACCCATTTTGAATAATATTGCATGAGCTCCTTGTTTTTCAATGCAGCGTAGTATTCCATTGTGTGACTATATCAGAGCTTCTCTATTTGTTGATGGACATTTAGGTTGTTTCCAACTCCTTGCTACTGGAACAAAGCTGTGATAAACATGAGTGTGCATGCACATTTTGTTTTATGATACCAGTTATAATGGCTATTATGTAATAACTCTTCCCACTTCCTCTCTTGATTCTTCTTTCCATTCAGCCTACTATCCTATCTCTTCTTGCCTTCTGAGTGTTCTCTCTGGGCGGTGCTGCCCTTTTGGTCTTGTATGGTTGATTGTGCTTAGGAACAAGTACTTACCTGGTGTTACTGGTTGTAATAGGTCAATTTGAAATTGTGTCACATGGATGAGTTGTAGATTTGAATAATAACTAAGGGCCATTATCTCAGTGGTTTCACCATTCTCTCATCAGTCTAGCAGATATGACTGTTTTTATGATTTTGGAGTTGTGTTTCACATTTTTCTCTCACTTTGTCCAGGACCTTCTGCTGTAATCCCTTTTAGACTAGACAGCAGTAGTAGTAGTACTAGTAGTACTAGTAGTGCTAGTACTAGTTCTTCTAGTCTCAGGGTTGTGAAGGTTGAAGTTTGTGTGTTTTATTAGTCCTGTAAACTAATTGTTCCTATGCGTCTTTAATTTTCATCACTCGTCTTTGTTCCAGAGCAGTAGATACCAATAGTTGAACCTTACATGGCTTATCACAAGCTTTAAAGACCCCAGTTGCTGCACATCAAAGTAGAATGTAGAACATAGTCTTTGTGGACTGTACAGTGCCTCTGAGATTATGGTCCTGAAGCCCGAGGACCAGCACTATTCACTGTTGGGGCTTAAAAGTAAGAACAGCTTAAAGGAATGAAAAATGATGTAATAGCATTAATTAGGGTTGTTGGTAAATGTGGCAGTTGGAGCAAGGAAAGGAGAATTCTTTGACAGATATAACAAGATTTAGTGAAAAAAAGAAGTATGGTAAGTCTTATTAAGTTATAATGTTGAAAGATTGATGGATGAGGGTTTCCTTATTGGAGTGGGCATAGAAAGAGAAAGGAAGTAGTCTGCTCAGTTGAAATCAAGTTCATTGTGGGGTATACAAGTAGAAATGTCAGTAGGCAGCTAGATGGAGGCCTGATGAACTAAGTAGATCTGAGTGAGGGCAGAGATGAATAAAATTTTGGGGAAATGTGTTTATTTTGTTGATTTATAGATAAATATCAGAGTACACATGTCTTCCACTTTACCTATTCAGGAACCATACTTTAGTAATTTTGGGCTTCTATTTTGTCTTACACTAAGGCTGTTTTAACCATAAGGTCTTCGTGTTAGTTTTCAAACTAGCAGAAAATTAGTTTACTTTGTGATTTGCAGTTATTTTTTGGTTTCCTTTAAAAAAATCATGAGAATACCTGAGGTACAGACAGGTACTTTGCATTTCAGGGAGCTTTTCGGCCTTAAGTTCTTGGCTTGGAGCTTCAGTGAACTTCCTGCTCTGGCTTCTACTGTCTGCCAGGGGCCCACTGGGGCCAGGCAGCCTTAGAATACTGGGCTTTTAGGGTCCAGCTTCTTTCAGCCATTATCATGGGCGAAGTGCCAGTCCCAGTGCCAGGAGAGCAATTTCTGTAGTCTTAAATTGATTCCTCCAAGAAGAAGAACACATTTTCTGACATTTCAAGTAGAAAAAGATATGTTAGGAAGAAGGAAAGCACTCCGTATTCCAGGAGCCTATGTTGGAAGCATATATGGTGTCATTACAGCAGATCAATATACCAATGAAAAAAATCAGCATTTCCAGAGATCAGGAAAAGGACTTGGGACTATGATATTTATCCTTAAGAATCCTATTTTAGGTGAGCTCTGGTGGCCTAGTGGCAAGAAGCTGCATTGCAATCCCAGACGTGAGCGGGTTGAATTCACCAGATGCTCTGCTGGTGAAGGAGGGACAAACTCTGATCCAATTTGATGGCGCGCGCGCGCACACACGCACACACGCACACACGCACACACACACATTTAAAGAAGAATACGATTTTAAAGGAGCTCTGGTGGCCTAGTGGCAAAACCCCTGTACTTCAATCCTGAAGACTCACAGTTAAATCTAGCAGATGCTCTGTTGGAGAGGGAGGAGCAGTCTCCTCCTGTGTCAGTTGGATTCATTTTGACAGTACACAACAAGGGGGGGGGCCCGGGAAGAATTCTATTAGATGAAATATTGAGATTTGTTGTCAACTTTATAATGCTTGAATTTAAGAGCTTTGGGGAAAAAACCCTCACAGCCATTGAGTAATTTGTGACTTAAACCCAGGGAGCCTTTTGGTTAGCAGCACAACATGCTATTGTTTATACCACCAGAGCCCCAGTCACATTGTAGGAATTATACTGCAAAAGTTCACAGTTCGAATCCACCAGTTCTTCCACAGAAGAAAGGTAGGCAGTTTTCTGAATGAGCTACAGTTTCTCAAAACCTGCTGGAGTATCACCTGTGCATTGGCTCTGATGCAGTGGTACACATACCAACTGTCATTACAGCAGTTACTAAGTACAGCACTTTTAATATGAATATGAAGCTAGTAACAATCTAACCAAGAAATTTCTGTTAAAGTAAAATGAAGCCAAATTTCTAGTCCAAACACTGGCAGCTTTCCAACATTTAATGTTAAAGGAATCAGATTTGACTTTTTAGCTGAAGAACATGGAAAGGAGCTCAGAAGTGAGTTCTGCTGTGGCTTGAGTTTGATAATCATGAGAAAATGTGATACTTCAAAAATGAGACTGTGATACAGGATGGAATGGAAGCATTAAAAAAGTCCCAATTTTTTTTCTTAATTTTTATTGTATAACTTTTTTTGCGTGTACTGTCAAATCCAATCTGACTGGTATAGGAGGAGATTGTCCCCTCCTCCTTCTGGTGGATCTGGTGGATTTGAACCACATACCTCTGGGATTGCAGTGCAGTGTCTTGCCACTAGGCCACCAGAAGTCCCTTCAATTTTAATAATGGATTTGACTCACAGAAGGCACACTGATGTATTAGAAGATATATTTTGAGACCAGTTGAATTTTACATGTAAGGACATAGATATTAATTTGATACCAAAAACCAAACCCAATGCTGTCAAGTGGATTCTGACTCACAGGGATCCTCCATTGGGTTTCTGAGACTTTAATCTTTATGGGAGGAGGAGACGGCCCATATTTTTCTTGTGGAGCAGTTGGTGAATCCAAACCAATGACCTTTTGTTAGAAATGCGACGACTAATAAACTGTGTCCCAGAGCTGTCCCCTTTTAATCTGACAAGTGCTTATTATTTCAGTAGTCTGTTTCTAAAAGTTGCTTCCTTAACTTCAGCTTGAACTTGCATATGAGTAGTTGGTGGTCTGTCCCACAATCAGCACCTGGCCTGGTTTTCACTGCTGATATTGAGCTCCAGTGAATCTTTCCACAAATATAATCGTTTTGAAAAACAAACAAGCAAACAAAACAAAACAAACCCATAAAACATGAACACATCAGTTTATTATTTTATAAGGAGAAACACACAACAAATGGTCTGGATGTCTGAAAGCTACAACAGAAACCAAACCATCACCATAGTGAGTGTAGACTCTGAGCAAGGGAAGCAGAGAAATGGTTTTTTAAAGTTGCACAAGAAAAGATAATAAACAATAATATATGATTAAAAAATAATAAAGTTTATGTCTATACACCCTCACATAAAACAAAAAGGTCACAGGAGTCAGTCTTAACGATTTTCATTTTATACTTAAGTGGTATTCATGAGGCTTGTATGGCTCAAGAAGAATGAAATTAGAAGGTGTGAGTGACATTGTGTGGCTTGAGGAAGTGCAGAACTTGAACAGGAGATTTGTAAGAGGCTGCTGTTCACAGAGAATTCTTTTACAAAGAATTCTCATTTTAGAAGATAACAGAAAAATGTGGTTTTCAATCAGAGTTCCCTGAAATCTTGTCAATTTGGGTTTGGTTCCTCCTTTTGAAAGTGTAAGTGCCTTTCATTTTTATGTAAGCTAATTTGAAAGGGAACCTGGAGTAGTCATGTTTATTTAAACTTCATATGTATTGCTAATTTTTGAAACTGAACAGACTCAGTCGATGCTGATAGGAACTGGGTTGAATCCTCTTCTCTGAAGCTAATTCACATCTAGTGTTCAGACTTAAAGGTAATACCTAGAGTAGAGATGGAGAAGTCCAAATTACTGGGGCCATCAGAAAACAGGTGGAAAGAGGCAGATTAGGAGCTAGCTTGAGAATTGAAGGATTAAGGTTTGGAGGTAGAAACTTTTGCATTTTTTTAAGTACTTGTAGTTCCGGTGTTTATGTACAAAGAGTGTGGTAGGCCTTGTGGAAGCACTTGAGGATTGGGTAACTTCTACCTAAAGAGGTGAAATTAAGATCAAAACATGCTTTTGCACTTAGAAGCACTAGGAAACCTTTAAGAAAGCCAGGGCAGGGCAGAAGAGGGGAGATAGGTGAACATCATATTTAATTTTCTGGCATGATATAGACATTGTTGCCTGCTCTTGGGTATTGGCTTATGTCCAGGCAATAGCAATTTGAGACTCTTGAACAGTTAGCCACATATAGTTTTCATCTCTTTTATTTGACATTACAGATTCCTTTTAATTATTATTTCTTATGGTGATATCCTCTTACAGATGATCAATCTGTGACTAGTTTCCAAAAGAAAGGAATGCCTATTGGTGATATACGTAGGGGAGCATGAGATGGGAGCAGGTGAGTGGTACACCAGTGCTTTCCGTGGAGTTTACAGTTTGGTGGGTTTTTTTTAAGGATGAGAAGCCTTGGGAGGGATGTAGAGAGCGCCTGCTCCGGTGGGTCTGGGGTGATCCTGGGCAGAGAAGAGCAGACTGCAGAGTCCATCCAAGGTCCAGGTGGGAGTGCTCAGACCGAGCAGCCACAGTGTGTGATATGGATGACCAGCTGGCTTTTGGGGACCCAGCACATGCAGTTGGTCCCGAAGTTGGTGTCCCGGGTCTGGATGCAGTGCTGGCAGCACAGGATTTTTAGCCCTGCTTCTTCCTCTTGGCAGTCAGTTTCTTGTGGCGTATCCTTCTTTGAGGCAATATTTGTACAGCTCTCTGCTGATGGCTTGCACTTATGAAAGAGGTGGGGGATGTGTAGGGTTTTCTGGAGGTGGATTCTGAAGGTAGTTCACAGAGACCTCACTTTTTCCTCTTTTTCTCATGAGGCTCTGTTTCTGCTTCTCTCAGCTTTTGATCCAATTCATCCAGTGTTGTTTCAGTCACCTCCTAGCCATCTGGGGTAGCTTTCTGGCTCCTTTTGTTCACAAGATCATAGAATCTGCTATCCAAGAGTTTAATGGGAAGACTTGAATTCTGCAGTTGCAGGCTTGCATTCTTGTTTCATGCTACCATTTACTTGCTTGTGACTTTGTAGAAGTTACTTTCCCTTGCTGATTCTCAGTTTCCTCGTTAAAGGCCCTATTTTCTTCAAGTGCCACTTCCCTACTAGAGTTTATACTTTTAAATAGCCTCACAGTATCTTTTTGTCCTAATGTACTTTTCTTTTAAATTTTTGTTGTAAAGCGTGGGTAAATAATTCTCAAACTTTAGTGAGCATGACAGTTACTTAGGGCAGGGTTTTTTCCCATTGTGATATTATTGATATTTTCAGATAATTCTTTGTTGTGGGGGAGAGAGAAAGCTGTCCTCTTGTAGGATATTTAGCATCATCTCTGATCTCTACTCCCTCCATGCCAGTACCACCTTCTGCCCTCGTTGTGACAACCAAAAATATCTCTAGACATTGCAAAATACCCCTGACCTAATGTGAGATGAAATTGCTCCAGTTTAGAACTATTAACCTGGAGTGATTGTTAAAAATGTATATACCTAGTTATGATTGGTAAAATATAGGAAAATGAGGAAAACTTTCTGTGAGATGGATTGACATAGTAACTGAAAAAAATGGCCTCAAACATACCAATAATCTTGAAGATGGTACAGACACTAGGTAACATTTTGTTCTGTATATTTAAAATTGTCTTTAAGTTAGGGGGCTCTGGTGGCCTAGTGGCAAGAAGCTGCCCTGCAGTTCCGAAAGTGCACAGTTTGAATCCACTAGATGCTCTGCTGGAAAAGGCAGGGCAACTCCTCCAGTACCAGTCTGATCCGATTGGACAGTACAGGACAAAGAGAAAAAAAATAATTCTCTTTAGGTCAGAACCACTATCACCAAAACAGAAGTCCTTATCTTGACAAGCTTGGTTCAGTAGTTGGATATAGAAGCTTAAGGATATATTTTCAGGATACAGAATCCTGAGAGATTCTGATAGAGTTGATCAAGGGTTTGCTGCAGGATATTCTCTAAGCTGGGGGGCTCAATAACCTCATGCTTGACTTTCTCTCTTACTTGGTGTTTCTATTTGTTATGAAGATTCTAGGTTCAATTAAAATAGGATAGTATCATTGAAATCCTACAGTTGATGGATACATATACATATACATATACACATACACAAACATATACATATACGTATACATATACATACATACACTATATATGTGTGTGTATATATATGTGTGTGTGTATATATATATATATGTGTGTAAAATTTACCATATTTGGTACATCTATCAACTTGAATACCCTCCAAGAGATATTCAGAGGTAATAAATCACACAAGAGGAGATTGCCCATCCTGATTCTTTTTTTTTAAATTTTTGCCCATCCTTCTTCTGTAGTTCAGCTGGTAGATTTGAACTGCTGCCTTTGGAATTGTAGTGTAGGTGCTTACCAGCAGGCCACCAGAGCTCCGTATCAATGATATTGTTCAATAACTTCCACATTCTGTTGGATCATATTTTTGGGGAATGAGAACAAATATGGATATCTTCCAGTTGGTTGACTAGATAGCTGTCTTCCACTTTTTGTTGTTGAGTTGTGGGAGTTCTATACATAAACTAGCTATTAAAGTCTTATCAGGTTATGGACTTCAAATCTTTTCTCCTATTCTGTAGATTGTCTCACTCACAAGTTTTTAGTCGCAGTAAAGTCCCATTTATAGGTGGCTAGGATCGTCTGCCCTGATCATCTCCGGCCATCGGGCTTGGCCGAGGCCCCTGCAGGTTGTAGAAGATGGCCAAGTTCATGACGCTGGTGATCCAGGACAGCCCCTCCGGCTGGGGCCCCTGCGCCGTTCCTGAGCAGGTTCGGGGACATGCCCTACCAGCCCTTCAGCAAGGGAGACCGGCTAGGAAAGGTGGCCGACTGGACGGGTGCCACATACCAAGATAAGAGACACACCAACAAGTATTCCTCCCAGTTTGGTGGAGGGGACTCAGTATGCTTATTTCCACGAGGAGGATGAAACTAGCTTCAGCTGGTGGACACGGCACGCACGCAGAAGACAGCCTACCTGTGAGCTCTGGTGGCCTAGCGGCAAGAAGCTGCACTGCAATCCCAGAGGTGCTTGGTTCGACTCCACCAGATGCTCTCCTGAAGAAGGGGGGACAGTCTCCTCCTGTACCTGTCAGATCCGATTTGATGGTACACACATTAAAAAAAGAAGAAAGAAAAGAAAAATGAAGACGGCCTACCAGCGGAACCAGATGCGCTTCGCACAGCGTAACCTCCGCAGAGACCGAGATCGACGGAACACGGTACAGTTTAACCTGCAGACGCTGCCCAAGAGTGCCAAGCAAAGGGAGAGAGAACGCATACGACTACAGGAGAAATTCCAGAAGCAATTTGGAGTGCGGCAAAAATGGGACCCAAAAGCACAAAAACCCCGAGATTCGTCAGTTGAAGTCCGCAGCGACTGGGAGGTCAACAAGGAGATGGACTTACCCCAGTTGGTGACGATGCGCTACTTGGAGGTCCTGGAGCCCCAGGAGATTGCGTGCTGCGGGGCCCCTGGAGTCCTAGGATAAAGCCTTGAGCGCGTCACCACGAGGAACCAGCAGCTGCTGCGGAGCATCGGCACCACCACGGACGACCCTTCATCAGAAGGCTGGCCAAAACTCAGGGCAAGGCCTTTGCCGCTGGTGCCATTCTGGCCACGCTGATGAGCTGCACCTGCTCAGTTACTCCTGGGATATCGTCGTGCAGAGAGTCTGCTCAAGCTCTTCTTTGACAAGCGAGACAACCTTGACTTTGACCTCCTGACAGTGAGACGGCCAACAAGCCCCCTCCGGACGAAGGCAATTCCTTCAACTCGTCCCACAACCTCGCCATGGAAGCCGCCTACATCAACCACAACTTCTCCCAGCAATGCCTCGGGACGGGAAAGGAACGATACAGCTTCCCCAGTCCAGACCCATTTGAGGATGACATGGATAAGAATGAAATCGCCTCTGGCTTCTCGTTACCGGAGGTGGAAGCTTGGAGACGACATTGACCTGATTGTCCGTTGTGAACATGATGGTGTCATGACCGGGGCCAATGGGGTGGTGTCCTTCATCAACATCAAAACCCTCAACGAGTGGGATTGGCGTCAGAAGCTGGACTTGCAGAGAGGGACCGTCACTGCTCTCTGAAATTGACAGAGGAATAAAGTCTTCATCAGTTAAAAAAAAATCCAGTTTATATCCATTTTATATCATTATATAATTTTTCAAATTATATCATTTTTATATCCTAATTTTGGTGTCATCTTTAAATAATCCATTGTAAAAAGTGAGGTTTTGAAGCTTTAACCCTGCATTTTTTTCTTTTTTCAAATGAATAGAATGTTATTGCGAGAATCAGATGTGTCTTAGTACTTATTTGGCCTCTTTTCTGTAGCTGCAGAACTCCTAGATATTACTCATCAGCCTTTTTCAGAAATACGGATACCATCCAAAAATTTTTGGATATCCTTTGTTTTTAACTGCTGTAGCTTGCTGAATCAAAGTAGCTGAATTTGACATAAGCTTAATGTAATTTTCATCAAGAATTAACTCATCTTTCTGGGCTTGTGATTTCGAACAAGCAACACCTGGTCTCATTCAAACTCTATGAATGAATTTTTCACCTAGAATTTTAACCAGAGATCCTCTCCTGAATCACTACGTTGATGGGAAATGAGCATACACAAACCTCATCTTGTAAGGAAAGCCCAGTGTAACACCCTTGATCATGTTCTGTACTTGGCTACAGATGGTGTGAACTGCAGCCAGTTCCTTCCTGTTCCCCCACCATTTGTCAAGGGGAAGCTGCTGCCTTTTCTTTCCAAGGAGACTGAGCTCTACATTGATAGGACTGAAGTTCCTCCACAAGGTTCCTTGTGGGCCTTTCAGGATAACTGTGTAATATCATGATAATTGTGTAATTACTTCAGAGTGATTTCAACTCTCTCTGGAATGTCTACAGTCTGGTTGCTGAGAATGGTCTTCACTCTTGCAGTAAAGGTGGCAGAGAAACCCTGCCATTTTCTTCTAAAAGTTTATTTTCATTCTTGTGGATGGGATATTGATACATTTTGAATTAATTTTTGTTTATGATGTGAGGTTTGTTTGCATTTGGAGCACTATTTGTCAGACCGTTATTTCCTTAATGCATGAACTTGGCACACTTGTTAAAAATCATTTGGCCATAGATGTATGGAATTATTTCTGAGTTATCAGTTCATTTCCATTGGTCTTTGTGTCTCTCCTTGGCCATTTTCATACTTATAAAAAATATTTTTTATATTGTTTTGCATGCAAAATTTATGTACATTGTATTTTGTTTCTAGCCCTTGTGTTTTACACATTCCTCTATTCACATTGTGTTTCATAATCACCATGGCCACCATTACACTGCCTTTTCAGGTCCTCACTGGATCTTCCTTCACCTCCTTTCTCCACCCAGCAAACTATGACCTCGTGATTTCCCCATCATACTGTTTTGATCATTGTAATTTTTGGTATGGATCAAAATTGGAAGCATGAGTTCTCTAACTTTTTCTTTTTCAGGACTGTTTTGGGTATTTGAGACCCTTTGTGATTCCATGTAAATTTGAAGATTGCCTTTTCCATTTATGCAGAAAAGGCTTGTGGCACACTTGCATCGCCTCCTCATGATTCTCATTTCTCTTCATCCTTTTCTCCTACGGCTTCCTGCATTCAGAGTTTTCTTCCAGGACAAATACTACCCTTTTGATCTCGTATGATTGATTGTTCTGAGGAATGAGTAAGTACTTCTTTAATGTTGGTGTTCACCTGAGAAGCATATCTGTTGTTCGGCTCAAAGTTGAGCTATAGAGGTAAATTCTAGTTTCAAAGAATTACTAAGTACTATCATCTCAGGGGGTCTGAGTCTCTATTAGATTACAAAACTTGAGTATATTTGTGATTTTCAGTTTTGTTCCAAATTTTTCTCCCACTCTATGTAGGACTTTCTACTGAGATACTATTACTGATTCATCCTATTTGTTAAAGATCTGTTAAGATTTTCTATGACTATTTTTTAGTCACTTTATATAGTTTTTGTATTTCTAGGAATATCTTCATTTCATCTAGGCTATCTTAATTTATTGACATACATGCATCATTGTCTTCTTTAAGAATTTTAATTTCTATAGGGTTAGTAGTATTGTCTTTACTTTTATTTCTGATTTTAGTGACTTGTGTCTTCTCTCTTTTCCCTTATCTGTTTAGCTAAAAGTTTGTTGATTTTATTCAAATAATCAACTTTTGGTTTTACACTAATAAAACCAAACCATTTATCTGTATGCATTTGCCTGTTTTTCATTTTTCAACTTGAAGAATAACTAGTTAGCATTTATAATTTATGTATACTTTCTGTTTTCTAATTAGATAAAGAAAAAGCATGTTTCTAGCACTCCAAAAAAGACCTCGTGTTCCCTTCCACTCAGCTCCCCCTCAAGGGTACTATTTTGTCACAGTAGATTAATTTTCTCTTTTTGAACTTCATATATGTAGAATCACACAGTTTATAATTTTTTGGGTAGGGGAAGTTTGAATTATGGGAGTGAGGACATTATGTGTGTGATTTATCCATGAAGCAGCATGTATCAGGAATTTGTCGGTTTTCATTTATATATGTTGTTATTGTTATGTGCCATCAAGTCACCTGCAACTTATAGTGACTCTATTTACAACAACCCTAAATCCTGCTCTGTCCTGTGCTAATATCACTGTCTGACTCACCTACCCCCCATTACTCCAGTGACTGTATCAGTCCACCTTATAGAAGGTCTTCTCCTGTGCTGTCCCTCCACCCACCCAAGCGTGACATCCCTCTCCAAGGATTGGTCCCTTCTTGCAACATGTACAAAGTATGTAGACGAAGCTTCAGAATCCTTGCCTCTAAGGAACAACCTGGTTTAACCTTTTCTAGGACTAACCTGTTTGTTTTCTTAGCAGTCCAAAATATATTCAACACTCTTTTCCAATACCACAGCTCAAAGGCATCAATTCTTCTATCATCCCTAGTCCTTTACCAGCTCTCTGACGCATAGCAAGTGATTACAAAGACCATGGCCTTTATCAGATGCACCTTAGTCTCCAGACAGACATCGTTGCTCTTCAGTACTTTGGAGAGGTCTCTAACCGCAGACTTTCCCATAGCAATATGTCTTTTAATTCCCTGCCTGCTGGTGCCAAGAGTGTTGACTGTGGAGCCAAGCAAACTAAAGCTGTTAACAATCTCAATCTCTTCACAGTCTTATCAAGATGCTGCCAGTATGCCCAGTGGTGAGAATCTCTGTTTTCTTGATATTGAGCCTCAATACATACTGAAGGCTGCAGTCCTTGACCTTCTGCAGCAAGCGCTTCGAGTCCTCCTCAGTTTCATCAAGCAAGGTTGTGTCATCTGTATAACGCAGATTGTTGATGAATCTTTCTCCAGTCCTGATACCACATTTCTCCTCAAAGAGCCCAGCCTCCCAGATAATCTGTTTGACATACAGATTGGGAGATAGGACACATCCCTGGCACATACCCTTCCCTGTTTTGAACCATACTGTTTCCTTGCTCTGTTCTGATGCCTGCCACCTGCTCCAAGTACAGGTTTCGCATTAGCATAATCAAGTATTCTGGGATTCTCATTCTTCACACAGATTCACACAGTTTGTTTTGATCCACACAGTCAAATGCCTTTGCATAATCAATGAAACACAGATAGACATTCCTATGTAGTGTGCTATTTTATGATAGACCGTAGTTTATTTTTCTATTCTGTTTCTGACAGACATTCAAATTCTCTTCATATATATGAATTTTCTCTCTCACAGACCCAGTGACTAGCAAAGATAGGTGCAGGAGGAGCATGTGGAGTAGCATGTCTGACTGTGGAGCTATTTGTATGATGCTATGGACATTATTGATGGGGACAATTTCCCTTTGTGAAGCAAGTGTAAAGTGATGGACATTTAAGTGGCTGATTATTTTAAGATATACATCTTTAGAATTGTATGACTTGAGACTTCAGAAAGACATTGTGGTCCAGTTCATGGGGCCAGCAGTTCCAGAGGTTTAGAAATAAAAGTCATCATTGGTTTGCTATCTATCAGAGGGGAGGGTGGCTTGAAGCCATTCATAAGTTGAAGGGTTCCAAAGGCTGATAATTGAAAAGGCTGATTATTTTTATATACTCTTCTGATGTCTATTTCTGGAAAAAAAAGTGTTATAGCTTAAACTGACATTTCTTTTTCCCCTCTTTATATTTGTATTGGTTTGCATGTAATAATTTATATACATTGTGCTTGATTCATGTACATTGCATTTTATATAATTACTATTGATCTATGCCTGTTATTACCCTGTCTTTTCAAATCGTCATTGAATCTTTTCTATTCTTTTACCCACTCCCCAATGCTAAACTGACATTTCTTTGGGTTTGTGTGCCTTTACTATAATTATTTTTTTAAATTTTTATTTTATTTTATTATTTTGTGTACATGTACCGTCAAATCAGATCTGACTGGTACAGGAGATTTCCCCTCCTTCTCCAGCAGAGCATCTGGTGGATTCGAATCACGTACCTCTCTGGGATTGCAGTGCAGCTTCTTGCCACTAGAGCTCACCAGAGCTCCCTCTAATTATTTCTTGAACAGACCTTAATCTTGAAAATTTGGATAAAGTGGGAATGATAAACTGAAATGGGAGAAGAAATAAATTTTAGTCTGTCATGAGTGACTTGGAAGAGGCCCTTTGAGAGCCTGATGCATGAAATTGGATTATTAGTATGATTGGGAAGAATGACATTTCAAAATGGCATATGTGGTTTCTGCCATCTTCGAGTGGGACTCCATTGTTTCCAACTCTGCTCATCAAGAGATTTGGTTACTGCCTTTGTTTATTTATTTATTTTTTTTTCTTGTTGTGTACTGTCAATCAAATCTGACTGGCAAAGGAGGAGATTGCCCCTCCTTCTCAGCAGAGCATCTGGTGGATTCGAACCATGTGCCTTTGGGATTGCAACACAGCTTCTTGCCTCTAGACCACCAGAGCTCCCTTGCCTTTGTTTTTTAAGAGGGAGGTCAAGATTCTAGTAGACTGTCAGCTTGTAATTTTTCCTGCTTTGCTTACCCTTCTGGTTCACTCACATGTAACAAATTTAAGTCTGTCTTGTTTTTGCTTTGTTGGCCTTTTCTGTACTTGGAAGAACCAGTTTGAAGCCCTGATTTAAAAGTCTGGATCAGCTTTTTTCATGAAGATGGTGCTGAAAGCAAAGAAGGAAGCCCATGTCCCTCCCAAAACTGAAGCCAAAGCAAAGATGTTAAAAGCCAAGAAGGCAGTCCTGAAGGGTGTCTACAGCCACACACGCACACACAAAAATCTGCATGTTACCCATCTTCTGGTGGCTTTAGATTCTGAAACTCCAAAGACAGGTCAAATGCTCCCTACAGAGCACCCCCAGGACAAACAAGCTTGACCACTATGCCATCGTCAGGTTTCCCCAACCACTGAGTCAGCCATGAAAAAATAGAGAATAGTAAACACTCTTGTGTTCATTGTGGAAGCCAAGGCCAACAAGTACCAGATCAAACAAGGTGTAAAGAAGCTCTGTGACATTGATTTGTCCAGGATAACTCTTTGATTGGGCCTGATGGAGAAAAAGCCTATGCTCGACTTGCTCCTTACCATGATGTTTTGAATGTTGCCAACAGAATTGGAATCATTTAACCTGAGTCCAGCTGGCTAATTCTAAATATAAATTTTTCTCACCAAAAAAAAGTTTGGATCAACAGGGATCATAATCTAGTTACAGAATGATTCTTTCCCATTGCATGGTGCTATAGCATTTCCTTGGTACCTTTATCTTTCATGATAAGCCAGTGCTTTATGAGATATTATTTATCCATCTCTACCAGTAGACTGTAAATTCTTGGAAAATCAGGACTGGATTTTCTTGCATGTAACTCTTAGTGCTAAAACTTGTGCTTGGCACTATTTGAGTGCTCCTTATATATTTGTTATATTTATGATATTTCAGTGATGTTGAGGAAGATGTTAGTGATATGTCTACTCCAGTTTTCCCTGTGTGAAAAATGAGAAGCACAATGATTTTATTAGTTAATGTCATATAGTTGTTTGGGAGATCTGCATGCTAATCTCGGTTTTGCTATCCTTTCTTTCTGTTGTGTCTCACTTTTTTAGCTGGTTCTAGTTCTCTCTGCAACATGGAAGGGTTGTGAAAGAGGACAAAAGCTCTGAGTCAGTTTAAACAGATTATTGTTATTATGTGCCCATTATGGTGTGTTAGAATTTACAGCCTTTCCAGTCACATATTAGTATTTTTATATTTAAGAGCTCAAACTTAATATTTGGAATCTCTTTAAGAGTTCCCTTATATTTTTCTCCCTCTATCGCCTTAGAAAAACACTCTTGCTTCTTGTAGACCATTGGTAGAAGTGCCAGCAGGATTGAGAGACTTTATGTGTCAGTTTCCAGGCACATGTTGGCCGTTTGGATGGTAAATGCCAGTTGCCTGTGAGAATGACAGAGAGTAATGAGTTGAGGCCCTTGGCTGAATTACTCTTGCTCCAAATGGAAGGAGAGTGATGAAAAGAATTTAATTTCTTTAAAAATTTGGTACTTTGGACTGGAATTGTTTCCCTCCCTTCTCTGTTCCCTTTTGCTTATTAGAAAGTATTGATTCTGAAATAGGAAAAGTGAGCTTATTAGATTTGGAGCGGGCATTGATTAGCTGTAACCCAATTATAAATCCTTAGAGGGAGATGTTTATAAACATGTACTTTTCACATCCAGGAATGCATAATTGCTGCCATTGCTGATAATCAACAGTTGAAACTCAGCATAGTAAAACTCATAGCCATTTGGTTTAGAATGGTGTTTTTTTTATAAGAATGGTATTTTATAAAAAAAAATTTGGTAAGGTCATCTTGATTTCCAGTTTATTTTTTCCTGATAAGGACATTTTCTTTACTACCTTTTTAAAAGACACAGGACTGTTTTAAGTGGAGACTGTATTTTCTGCTTTAGGATAAAGCAATGATCAATATACTATAAATTAGCCAAAAGAGTTTTCTTTTTTTTGGTGGTTGTTGTTATTTTTCTTTTCATCAGTTTTCTCTGGACTATAATTGAATTTGAGAACTTAATGAGACTTCAATAGAAATAAATCTTATTTTTAATATGTTAGGTCAGAACAAGGACTTTTCAGTACTTCCCCCCCCTTATTTCATGATCAGTAAATAGCATACACTGAGCATTTGCTATGAACCAGTACTCATAGAAATAATATAAGATGTAATATTCCCTAGGCATGCTTAATATTTGGTTGTGCTTTGACATATAGTCAAAGGTGAACCTCTTTTCTGGGTGATGTATTAGAGAAAGACAATGTCAGGTGCAATGTTTTTAGCTATATAATACATCCCTACCTTCAATGAGATTTTTATTTGAAAGATAGTGTATGTCTTCCAAAAGTCATTGAACAGATTAGTTTTGCTGCTTTGCTGCTTTGCCTTTGCTGGTAAAACTCTTCTATTCATGTCCCTGTCCTCCCTCCCTTATCAAAGTTATCATTGGATGACATTAAGCTTTACAGCTTGGGCCTAGGATTAAAACAAAAAGAAATACAAACTTTGTCAATAATATAAAGAATATAGGAGGTAAGAGAATTTGGTATACCCACAGAGGAGTGATTCAGTGGATTTTCAGTTTTATCTTGAGAAAATTTTTGAGAATTTCTTGAAGCAGGATGGGAAAATTTGGGTATGGTTCATAGAACCACTTTTATATAGAGTTGAAAAATATATTTAAGTTTGACCTACAGTGGGGGTTACAGATACATACAATTATATTTGAAAGGAGTATGTTATTCAGTTATTTTGAAATGAAATTTAATTTTTGGCCTTTTAACTGCTATTTTCTGCCTGGGGTCTCTTTCCAGAGGAATTTCTGAAGGCAGTCGAGTGCAGTGTGATTTATGAGGCAGTGAAGGCCAACTACTTTGCAGTGATGTGGAGCCACATACTTGGGGAAATCAATGGAGCACATCAGTCTGCAGCACACTTCCTGCCTTAATGGTCCTAAGCTCGATCAATACTTGAAATTTAACTTTACCATCAGTCTGTGGGCAGTGTATGCTTTGCAGTCTTCCTTCCATCAACCTCAAATATATGGCCAGACCTATTATAGATGGAGCTAGTTACATTTTCCTGCTTGCTTTTGGATCTGTTTTAAACTTTGTCCACTGGCATGTTAAAGGATGTTAAATGTGTTATGCTGTAGGCCAACTGGTGATTTAAACCTGTATATTACCTGACAGTGAGTGGGGGTTGGACAGGTGTATAAGATCTGTGGCATGATTATTTATCATTTCTTCTTCTTAAAATATTTCACATTGAGGTACCTCAGTAAATGCTGCATCCAGCATCTTAGAAAGCAGTGTACAGAAATGACTGACTTTCTCTTCACAGATTCTGTAACCATGGCACAGGTCGAAAAACGAGGGGGCTTGCTCCGCAAGTCTTCAGCCTCCAAAAAACCACTGAAGGAAAAAGTAGTGCTGATGTATGATGAGATCTTCATGGTAAGGCCTGGATACCTCTCTTTTTGCTTAGCTGCTTCTTGACTCCTTACCTTTTTGTCTCAAAATGTGAAAGAGCTTCACTACTGCATGGTCTTTAGATGAAGAGAAAGAATAAGGAAGAGAGTGAGCTCTCCCATGGTAGGATTAATAATCCTATATTAATAACTATAGATTGTTATTATGTTGTTCTTATAGTTTGTTGCCATGAACTGGATAAAAACAACTGAGAGGAAAAAAGCAAGGGAAGCTGCTTTTCTGAGTATGTTTAAGGAAGATTTACATTCCTTATGATCTGACTTAAAGCCCTTCTAGATTCTCTCATTGCTATTGAGACAAAACCAGCTGACTCATAGCTGACCTTCCCTTGAGTTTCTGAGGCTGTAGAGGCATGGGAAGGATGATTTGAACTGTCAGAGAGGTGTGGCCTTTGGTTTAGTATTGTAACTTTTTATGCCACCAGAGCTCCCTCCTGACCTAGGCATCTTGTGATGTTTCTTTTCACCCTTAAGTTCTTATGATTCAGATATTTTTAGAAGATATATTATTATATTCCTTCTCACATTAATAGTAGATAATCCAGTTTAATAGAATGTATCATTTTCCAACTATGTGGATGACAGGAATTATTGGCAATTTAATTGGAGATTTATTGGTTATTCAGAACTACTGATGGACTGTGTTCTGAAATATATGTTTTTATAAGAGGTAAGAAGAATCAGGTACCCTGCAAGGGTTCTTGCCTTTTCAAATACTGGTTATAAGAAGGATGTATAAAACAATAACACTAATAAAAAGTTACCGTATATTATATTCTTACTGCGTTCCTGAACCTGTGCTAAATGCATCACCAAATACATTAGCTTTAATTCTAATAAGAATTGTCCAAAGATACTGGATAGGGGACCAGGATTATAGTTGGGAGGTGATGGAGTCTTGATTGGGACCCATTTGTCTTACTCCAAATCCTTACTTTTTGGACTTTGTGTGTCCTAGAATAAATAATGTGATAAAAAGGAAACATTTAATTGTTGGCACACTTTAGAGAACTAATTTCACAGGTGAGCTAACAAATTTTGACAGAAGCTAACAGAGTTTTATAGAGTATAAAAAGGGCAAGTGCTGTGCTGCATGGGGATATCCATATCTGACCTTGACCAACCTTACAGGGGGGGGGAACTGTCCCCATCCCCATCAGTAACACAAAATACAAAAGTCCCATGAGTTCAGACTCCCATATCTCTGCATGCTCTCTGCTCATCTCAGCACCAATTTGTGGGCCCAAACTCTGATGTCATAGGTCACAGGCCACACAGAGCCATATTCGGGAAGTCAGAAAGTTATAATTCAGATTAATAACAAAATACAGACAAGAGAGCTCTCAAAATGTGCACATAAGCACCTCAACTTTGAGCTTCATTGTTCTAAGTGTTCCAAAGTTCTCAGTCCTCCACTATTGGCTTCCCACCCCCAATTGTGCAACAAAGTTCTGAGTCCTCCAAATATTGGTTCTCCACTTAATTATCCAACAGAGTTCTCAATCCTGCCAGTATTGGCTGCTTCTTCTACCACCAGTTGTCCAACAGAGTTCTTAGACCTGCCAGTATTGGCTTCCCTCCAGGTACACCCTCCCCCCAAAAGGTCTCATCTCATCCCACATCAGATTGGCTTCTACTGCCGTCCTAAATCATGTCCTATGTTACACTGAGTTGGGGGAGGTTTCTCGTCTCTGGCTGGGGAGGATTTTTAACTCTTCTGGTGAGGGGAAGAGCTTTATCTCTGCAGCTAGAGCTGTTTAATTTACTGGTGAGACTAGCCAACCCTCTTGTAGATTTTTGAGACTAGCCAGTCTTCTTGTGGAATGGTAGCTAGCCAGTCTCTTTGTGGATAAAGCAACTTGTCGATTCGCGTAGTCCCACTCATCTCCACAGTCAGTCATCCACGCTAGAAAAGCCATATTGAAAGACAAACTCCACACAGAGAAAGTGAATAGGTACTAGTTTTCTACTAGGGTTCTTTCTGTATTTAAACACGCTTGGTATACATACAATTCCTGCTCAAATGAGCTTTGGCTATAAAAAGTGTCAGCTCTGTGAGTGTTTTAAGTCTCTTGTGAATATTAGAGAATAAAATGACATAAAATTTGTAACAGCTTTACAAAGTATGAACCTTTAAGGTAGCAGTACTTGAGAGAAAGGAATAGAAAGAACTCACTATTTAGAAGGCAAGAAGTGATGCTTCTTTAAGTCATTCTTAATTAAAAGGTGGTTGGGTTTTTTTATTTTATTGGATAAGCACTTCTTAACTATTGAACGCATTCATTTTTAGTCAGTATAGTAATTTTAAAAAGTCTACTGATTTTGTCATTAGTTTTCTTGTAAAGTATGGGTTCTCCCTTCTTATTTTTCCCATTAAGCCAAAATTTCTGACTTCCTGAAATTTCTGTTTGAATATTACTATTGAGAAATTTCAGATTTTAGCACCATAATTTTGCTCATTTTTTGGACCAGTTTAAGAACATATTAAAAGCACAAGTTAAAGTTCTCTTTAAAGAACTCAATGTATTTAGGAGGACAAAGAGAACAGACAGTATAGAATGTTCTACAGATGACTGCAGTAGTACTTAGGTGATCTGTGTTCTGGCTCCTGGATTTGGGATGATCAATTTTGTAGCCCTTCTGCCTAAAACCAAACCTAAACACCCAGCTCACTACTATCAAGTCAGTTCTGCTTAGTAGAACAGAGTAGAACTGCCTCAGAGGATTCCAAGGCTATAAAATCTTCACAGAAATAGACTGGCTTTTCTTTTGAAAAGTTCAGACCAACAAACAGGTTTAGAAGCTGAATGCCTTAACTATAGCACCACCAGAGCTTACTTTAATTCCTCAAAAGAGAATGATGATAATATCAATAATACTTGGTTTACCATGCCATTGTATTTAATGTATATGTAAGTGCTTTGAAAACTGAGCCCTATCAACCTGTAAGAGGGATGTGTTATAATGTGACTAACTTATTTAATTAATTAGGTTCACTTTTTGCTATAAGAGAGGTAGCATAGTCCGTAGCCTTTTGCACTACTAAGCTAAAAGTTATATGTCTAGCAGTTTGAATCAACTAAGCTCATGGGAGAAACATTCTTCTATTAACAGTTATAGTCTTGGAAACCCAGAGGAGAGTTACTATGAGTTGGAATGAACTTGATGGCAATGAGGGTTGTATTTTGTTGTTGTTTCCTGCTATAAGAGATAAGTTTTAGGACAGTTCTTGAAATCATTATTTAACTTCTACTGCAGGGAATATATATCTATCTCATACATAATGTATTCCATTTGAAACAAGATGAATTTTCTTTCCCTCTAGAACAATTTAGAATGACTAGACATTTTCAAACTTAATTTTGAAAGGAAAAGTTGATTTTACGTTGTGACCCCTTGAAATGTGTTCTTAATAGTGTTGGCGATAATTAGAGATGTTGAATATGCTTATCCTCTAATTTCAGACAGAGGACCCAAGTAAATGTAGTCCTCGGTTTTGGGAGGAGCTCTTCCTCATGAAGGTAAGACTTATAAGTATCTGAATTTTCCTGGTAACCGATATTCTTTTCCTGTAGCATCTCATGTGTTGTAGGTACTGCATTAAAAATGCACTACTGCCCTTACTGTTTTCTTGGCAGGTGAATTTAGATTACTTAGAAGGCAAGTTGGAATCTCTTGATGGTGAGGAGTTAATGAAGATCAAGGACAATATTAATTGCTTATTTCAACACTGCATCCTGGCCCTGGGAGAGGAGCACCCAATTCGAGTTGTCAATGCATTGCAGGTATAAGGCTGGGAGACTGGGAAAGTCTTGTTTACAAAAAGAAAGAAATTGGAACTCATGTATTGGAACTAGAGGAAATGAAAATATCCCTTAAGTGTAAGGATTCCTCTTTTTTCCATTTATTTCTCCTTCCTTTCTATTTTCCCTCCTTCCTACCTCCCTTTTTGCTTCTTCCATTTAGTTTCTTTCTTCATTCTTTCACCATGTATTTGTGCTTTGTGTTTTAGTCCTGGCCTGGTTTGAACACGTTGATGTTTATTCTAGAAATGATGTCCATTTATGTAATTTGGTCTAATGTCAAAGTGGATTGTTTGACAGAATTATTCTTCTTACTTGAGGAAAGGAAGATATGGAAAAACTAAGGCAATTATTCTTAGTTTGTAACAAAGCTCTAAAGAGAATTTTCTCACCAGGTTGCTGTTGTTAAGTGCCATCGAGTTGATTATGACTTATAGTGTCCCTATGAACAACAGATCTGAAGCTGTCCTATCCTGTGCCATCCTTATCATCCCTGACACATTTGAGCCAATTGCCTCTGAAACTGTTACCAGTCCATCTTGCTGAGGGTCTTCTCCTTTGCTTTCCCAGCATGATGTCCCTTTCAAATGAATAGCCTCTCCTAACAACATGTCCAAAATATATGAGATGAAACTTCACTATCTTTGCCTCCAAAGAACAATCTGGTTACACTTTCTCTAGGACATACCTGTTTGTTCTTTTGGCATTACTGTTCTTCATCCCCATAACTCTAATGCATTGTCCTTCTCCTGTCATCCTTATTCATTGTCCAGTTTTCAGATGGGTAGCAGGTGATTGGAAAGACTGTGGTTTCGATGAGATGCACCTTAATCTTTAAACTGACATCATTGCTCTTTAGGACTCACCAGATTAAGAAGTTCTTAATTTGGAGTTTCAGAGAGTCCTTCTGTAAATGTGCACTATTTTATGTGCAAATGTCCTTCTCCCCCCAACTCCCAAAGAGAGGTTTCATTAGCTTCTCAAAATGTCTGCAACTCAGAAAACACTTAAGAATTATTGTTCTTTGTGTTAAGTGGCATGGCTACGAAGAAGATTTATCTAGCAATTTCTTGAGTAATTATTATGTTATAATTATAGGAATAGGTAGGTGGTAGGAATACAATATAGAATTTCAAGGGCAAAAACTTTTATAGTTTCATTCAGTATTTTTTTTCTGTGCACTATAGTGTAGAACAATGCCTTGCATATAGTTGGCACTCTAGAAGTCAATTCTTTTTGAGTGAATGCTTACCTAAACTTCTTCTAAAGTTTATAGTGTAGTCTGGTGGGCTCAGTGTAGCCTGTGTTGGGCTGAGTACTTTGGACAGTGATGGATGAGCTTGTTGTTGTTATGTGCCGTCGAGTCGTTTGCGACTCATAGCGACCCTATGTACAACAGACCTAAACCCTGCTCTATCCTGTGCTAATCGCATTGCCTCTGACACACCCACCCCCATTACCCCAGTAACTGAATCAATCCACCTTGTAGAGGGTCTTCCCCTCCTTCACCTTCCCTCCACCCTCCCAAGCATGATGTCCCTCTCCAAGGACCTGTCCCTCCTTACAACATGCCCAAAGTATGTCAGATGAAGCCCCAGAATCCTTGCCTCCAAGGAGTAGCCCGGTTTAACCCTCTCCAGGGTGAATCTGATGGATGAGCTTAGGATATAAAAAATCCATGGTCTCTAAAGGTTTTATTTTTAAATTTGTATTAGATTGGGTGTCAGTTTCTAATTTAACAGTTTAATAAATTATATTGTGATCCTTACTTCTTGAATTGGTACACCAGAAATACATGGGCCATGTTTATGCAGTGACTTTATTAACTCTTTAATTGCACAGTAAGTTTTAAATGTCAGCATTACAGTTGTTATGTGCTATCAAGTCGACTACAACTCACTGTCGCCCTATCCATGATAGCTTTGAACCCTGTTCTATCCTTAGCCAGTCTTACTGTCTGGTACACATACTCTCCTTACCCCAGTTATTGGGTCATTCCATTTCATCCAGGGTCTTCCTTTCCTTTGTCGTCCCCTGACCCTTCCAACCATGATACCTTTCTCCAAAGACTGTTCCCTCCTGGCTACATGCCCAAAGTATGTGAAATGGAGTCTCACAATCCTTATCTCCATGGAGCGGCTTGGTTTCACCCTCTCCAGGGCAGATCTATTAGTGTTCTTGGCAGTCAGTGGTATGTTCAATACTCTTCTCCAGCACCACAACTCAAAGACATCAATTATTCTTCTGTCATCCTTGGTCATTGTCCAGCTCTCTGCTGCATAGCAAGTAATTGTGAAGACCATGGCCTGGATCAAGTGTTAGTCTCTAGACTAACATCCTTGCCTCAATAAAGTTGGAAGAAAAGTTGGCAGTTGGACTTTTTATAATTGTAGTGGCCAACCATGGGGGCCTGAATTGCCAATTTTTTGTAAAAATGTAGTACATTATGATATGTTGTTGTTGTTGTTATGTGCCGTCGAGTCGCCTGCGACTCATAGCGACCCTATGTACAACTCACATTATGATATAGATATAGAAAATATATTAGTGTATTATAATGTAAAAAATATAATATTTTAAATGTTTTTATTATTAACATTTATCAAGTTTTAACAAAGTTTGAGGAAGTGCATTCCAGGGACTGTTTCAAGCACTTTACAGTATTAATTCACATAAATATCATAACATCCCTGTGAGTTGATTGTTATTATTAATCATTATAGATGAGAAAACAGGGGTGCTAAAAAATTAACTGATTTACTCAAAATCACATGTTGTTGTTAAGTGCCGTCAAGTCGTAGGCGACTCATAGCTACCCTATGAACGAAAGTCCTCGACACTTGCGTGCGTGACCTTTATCCTTTCTTCAGGTTCATAAGGTTTCCGAAAGCATGCTGTTTATGGAAGTGGATGTCACTCCTGCTTCTAACAAAATCATATAGCTAATAAATATTTGATGAGTATTGTACTATGTTTAAGATTTGAAAAAGTTGGCTAATACCATTTACAGATTTATAGAACTTAAAATCCTTAAAAATATTAAACTATAGCTAAGGTACGCCTTATGTAGGCCATGGTCTTTGCATTTACTTGCTATGCATCAGAGAGCTGGACAATAACTAGGGATGATAGAAAGACAGTTGATGCCATTGAGCTGGGGTGCTGGAGAAGAGTATTGAATATACCAGGGACTTCTTGAACAAACATATTTTTCCTGGAGAGGGTAAATCCTAAATCCAGGCTGCTCCTTTGAGACTAGGATTCTGAGGCTTCATCTGACATAATCTGGACATGTTGCAAGGCAGGCTCAGTCCTTGGAGAGGGACGCCATACTTGGGAGGGTGGAAGGACAGTGCAGGAGAGGAATACCCTCAGTGAGATGGATTGATTCAGTCACTGTGGTAATAGGGTAATAGGTGTGTCGGAGACAATAAGATTGGCAAGGGATAGAGTAAGGTTTAGGGCTGTTGTATATAGGTATACTATGAGTCGCAGGCGACTGGATGGTACACAACAACAACAATCCTAAAACTAAAGTAATACATCATTAATCCTATGTGTAACTGTTTTAAAATTTTGACTATTAGCTCTAGTCTTTGTAACATTTTAAAAGATGGGGCAGGGAAAATGAAAAAGAGAATGGTAAGTGCTCAGTTGCTGTTCCTTTCTTAATTTCTGACAGTTTTTGTACACATTAAAAGATGTTGGAGCTCAGAGTAATAGAAATTAAAGTGTCACTGTGTAAGGGGGTAGGGTTTTGAGGTATGTGAAGCTACAGATTCACCGTCCTGTCCTAAGTTTGAGATATTTTCTCTGGGAAGACCTTTTTCTCTTCTCTTGCAGACCTTGTGTGCACTCATTCGAGGAGTCCATCAGAAGAATAAATCTACTTCTGGGTTTGACATTATTAACATGCTGATGGGCTTTGATAAGGCGGAGCTTTGTATGAAGGTGAGACACCAGCTGCAGAAGTGCCTGTGACCTGCTGCTTCTGACAGCTGTTCATGAATACCATCTGCAGATAGTTGAACGTATCAAGAGACTTGGACCCAAATGCAGATGAATTTGGCATTGATTTGAATATTTTTATTTAGCAAGTTTGGCTTATCTGAATAAAGGGAAATTCTGAATTAAAATTTGAATTGCAGAAAAAGGAATCCTTTTCCTGCAGGATAAAGACTGAGAAGTTTATTATTTTATCATGCATTCTTAAAAACACTTAGGAGTTTATGTAAAATACAGCAAATTAATATACAAATGTATCTTTCTGTTTTTAACATGTTGGCTTTGGAATTCTTTTTAAAAAATGATATGTAATTAGTATATGATACAGTTCTTCTTTTTAAAGCCTGTAATTCAGCTCAGTAGTTTTTAGTATATTTATTGTTACCTAATTTCAGAATATTTTCATCAGCCCCTAAAGAAAACCTCTACCTATTAGTGTTGTTGACTAAAGGAAAAGACAGACAGGGACACAACAGGAATGGGGGTGAGGCCAGAAATCGGGAAGGTAGGGGCTAACAGCTCAGATAACTGCAGCCCCTGTGCTACACCTTTCTGGGTTTTTATTGAGAATTATCAGGATGGTAAACAAATGAGTAGTAAATAAAAACAAAGGATCAGTGGGGAAGTCTTTTGTAAATAAGGAATTCTTCTCTATTGTTTGTTTACTTTATGCTTATTTCAGGAGGGAGGGATTTAGTAAATACAAACTAAGAATTATGTAGACTCTTAAAGATTGCCTTAATGCCTACCCCTGTAAACATTTAAGGATTGCCTTAGTGCCACAGGGTGAATTCCAGCTTGTGTCAGCCTCTCTCCTATCCTGACAGAGCATTTGGTTTATTATTAATATTAAATTTGATATTTGGCTTCCCACCTATTAGCACTCATTCATAATTTCCTTAGCTCTTAGCTAATCTAATTTGATAATCACTAATCTATTTAATATTTCTTGATTTGACTATATTGAACGACTCAAATAAATGGAATTAACACCTTTTGCGTCTGGTTGCTTTTACTGAAGTTATATTTAAGATTCATCTTTCTTGTAAGATGCATCTGTGTTTTATTCCTTTTTATTGCCAAATAATATCCAATTGCATGATTATATGTAATGTATTTTGCTTATATATCAATTGATAAACTTCAGGTTCTTCCTACTTTCTTGGCTATTAATGGATAATACTGCTGTGAGTACTTAGGTGCAGGGTTTTTTTTGTTTTTTTTTGGTTTTTTTTTAGGTGCAGGTTTGTGTAGACCTGTATTTTCAGTTCTTTGAGATAAATACCTAGCAATGGAGTTGTTGGAGCATGTCATAATATCTCTTTAGTATTTGAAGAAGGGACAATTTTCCAGAGTGTCTCCACCATTTTGTGTCATTTTGCAGTCTCATCAACAGTGTGTTGATTTCAATTTCAACATGTCCTCATCAGCAGTTTTTACTGTCCTTTTTTTATTTTTAAATTTTAGCTGTTCTAGTAGAAATGATGTATTTCATTGTGGTTTTGGTACAGTAGTTGAAGAATTTGGTTGCTAATCACTTCCAACCAATTTGGTTCCAGCAGCTGGAACACATGAGTCAGTTTATAGGAGAAAGGTTAAACAATCTGCTATCATAAAGCTATATAGCCCTAGAAACCCTTAAGACAGTTCTCAGTTCGTGATTAACTTAAGACACAAGTCAGTATCAACTAGATCACAACGGACTTGAGTTGATGACCAAAGATGTTGAACGTCATTTTATGCACTTACTGGCCATTTATGTGTTTTATATTGTTGTTATGTGCCATCGAGTCAACTGTGACTCATAGCAACTCTCTGAACAGTGGATTTGAATTCTGCTTTATCCTGTGCCATCTTCACCATGTCTGATATACTTGAGCCCAAATTTATCAGCTCACCAAGTTCAGCTAATTTTACCTCAGCTCATATTACTCAGGCCTATCTTTTCTTCCTTCCCTCTCCTCACTGCCATTATTCCCCTATCTCCTACTTGGACTTAGACAGTGAGCTGCCTTTATGCATTCTTTTGACAAATATTTGTTGGACTTCCATGTGCCAGCCACTGTGGTAGACATTGAGGATACAAAGACAAATGAAATATAGCAACTCTTAGAAAATTGATAGATTTTTTCCTCATTAGTTTTCTTCCCCTGTCACTAACACAAGAGTGATACATCTTATACTGAAATCTTTCTTGTTTAGGGTCCTTTATTAGTTTTCTTTCACTGACAAGATAAAGACAGAAGTCCTCAGTTAGCCTTTTAAGACTTTTATCATCTGCTTTCTATTTAATTCTCCAGTCTCTTTTCTCACCATTCCTGTCTCACTCCTTATAGCCCTGTCATAACAAACTAGGGAGATCTGGTGGCCTAGCGGGTAGGGAGTTGCACTGCCAGCCTAAAGGTGAATAGTTTGGATCCACCAGCTGCTCAGTGGAAGAAAGATGAGCCATTTCCTTTCATGCAATTTCAGCCTTTGAAAACCCACTGGAGGGTCAGCTATGAGTTGGTTCCAGTTTGAGGGCTATGACTTTGAGAGTTTTGAACTGCTTATTTTCTAGCTCCATACCCAAGGCTACTTCACGCCCCACATGATTTTTATTATTTCCTGTCTGTACTCTTTCCTTTTTAAGTTTTTATTGATTCCTATGAATTCATTTGAGAGGTCTTGGGATAAGTGACTTATGAACTAATTTAGTTCATCTGTGTTTATTTTTATCGTGTTGCTGTTCTTAGATGCTGTCAACTGTAATTCATAGCGATGCCCTCCCTGGATCCTTATACATGTTTTACTAGTTATCTTTCTATTTTTACAATAATGGTCTTATGCAGTATTTGTCCTTTTGAGATTGAGTTAATTCACTCAGCATAATACTCTCCAGTCCCTCCCAAGTTGTGTAGTAATTTTAGAAATGGTTGCATTTGAGTGCTGCGTCGTATTCCATCATGCAAAGGGACCACAAGTTCTCACTCCCTTCAGTTGTGGTTGTTCATTTGGTCAGCAATAAATTTTAAGGAGCTCTGATGGACTAATTCAAGGGAGTTGTGCTACTAAGCACCTCTCTGGTGGTTGTAATCCACCAGCAGCTCCTAAGGAGAAGAATTGGCAGTCTCTTCCAGTGTGATTGACAGTTGCCAGAAAACCCACTGGAAGGTCAACTAAGAGTTGATTTTTTTTCCCCAGTCACACACCATCTTTTCATTAGTTTGCATGTCTAAGCTGGTTGTTACTGCAGGTGATAGATTCTTACCATGTTGTCAAATGGAATTGACCAGGCTAGTTACCTTTGTTAGTGGGTATGGCTAGTGATAATTAGTACTGATACTGTCTGTGTTGTTTCTTCAGTGTACCTGCATAAAGTGATATGATTTTTCTATTAGGTAATAAAAATTATATGTAATTATTATATTTCCTCTTTTTTTAACCTTGGATCAAAAGTTAATTAATGCCTATCCACAATCATGAATTACATTAGCCTAAAGTTTTTTGTTTTACCTTATTTTATTACATTTATTTTTTATGAATAAAATTCTTTCTGAAAGAGTATAAATTGTAAGTAAATAAAAGGAAAAAAAAATCCCAAACAAAAATATTAATGGGCCCCAGTAAAGATTCTTTCCTGTTTTACTTACTTCACTCTAATTTGAGGTTTATACAGGGATGATAGGTGCCCTGGTCACATAATGGTTAATGCACTCAATTGCTAACTAAAAGATTGACAATTTGAACTCACCAGCTGCTTCAGAAGATAGATGTGGCAGTCTACTTCCATAAAGACTTAGGCCTTGGAAATCTTTTGAGACCATTCTTCTCTGTCCATTGGGATTCTTAGGAGATGGAATTAACTTGTCCACATTGAGTTTGATTTTATTTTGTTATTGTTGGTTTTTATTATTTTTTTTTTGTTATGAGAATAATAGGACACATTCATTTGATAGAGTAGTGAATTCTTTGCTAGTCTTTGCTAGTGTTAAAATATTTTTCTCCAAAGCTGTTAATCTTTTAAGTGTTCCTTTGCCTAATTTTCCAAGGTCTAGGGGAAGGACTTTTGCTTTATTATGTGTTAGTTATATAACTATGTGTCACATAACCCACAGTTGGATGGAGATAATGTAGAAGTTATTTTAAATGGTTTAATACTAATGGTTTTCTTTCTTAGAACTTGATGGAGAGTTTGGATTCGTTGCTTTGTGCAGAAGGTTCTGAAAGTCTGAAGAGTTTATGTCTGAAACTTCTCCTTTGCTTAGTGACTGTAAGTGATTCATCAGTCTTTCTCTGTCAAGTGTATTAATTGACCACTTGCTGATAAGGGGCAAACTTTTTTGGACAGTTCCAAAGTCACAAGGGAAAAGAAAAAAAAAGTCCTTTTTCCAGGTGTTAGATCAATCTATTAGATGTCTCTCTTGTGCTTTGTGAAAGTTACTTTCTGGAGCAACTTTTAGCCTGCAATTTTAGCATGCATGGATGTGGTATTTATAATTTTAGAGGCATCATTGCAGGCGAACTACCTTTTTCTGAGTTGTTTGATTTCCCCTTCTTCTGAGTCCTTATTTGAAAACAGCTCTCATGATTCTGAATATTTGTTCTGACTTTGACTTTTATAGTGAGAAGCTGGCCTACAATTTCTGGTAAAAAGAGGGTAAGATGTTGTTAATTACTTAGGTGATTCTCTTTACTGGCCACAGCTTTAATACCTATAGATTCATAGAAAGGATATCTAAGGAACCATTTGCTGTACAGAGGTAACGCGTGATTGCTGTGATGCTAAATACTATGACACTGATGTGATAATGCGATGAATGTGATAATGATTACCCGTGGTGGACAATGTTTGGTGGAGCTCTCTGATTAAAACAAGCTTGGAAACAAGAGTGGCATCCACTTCCGAAATAGCTTACCTCTGGAAACTCTATGAACTTGGAGAAATGAAAGTTATACAGGTGTTCAGGTCTTTCGTTCATAGGGTTGCTATGAGTCATCTATGACTCGATAGCACTTAACAACAACAACAACAAAGAACCATTAAGGAAATACACGGGTATATGAAAGAGTCAATGAGAAGTTTGAAGATGTAAGAGTTTTAATTTGCTAATTTCCTAGCCTTCTGATATCTGTCTGTTCAGGTTCTGATAACTTTGGTGTGCTTATAAAAGGTCTAGAAGTAGAGAATGTTTTAACCTATTTGTCTTAGGTACTACTGTTGTTGCGGTTGTGTGCTGTTGAGTTGCTTGTGGCTCATAGTGACCCTGTGTTCAACTAGGAAAGGAAATGCGTATGACATAACCAGAGTGCCTCAGTACAAATTTTAAAAAGCCTTTTATTACATTCAGGTGACAGATAACATCAGTCAGAACACTATCCTGGAGTATGTAATGATCAACAGCATATTTGAAGCAATTTTACAGGTAGGTTGACTGCCTTGTCATCTGTTTCTCTTGTGGATGAACAGTCTCCTCAAATCAGCAATTTCCTGGAGACAGAGGTTGGTACTATTTTATATTTTTGGTTCTTGTTCCAGATTCTTTCCCACCCCCCAAGTCGTCGGGAGCATGGGTATGATGCTGTTGTCCTCTTGGCTTTGCTGGTGAACTATAGAAAGTATGAGGTGAGTATACAGTAAATATAGTTTTATTTCTTAATCTAACCAATCTGGTTGGACTTTGCTATTGTAGGTGATGTGTTCTTGGTGAGTGGTATGTATATTTCTTTTTTGCTAAACCAGATTCTAAAAATATATTAATAAGTGGGACAGGGTATCACTGTTTAATCCTGTGATGAATTTTCTAATAATGTAAATGTCCTTTAATTCAATAGTCCCCAGACACAACTGATCTTTAGAATCAGCTTGGAACTTTTAAAAAGAGATTGTTTGACCGTACTGTTAATACAGTGAATCAAATCTGTTGGGAGTGAGACCTTGGAATCTTACTTAATTTTTTAAAAAAATCCTCTATTGAATATGGTGTTTAGACAGGAACCAAGACCACTAATCTACTGCATCTGTTTTGAAAGACTACATTTCCTTAGTTTGTTTATTTGTGTAAATAACAGTGTTGGTCTAGAAACTTTTGCTGATTTTAATGAAAAATTCAGGACAAGGTCTTCTCCACATCAATTCTGGAGATCTTTGTGTCCGTAGGGAGTTCTGGTGGAGAAATACTTAGTGTATTGTGTTGCTAACCAAAAGGCCATGTGTCTGCTGTGGTTTAGATCCACCAATGGCTCCCTTGGAGAAAGATGGGCAGTCACTTCCAGTTAGGATTTATAGCCTTAAAAACACAATGCAGGGTTGCTTTGAGTCAGAATCAACTTGATGGCAATGTTTGAGTTTGATTTTTTTGCCTCTAAATTAATCATGGTTCAGATTAGTAGGTTTTCGGGGGGGGGGGAATGCACAAAACAGAGACTTGAGTTAGTTAATCTGCTTGATTTCTTGTAAAAGGCATAATATACAGAAAAGGATTGAAGATGCTCAGGGGTGACAAGACACATTGAGAATTCCTTTGGAGAAGTAGGGAACATTTGGCATTGAGTCTTGGCTGCCAGGAGTATTTATTGAACCCAGAAGTCAAGAGCTACATGGAGGCAATCTGACTTTCTTTAACTGAGTAACATTTTTATAAGAATGGATCAAATGGAGAGAGAATTTTCATTTGTGAGCTTTGGATCCTCACTTAGAGACCTTTGATAATGATTCCTAATCAGGTTTTATTTAGCCAGGTTAAAAGTCATAGGCAACATGAAATCTGGAGTTCGTTCTTTTACTGGGAGGAATGTGAAAGAAAGATATTGTGGAAAAGTACTCCTACTTAAAAAGGGATTGGTATGTAGAGCGGTGTTAATGTATTATAGAATCCCAAGAGCTGACTGCTTTCATTCTCTAGGGGGATGTGATGAATGGCATGTAGAGCTACTAATAAATATGTAATTTATCAACAACACCTGTTTTTCTGTTGATATGTGGGAGCTGGCTTGGTAGCCATTTTGAACTCTGTCATATGTAATAGCCTCAGGGGCCTTATTACAACAGCAGGAAAAATAGCTGAGGAAAAATGCTGAGGATAGTTAAAGAGAGTTGAGTTATAGATGACAAGAAGGAGCTATCATTAGTAATGAATATTTCCAGAACATTCTGCTGAATACGGCCACTTTGAGGCAGTAGCTTGACTTCTTTGAATGTGAGCTGAACCCTTGCTCCGACCAGTAGGGCTCTCTAAAATGTCAGCCTGAAAAATTGGACATGGCCAAGGAACTGGAGAAAATCATATTTCTGGAGTGAGGTATGCATCTGTACGCTGTCAGAAGCCCCTAGAAGAATTAGTATAGTGGGCAAGGGCAAGCTGGTGGGCATAATTTATCTAGGCTTTGCAGCTTTTGATATAAGTCACTCACCAGAAACCATTAAGGAAGTCTGGTGACCATGGAGCAGGAGGTTTTTGGCAGGAGCATGAGGAATTCCAGATGAACATAGCAAAATCCAAGAATTAAGGGATGCATGCTGGGGAGAACAATATTCCGGTAATAGCACTCTGAATCCTATGACCACTGGAAAAGTTGTAACTTTTCGGAAAGTGCAGAAAAAGACACCAGAGAGGCTTGGGACCAAATATATAAGGTGCTAGAGACTTTCAGAAGTTATGGAAAAGATGTCATGTAGTAAATGTATAGTTCTTCCTCCTGTCAGGTAATGCATTTCATTTCAGAAATTCCATTTCACCTCAAGAGAGAAAGGAAGCAAAAAGAAAAAGTCTAAGGAAGAGCAGCAAAAAAGGATTAAGTGTAATTTAGGTAAAATAAAAGCAAAACCCAAAGAAACCCAAACTTACTGCCATTGAGTCAATTCCGATGACTCCAGCGGTATAGAATAGAGGAGAACTGTCCAGAAGGGCTTCCAAGGCTGTAATCTCTCCACAAACAGACTACCACTACTTCTGCAAAGTGGCTGGGAGGTTTGCATTACCTGACTTTTCCTTAGCAGCAAAGGGCTTAACTACTGTGCTCCTAGAGCTCCTTGAAATGAAGGCTATTGATATCAAGTCAAATACGACTCCTGGCACCCCTGTGGAACAAAGATCAGAACCCTGTCCTTCCGGTGCCATCTTCATTTCTGACGTACTCGAGTACACTGTAGCAGTCATTGTGTCAGTCTCTCTGGTTGAGGCTGCCTCTCTTCTGCTCCACCTTTTTTTTTCCCTTTCCAAGAAATAGCCTTTCCTAGCACCATGTCCAAAATATGTGAGATGAAGCTTGTGAGAGAAAATTTCTTGGGTCATATTTATTTATGACTCAACTCTCAGCAGTGTAGCAACTGACTGAAAAAAACCATGGTCTGAACCAGACACATTTTAGTCCTCAAATTAACATTGCTCCTGAGCAACTATTTTTTTCTCTCTCAGCATTTCTTTCTTTCTTTCTTTTTAAAATTCATTATTAATTTCAATGAAAATTTACAGAGAGTTTGGATTTCCATTCATTCATTGTTGCACTTTTCTCCCCTCCCAACCCTCTCTAGTACACTACCCTCTGGAAAAGTAAAAGGAAAATTCTTTCATTGTTTTACAATCCCTCCCCCCAGGTCCACTCCACTATACAGCCTTCGCTCTGGACTCCTGTCATGACAAAAATACCTAATAATTTTCTCTCTTAAACAGTTTCCTCCCTCATCTGTTTCAATGCAGGCAGTATACATTATTGGACCCATCCTTCTCAGTCTCCTCCCAACCCTGAGGTCAGTCCTGCTTTACAACAGTGGCACCATGCAGTATTTGTCCTTTTGTGACTGAGATACTTCAGTCAGCATAATGTCCTCTAGGGTCACTCATTTTGAATAATATTGCATGAGTTCCTTGTTTTTCAATGCAGCATAGTATTCCATTGTGCAAATATACCACAGCTTCTCTGTCCATTTGTTTGTTGATGGACACTTAGGTTATTTCCTACTCCTTGCTATTGTGAACAAAGCCGCAATAAACATGGGCGTGCATAGCTCCTTAGCAACTTGGAGAGATCCCTGACTGCAGACTTTCCCAATGCAGTATATTTCCTAATCTCCTGACTGCTAGTACCAAGTGTATTGGAGTTATCTATAAAAGACAAGAGCCTTGGCAGATATATCATTGCTAAATAATTTCTTCCAGTCCTCTTTCACTCTTTTGAAGAAGTTTTTTGATGTACATGAATTTAATTCTTTTTTTTAAAATTTATTTATTTTTCATTTCTGTGAACATCTACAGAGATTTTGGAATTCCATTCATTCATTGTTGCACCCTTCTCCCCACCCACCCCCCCCCCCCCCCATTTGCTCCTCTCCTTCAAATGCAAAAGAAAAACTCCCTCATTGTTACGTAATCTCCCACACACATCCCCCAATCCCCAAATATAATCCACTCTGCAACCCTCATTCCGTACTCTTATGATAAACATAATGCCCTAAAATAGAATACTTTTAAAATATTCTCTCTCCAAAAGACTTCAATGCCATAAACATATTTCATCCAGTTTTTCTCAGTCTTACCCCCATCCCGATGTCAGCCTCATTCTACAACAGTGGCACCATATAGCATTTGTCCCTTTGTGACTGAGATACCTCACTCAGCATAATGTCCTCCAGGGTCACCCATTTTGAATAATATTGCATGAGTTCCTTGTTTTTCAATGCAGCATAGTATTCCATTGTGCGAATATACCACAGCTTCTCTACCCATTCGTTTGTTGATGGGCATTTAGGTTGTTTCCAACTCCTTGCTATTGTAAACAAAGCCACAGTAAACATGGGTATGCATATATCTACTTGGATGCCATTTATGGTCTCTTTAGGGTATATTCCTTAAGAGGGCCCCAATAATTTAGCTTATCCTCTACAGATGGTACATTTTCATTTATATTTGATAGTCTATTTATGCCTGAGACAAGGGCTCTAAATTGGTCCAGTTTTTCTCTAAGGATCTTTATAATTTTAAGTTTTATTGCTAGGTCATTCATAAGTATTCTGTTGCAACACCACAGCTCAGAAGCATCAATTTTTCTTTTGTCATATATTGTCCAGCTCTCAGATGCATAGCAAGTGATTAAAAAGACTATGGCCTGAATCAGACACACCTTAGTCCTCAAATGGACATTATTGCTCCTCAGGCAATTGGATAGGTCCCTGACTTCAGACTTTCCTAATGCAGTACTTTTCCTAACTGCTAGTACCAAATGTGTCGATTGTGGATCCAAGTAAGGTGAAGTTGTTAACAATTGAAATTGCACAGATGAAAGATGTGCATTACTGCAATCCCAGAGGTGTGCAGTTCAAATCCACCCGATTCTCTGATGGAGAAGGAGGGTCAATCTCCTCCTGTACTAGTCAGATCTGATTTGATGGTACACACACACAAAATAATAAATTAAAAAAAGAAAAATGTGCATTAGAGTTGCATCCTCTCTCCATACCTATTCAGTTTATACATGCTGAGCAAATCATTCAAGAAGCTGGACTCTGTGAAGAAGAATATGGCATCAGCATCAGGAGAAGACTCATCAACAACTTATATGTTGATCACATAACCTTGCTTGCTGAAAGTTAGGAGGACTTGAAGCCCTTGCTTCAGATCAAACACTGTAGCCTTCAATATGGATTGCTTCTCAACATCAGGAAAACAAAAATTCTCACCCATGGACACATAGGCAACATCATGATAGATGTAGGGAAGATTGAAACTGTCAACAGCTTCATCTTCTTGGATCCACAAATAAAAGCAGAGCTCTGTTAAATAGAGTGCTCCTATGATGGCTCACCAAATTTATTATTGTGGATTAAAGTACGTTTCTTGCATTTTTGAAAACTGACCATCAAGGTATATTAAGGAATTCTGCTTTAGCCCTTGCTGAGAATTTGCATTGCCACTCCAGATACGTTAATTCAGAATTTATGTTCTGATTTACATTGAGAACTTTTTCCAAGTTAATTTGGAGTACAAATGTAAATTTTCAGACCAGAATGAACCTGTTTGAAGCCTAGATTAAAATCCTGATTTTTTAGGTTGGTCAAGACTTTGTAAATGAAAGGACTCAGTCCTCACTTGCTGTTTCCGTGACCATGACGTTTCTGACGTTTCTGAGGAATCACAACATTGTTTATTGTGTCCAGTTACAAATTGTTCCTCTTCCTCTTTTTTCTCTTTTTTTCTTTTCCCCCCTTTCTCTAAAAATCTTCCCTTTGTATAAGCACACCCATGTTTATTGCAGCTTTGTTTATAATAGCAAAGAGTTGGAAGCAACCTAAGGGCCCATCAGCAAATGAATGGATAGAGAAGCTGTGGTATATTTACACAATGGAATACTACGCTGCATTGAAAAACAAGGAACTTATACAATATTCAAAATGGGTGACTATGGAGGACATTATGCTGAGTGAAGTATCTTAGTCACAAAGGGACAAATACTGCATGGTGCCACTGTTGTAGAATGGGTCTGACATCAGGGTTGGGGTAGGACAGAAAAAACTGGATAAATTATGTATATTATATTGAAACAGATGAGGGAAAGAACAGATTAGAGGTGATATATGATTGAGTATTATGGTTAGCATCCAGAATTAAGGTTGCATAGGTAAGTGTACTGGGGTGGAGGGTTGGGAGAATTGTATACTAATGAAGGAATTTTTTTTTCCTTTTTCTTTTCGGAGAGGGGAGTGAACTGGTGGGGAGGGGTGGGCAGGGAGAAAAGTGCAGCAATGAATGAATGGAAATCCAAAACCTCTGTAAATGTCTATTAAAATTAATAAAATTAAAAAAATCTTCCCTTTGAATGGGATGATAAATGTCCAAGGAGAAAAAAAAATTACTATCTATTGTTGAGCCTTGACCATTATGTCACATGTTATGCTAAGAATTTTACATATATTATTTCATGTAAGCCTCATAATAAAGCCAAAAGAGGAAAATATTACCTCCACCTTACAGATGAGGAAACTGAAGCTTAGGTTAATTAATGTGCCTGTGTTGTCACAGTTGTTAAGTAGAGGAGTTAGACTTCAAACCCTTGTCTTTAATCACTTTGCTTCTTCCATGGTGATGACTACTAAAGCATATACAGAGACAGTGACTTGCTCTTTCTAGTTGTTCTCATTATAATGGGATCTTTCTGTTGGCATACTGTTGTTCTGCTTCCATTGGATCTTGTTTGACGTCTGTCACCTCACTAGGATTTGACTTCTAGTCATAAGGAAAAGTGCTGAGAGCCTTCTTTCTGTCATATCATTTGACAAATGGAATGAGTTTTACCTCCTTGAGATGTATCTTAGAAAACCTTGTAAGCATTTGAGATGTTAGGAAAGCAAAGCTGTCTATTTCTCTGTTCCCAAGTGAAATGTAAAAGATGCCCTGTGAAACCTGATTAAATACGGTCTATGTGGGGGTCAGCCTTTCAGTTGGGCTTCTAAGTTTCTCAGTAATGCATTTTCTTGAAAACTGCCAATCTGAGAACTATTGTTCCTTGTTTCCCTTGGGTTAAATTCTATATGAATTCTTTGCTCACATTGCATAGGTAGGACATTTTTGAGGTGAGCAGGTCACTGGTTCTCATCTCCCTTGTAGAGGATGACCCTACTGTTCAGTGAGCTTAAATAGATGTTCATTTCCATATGCTACCCAGCTGAGGCTGACTCTGGATAACTCAAGAAATCTTTCAGTGCTGTATGTGATGGGGTGATCATTAAATCCCAGTGTCCTGACCAGATTGTGGTTTGTGTAATTACATCTGTTTTTGTGGTTTTTTTTCCAGTCCCCCCACCTGTAGTGTTACTTGGGTATCAGATCCATAAATGGTCTCTGGCTGTTAAGCAGCTGCCACTTTCTACCCCCCGCGTGGCTTTGTTTTACGAGTGGGTGAATCAGTTCTTGCATATTGTTTGAGAAGTGGTTAGGGAGCCTTTGGGATAAGACTGTTGAGTTAAAAACTTAAAAATACGTGTTCTGTGGTAAAGATGCTTTTATGTACCTTAAAAGACAGCTGTTCCTATGGAGTCAGTAAATTACTGACATCTAAGAGAAAGTGAGTTTTGTAGAGTGTTCACCTCTTCAAATTAGAGAGGAAAAATGGGGAACGTAGAGGAAAGTGGATGTAGAGGAGACCGTGTGTGCGCTTGTTCTTGTTGAATGCCTATACACACTTAACAGGTTTACTAAAAATGGGAGAATCAACTGGCAAAATGAGTTGGGTCTGATTTTGAGGAATGTTTTTGTTAACCTTTTACTAGCACTGTTTTGTCAACACTATTAAGCATTTTGTTAATTAACACTGTTATGTAGCTGATGGGCTAGCTTAACTAACACACTCACCTTGACATTTTTCTCTTGTTTTATAGTCTGTGAATCCTTATATTGTGAAACTGTCAATTGTGGATGATGAGGCCACACTCAATGTGAGTATCTGATTCCCCATATATTGTCTTACTTCCTAGCCCTGAATTTAGTGCACATTTAGAACAGAGAGCAAAGAGCTATTATGCTGATTTTGTCTGGCTATAAAGAGGGAATTTTCTTTTTTTAGAGTATCAGTACTACTGTCTCACTGCCATTTTATTGTCATGAAGGGAAGATTTGCTTGCTGATCATGATGAAATAGTTGGCTGTGTTTCATGTTATAGTAGGCTGAGGTTAATTATCTTACAGAGTCAATAAATTAAATTTCTAAGAAAGCTCAGATGACTAAATGATGGGAAATCCTTTCTTGTTGAACTAGCCAGATGGTATTTATAGCCAGATTAGTTGAAGCTAAAACATAGAGGGTGATATTATACATCTGATACATATGTCTTTGAAAATTTGGGAAATAATATATGATTTCTGAATATAGAAAGGAAAATCCAATTAAAAGAAATGACCAGGTGTCTGAGTTTCCCCTCTATTTATCTTGCCCTCTTTATTTTTTCCTATTTCTCTTATATAAAATGTTCACACACATGAATCAGAAATGTAGCCTTAGTTAACTTTTGTGTTGTCATAAAGAGAAGCAGATTCCAGAGGGAAGTCAGTTTAACATTTATTGAAACTACTTTTTTCCCACACTTTTCTAACTTTAAAGAGATAGGCTTACTTACAGACCTTCATTTAGTGTTGAGACTCATTGCTACTTGTATTGTTTTTTAAGACATACAGAAATACACGGGGCATTTATTTGACAATTCTGAATTCTCTTTTAAGGTGAAACTAAGCTTGGTGAAACTCTGAGACTGGGCAAGTTTCATTCCTTGTTACTATATTTTAATTGTATCTGGGAACATTAAGATCTTAATTATATCAGAACAGTCTTACCGAAGAAGTTTATTTTATTCTTCTCCATTTTCTGTTTCTCAGACTTTCTGTTGTTGTTCTTGACTTTCAGCAAAACTTCTTTAGCTTGGACCACAGGGTGTGACTAGTGTTTTTGTTGACATAATCGTAGTACCCTCCCTACTCAAAAGAATACTCACTGACTTCTCCTGTGCCTTTTTTTTTTTTTTTTTTTTTTTAGGGAATGGGACTTGTGATTGCTCAGGCTTTATCTGAGTACAACAGGTAAGTTCACCTTTCCAGAAGGGAAGGGTAGAATTCCATTTTAATTGATTGACCAAGAAAAAGCATGTTGGAATTCTTGGAACTACTTCCTATGCATATATTAGAAGAATATTCAGAGGTAGAGAGCTATTGGCTCTTGTGTTTCTTTCTAGCTTGGTGCTTTGTGTTGTTTGTTGTTTTTTTTTTTTTTAATTGTATTATTTTTACGTGTACCGTCAAATCAGATCTGACTGGTACAGGAGGAGATTTGCCCCCTCCTTCTCCAGCAGAGCATCTAGTGGATTTGAACCACGTACCTCTGGGATTGCAGTGCAGCGTCTTGCCACTCGGCCACTAGAGCTCCCTTTCTAGCTTGGTTTTAATGGCTTTAGCAAGGATGGTTTCTTAACACTAGGAGAAAAGCAACCACCATGTTAGTGTCCACCTTTTTTTTTTTTTAATTTTTGTAAAAAATTTTATTATTTGTGCGTGTACCGTCAAATCAGATCTGACTGGTACAGGAGGGGATTGCCCTCCTTTCCCGGCAGAGCATCTGGTGGATTCGAACCATGCTCCTCTGGGATTGCAGTGCAGCTTCTTGCCACTAGGCCACCAGAGCTCCCCCAAGTGTCCACCTTTTTTAAGCCCTTATTATTGTGTGTTGTTGGTATGAGTTGACTACAACCATAGTGGCCCTTTGAACAAAGGCTCTGAACCTTGCTCTATCCCCATTGCCATAGTCATTGTTTGAATCCATCTCGTCCAGGGTTTTCCTCTTTTGCATTAACCTTCTACCCTTCCAAACATGATGTCCTTCTCCAAGGACTGACAACAATCCCAAAATATATGAGATGGAATTTAAAATCTTTGCTTCTAAGGAGCAACCTGGTTTCCTACCCTCTAGAACAAACCCATTTGTCAATACACTTCTTTTTTGCAACCTTTACTACAGAACATTTTAAGTTATTTTCCTACTATACGCAGGCTCTTCCATTTATCTAGTGTATCATACAGATGTTATTTTCCATGTGAAAAAGGTTGTGAGACACAACTCTTGTATACAGAAACAGGAGGCAAAAAGCTTATTTTTCATCAAGAATAAACTTTAATTCTGTAAAATTATTAGCTATACTAGGGACTTTCTTTCTCTTGCTCTCTTTCTTTTAATTTTGATTTGAGTGAAAATTTACAAAGCCATTTGTCTTTCCATTCATTCATTCATGCTCATTTTGTTTTATGGCAGTTATAAAATTCACAGTGTAGCTACACTCTTCCCACATCAACCCTGTGGTTCTAGCTTCTGTTAATCCCTCTCTCCTACCCCTCTCTGCATTCTGAGCTCTATCTGTAGAAAGATGCTGTCCTTTTGCTCTCTGTGGTTGATTACTTTAATAAAAAAGTACTTCCTTGGTATTAGAGTCTACCTTATAGTATACCTGCCTGTTGTTTGGCTGAAAGTTGAGCCATGGGGATGAGTTTTGTTCTAGGCTCACAGGATGACTAAGGACTGTGGTCTCCAGGATTCCACCAGTCTCTATCAGATCAGTATGCTTGACTATTTATATATTTTTGAGTTTTGTTCCATATTTGTTGCCCTCGCTAAGACCTTCTACTGTGATCCCTTTCAGAGTGGTCAGTAGTGGTAGGTGGGTACCATGCACTTCTTTTAGCCTTGGAGATTAGCATGGTCTGCTAATCCTTTGGGTTAATTATTTCTTCATCTCTTGCTTTCCCCCTCCTCCTTTGTTCTGAACAGGGAGAGACCAGTATTGCATCTCAGATGTTTGCTTGTAAACATTTAGGATCTTAGTTGCTACTCACCAAATAGAATGTCTTTGTTGTCTGTGATACACCTATTAAACTTGATGCCCTTCAAGGTCCCCAAATCAGGAATTCATTCCCTCAGGGTGTTTCTCGTTATGATTAAGAAGTTTATGTAACTTTACTCATGTTGGTTCAGGATATACTAACATGAATGTAGAAATAGTATGTGCTAAACCTTTGTATGGTCTTACTTTTAGTCCTGTAGGGCTCTGGTGGTTTTTCTGAAAACAAAACAAAACCCATACAACAAAAACTACGTTTTTTACTGGTTTGCCTGCAATCATTCATATACACTGTATTTAATTTATGCACATTGTATTTTATGCAATAATTCATATAGCTTGTATTTTATGATTAATTACTTTTGGTCTGTGCCATGTATTTTTAAGTAACCATTGAATCTTTCCTGTTCCTTCACCCCTATCCACCCACCAGCCTCTGCTATAGTAATGATTTCCTTCTATCCCCTTTTCTTACTCTTTTCCCATTCCCCTTTTGAACATTTACATACATTTTTTTTGAGCCTTAGAGCTCTTTTGATGCTTGCCTTTCCTGTTGTTGGCAATGGGGAGGATTGGCTACTCAGTGAATGGAGACCAGAAGTGTCCCTGAGCCTCGCCAGGGCCAGGCCAGATTGCTCTTGCTCCTCTCCAGACTTCCTCACACACAATTGGGTGTAGGAATTTAAAGTCTCTTTCATCCCCACAAATAGTTTAAGTTCACAGATTTCCCTCCTCCTCCTTCAATAACAAACAAGATTTTCACTGTTAACAGCCTTAAAGTAATTTCACTGTCACACTTTTCAAGTAATAGTCTGTTTGGGAAATAACTGGATCAGCCATATGTTCGAGCCGTTTCACACTTTTGTAGCTTGCTTTCTAAGTCTCTCTCAAAGTAGCCAGGCATTTTGGTACACACCCTACCTCAAGAGCAGATGGATGACTGTCAGCTTGCAGAGGCTAGATAGAAAGAATGCTTTTATTGTCTGTTGTTGTCAGTTACCATTGAGTCACTTAGGACTATTAGCAACCCTTGTGAATAACAGATCTAAATCTTACCCTGTCTTGCACCATCCTCATGAGCCCGTATACTTGAACCCATTTTTACAATTACTGTGTGACTCCATCTCATGGAGGATCTTCCTCTACCCTCTACATTACCCAGAATGATATCTTTTTCCAAGGACTGGGCTTTCCTGATAACATGTCCAAAGTAGGGGAGACCAGATTTCACCATCTTTTCCTCTAAGGTTGCACTTCCTCCAAGATAGACTTACTTGGTTTTTTTTTATTTGTGTGTGTGTGTGTGTGTACCATCAAATCAGATCTGACTGGTACAGGAGGAGGTTTTCCCTCCTGCAGGAGAGCATCTGGTGGATTCAAACTGCGCGTTGCTTTTTCTTCTTATAGTCCATGGGATATTCAATATTTTCCAGTGATTCCACAATTCAAAGTCATCAGTTAATCTTCTGTTATCCTTATTCATTGTCTAACTTTCAGGTGCATGGAAAGCAATTGAAAATACTGTGGTTTGGATCAGGTGCACCTTAGTCCTTAAATTAACATAGTTACTCTTTAGCACTTTGGAGAGGTCCTTGACAGCTGATTTTCCCAGTGTAGCATGTCTTTTTTTTTTTTAAATCTTTTGATTCCTTCTTTTTTTTTTTTTTAAATCTTTTGATTTCTTGATTGCTGTTACCAGGAGTGTTGATTGTGGATCCAACTAAAATGAAATTGTTGACAATTCAATTGTTGATTGTCTCTTTGTTTTCTGGAGCCAGTGAATTCTGAGAGTGCCCTGCCCTACCTAAAAATTGCCAACAACAAAGATGTACTTGATAGATAATACTAAAGTTGAATTTAGTTCTTTCTGTCCAGGCAGTATAAAGATAAGGAAGAAGAACACCAGAGTGGTTTTTTCTCTGCTTTAACAAACATGGTAAGTCTTACTTGTCTTTCTTTTTTACTTAGAAAAAGCATGAGGTTTCCAAGGGTGGGCACATTTTACTCAGAAGTTCAGATCTCTGAGGTGATCACATGATAGGGGAGACAGACTGTTCAAAGCAGATTTTGACAAGTGTGTTTTTGTTAGTGTTTTCCGAAACTAAGCGAGATAGGACAATGGAGAATACTGATGTCTCTGGGGCTGGTTTTTAAAAATCGGATTTTGTTTAAAATAAATTTTTTATTTTAATTGTGATTTTAATGAAAGTTTACAGAAAAGTTGGATTTTCATTCATTTGTTGTACATTTTCCTCCCTTCACCTCTTTCATCTCTCCCATTTAACTTTCTTTTTTTTTACAATATTCATTCATTGTTGCGCAACTTACTCCTTTCCTTCCCCTCGTCCTTTCTCATATACTTATTTTTAAAGGTTGAAGAGAGGGAACACATTATGTCAGATTTTTGTTTCCTAAAGAATGGACCCTTTCCCAGCATCTAAAAAAAAACAACAACAACAAACTGACCCTGTTTCGGGATTGATCCTGTGGGGAACAGGGTATTTTGTTCTGTGTCGTCCCCCTGTGATGTCTGCAATGACCACTACTTGATTCATTGCTGATGGTTCTGCAGTTGAGGGATTAGGGTCATGGATCTGAGTCACTACTCTAAAGGCAAGAAATCCAAAGTTTAGGAAACTTTTTGATTGGGTTTGCAATATTCCAGACCAAGATTCCTCAAACTTGTCCCTGTTGACATTTTGGGCCAAATAATCTGGAACAAATTAATTATCTATTTATTTGATTGTGATCTGAGTAAAAGTTTACAAACTAGATTGGTTTTCCTTTCAACCATTCAAACACATTTTGTTTTATCATATTAACCCCATTATCCACAATGTAATTCCTCTTGGCCCACTTCCTCCCTATGATTCTCATTTCTGTTAATCCTTCTATTCTACCATCCGTGGGCAAGTACTGCTCTTTTGCCCTCACGTGGGTAGTTACTCTAAGGGAGAAGTGCCTTCCTAGTGTTATTGGTTACCTCCTGGGCTTGTCTGTTGTTAGGCTGACTGTTAAGGCATAGGGGTGAATTTGGTTCCAGGTTCAAAAGTGATTAAAGACTATAGTCCACCAGTCTCCATAGGACCTGGCCTTTTTTTTTTTTTTTAATTTAGGTTGTTTATTTTTTATTTCAATGAACATCTACAGAGATTTTGGGATTCCATTCATTCATTGTTGCACCCTTCTCCCCACACAAACCCCTCCCCCCTCTCCCTCCCCCCCAGGACCTGGCCTTTTAAAAGGCCTTTTTTTAAAAAACTGGCCTTTTAAAAGAGATAAATTAAGGAATGTGTCCTTATAAATGTCCTCAAATATGGTATATTCAGAAAATCTGTTTTCTTGGGCATTCCTATCCAAACAATCAGCTCTAGGGCAAGACAGTTTTTTAGTTCATTACATGAAGAGTGGTAATTCTGCTCTACTGTCACAAATTAGGAAAACAAATGTAGGTTTTCCCCCACCCATTTCCTCTGTGTTTTTCCCTTCTTTCTTCTCCCAGCCTGCTTTCAGGAAAGGATCCAAAATGCCCTAATTTTGAAGCATAAATGAGTAAAACGGCTCATAGAAGTTAGAGTGTTTGGTGTTGGATTATATTAATTAGAGATAATTATTTTGCTCCTATCGATCTTTGCCTTTTGGTGAAGGAAAAAGAAAGATTTTTACCAAATATATGAAGCTACAGTTTCACTGTTTTGGAGATCAGTTGTTATTGTGTACCTTCCAATGAATGTTTTAGAAGCAGTAAATTACATGAGAGGAAATTGCCCATCTTCCCCCCTCCCCCCCCATGGAATAGACTGGTGGATTAGAGTTGTGTGCTGTTTGGTTGGCAGCACAACTTGTTACTTCTGAACAACCAGAGCTCCCTTTGGATAGCAGTAAGCTGGTGGAAAAGGAGTGTGGGCATTTCTCTTAGTGTCTCTGACATCACACTTACTATTAGAGATACCCTGCATGTACCTATTTAGTTACTCTGATAGGATACAGATTTTTTTTTATTTGAGAAAGATGGAGAATAGGTCTATTATAGATAGCTCTGGTCTGAAGTGTAAATATTCGCATGAAGATGGTTCTGTTTAAACTGAAATCAGCCTGTTTTCTGTGATATTCTTCATCAGTAATTTTTCATTTCAAATAAGCAACTTCCAGGAATGATGCAGGGATGAGACTGGCTAGGCCGACATTTACTCATCGTCACAGGTGGCTAAATACACATATTGAAAATGAGAGCTGGGATTTTTGTCTCTTTAAAGACCCTTTTACATAGCTTAGTAAGATTTTCACTATTTCCTTTACTACTTAGGATCTTAGAAGCAGGCTAGTTTTGTTATGCATGCCTAGTGGCCAAAAGTTCCACGGTCCTAACTGGGAGCAACTTGTTTTTTGATTGAGGCATGGTGAGTTGCACTTATCACCCCCTGCTACTAGTCTGCAATTCCTCTTTTCTTCCACAGGTGGGCAGCATGTTCATAGCAGATGCCCATGAGAAAATATCTGTACAGTAAGTGCCTAACATTCTTATGCGGTGATTTAGATTTTAGTGTGCATCTCACGCTGGATTTAAGAGTGTGAAATGTGACCTCTTGCTAGTCCTGAACAGATTAAAACCCTTTTTGTGATTTATCAGTTCTTTTTCCAATTTTAAATAATAATGAACTGTAGAAATTTCTGCTTTGGTTCTGTTTGTTTATGTCCAAAGAAACTGAAGAACTGTTCACATCTTCCTCTGGAGTGAAGTGGAAGAGGGCTGGTTATTTGAGCCAGTTAGAGACTTAATTGGTCTGGGGTGGAAAAGTGAGAGGGGGAAGATGGTGAATGAAGTGGATTAAAAAGATTCTGAGGAATAATCTCACCTGTATACCTTTTACACAGACTCAAGAGGAAAATAAAAGGGCAGCATTAGAAACTCAGAGGAACTGATAATGAGGAACTGGAGTGAAATCTTATTTTGATGGTTATGCTGTGTAATTCCTCCAATATAAGAGGCTCACCAATTTGTGCTTTTCTTCTTTAGAACCAATGAGGCCATTCTTCTGGCACTTTATGAAGCTGTTCATTTAAATCGCAATTTCATCACAGTGTTAGCCCAGGTGGGTTACATTAAAACTCCCAGTCCTTTTTCTACCTGCATTTCATATAGATTTATTCCACGGTTTCCTGCCTAGGCTTATTTTATCCCTATTTTGCACTGGTAAGTGGTAGTAGCAAAGATTTGTGGCATTAATTGCCTTGGCTTCACACTATCTGCAGATCTCTATCTGGTCCGGAAGTAGTTCTGATAACAAGCAAAGTTAATGGGTTTGACCAGCACACCAATTCTTTTAACCTAAAAGAATTGAGATTACTTGATTTTGCTCACAGGAAATCTCCTCATCTTATCTGCCTATAAGCATTTTTATATTAAGCTTCCTACTTTTTAAATCACTGTGGAACTACAGCCAGTGATAAAATAGACCAAGTCACTTATCTTATTATATCACCAATTCCCAGAGAAGAATAGTAAAACATCCTGCCCTGTGTAAGGTTAGCTGTCTGCAAACATTGAAAGCTGGCAAGCAGTCATAGAATACTGAGCACCCGGTCCCATGCCTAACGGATATCCTCAGTAGTTGGTACAGAAGGGGACTAAAATAGGCTGAGAACTCAAGTGCTGTCCATGAAAGCTGTCTTAAAAAATTGATACAGTGATTTTATCTTAAAGCCAGACTGTCTAAAATATGTATGGGGAGTTCTTTTACAAGAAAGTTTGCATATGCTTTTTTCCCTCAAAGGGCAGGTGTGTATGGAATCCGTTAGTTGAGTTTTACCTTAAAAAATAAGGTCGCATTTTAAAAAGTGTGCTGATTTGGGATCTACTTAGGAGGGTGCATCATTGTTAAAAGACTGATAAGAGGGAAAACTTCTTTCTGTTCTTTTTGTCACATTCTTTGGCTGCTTTCCAAATTCTAGGACTGATTTTCAGGGAAGGTTAAAGATGCCAATAAAGATGTTGAGGAAGAGAAGGGAAATTAAAAAGCAGCTGCCACTCAGCTTAGTTTTTAATAGTTGATGTGATAAGGATTGCTAAGAAAGGCAGAGAGTCATCCCTTTTGGTGCCTACTGGGTATCTTCCATGTCTCTGCCTTTCAACCTCATATACACTTATTTGTTGAGATGGATGTCACTTACACAGTTTTATTTATTTATGTATATTTTAATAGCTCTTGGTATTCCTGTGACTTTATTGTATTTGTTAGCCAATGATGTGATCATCAAAATAGCTCATTGATACGTGTTTTTACGTTGACCTCATGAGAGCAGTTACTTCCCAGGTCCAAATAGTGCCCTTGCCAGTGCCCTTGTTCTTATAAAATAATCTTGAATGTTTTGTAGCCTAATTTTTCACTTGTATGGTTCTGTAGAAGAACTTATATAATGGAAACTTAGTTACCTAAAGAAAATTAGTCCACTGAGCTGCTTATTAGATTTTAGCAAGCATAAGCAACAATAATAATCAGGCGCTAGTGGGAATTAAATGTAAAGCTCCCTCCTTAGTGAACTTTCTGTCTAATTATGAAGTCAGGACGATGAGTAAAGAGAGTAAGCAGAGGATACTTAGGGAGAACTGATTTCCTAATGATTTGCCTTGACTCTTTCAGAACCATCCAGAAATGGGCTTGGTGACAACCCCTGTCAGTCCTGCTCCAACAACCCCAGCCACACCACTTGGGACCACTCCACCCTCCTCTGATGGTAAGCATCCATTATCTGTTAAAAAATATTTTTTTTTCAGTTAGTATGCATTTGAATCTTTCAGGGTGAACATAACTGTGCTGAATGAAGACCGCAGTTAATTCTTTCAGTTCAAAAATTTGTCTTCAGGTAATGTCCTACAAAGACTTCTGAAGCTGTGAAGAAAACTTTAGGAAAGATAGTCAAGTGCTCTTCTCTGTAACAAAATTGCATAATCAGTCCCAGATAGTCCTACTTAGAATGGTAATGGAGTCATGGAATGCTAGAGCTGAAAGGACAGCCTCAGAGGTCAGTAATGCCTAACCTGTCAACTTCTCAGGGTATTTTTGATGTTCCAATGAGCAATTTTTTAAAAAATTTTTATTATTATTATTATTTTGTTATGTGTGTACCGTCAAATCAGATCTGACTGGTACAGGAGGAGATTGTCCCTCCTTCTTCAGCAGAGCATCTGGTAGATTTGAACAGCACACCTCTGGGACTGCAGTGCAGCTTCTTGCCACTAGGCCACCAGAGCTCGCCTCCAATGAGCAATTTTATAAAAAATCACTCCTAGTGACCATAAAAGTACTAAAAGAAATGTAAAATAGTAATATTGTCTCATGTTACTGGTTTACAAATGAGAGAATTAAAGCCAGAGGAGTGAAACAGTTTGCCCAAGATTAGTGAGAGTTGAGAATAAAACCCAAGACATGAATCAGGACAAAAAACATATCTGTTTCATTGACTGCCATGTTTGTTTTGTTTATACCCAGCATAATGCCTGACACAGTAATTGCTTAATACATATTTGTTTAATACATGAGAAAGTGAGGCTCAGATTAACTCTCTGGCATGTCTGCTGGTCTCTCCCAGTTGAAATTGATAGCTTTAAGTTGTATTATAATTAGGATTTTAGTGGTTATGTAAAACTCCTCGCTCTCCTGAAAAACAACAAAATTTCCCATTTATACATTTTTATGAGTGAAACGTAAGGATGAAAGAAAAGAAATTATGAATACTGCCCAATAAACTTTGTTCTCAGAGGTACTTTTTCCTTTTAAATTGAGTTGTGTTTGATAGACTACCTTTACCTTAATATGTGCTACGTGATATTGTAGCTTAAATGTTGACCTCATTTTAGGCGAAGAAGTACAGGAAATTTAACTTTGATTCTTTCTTTGTACTTCTGTACTGTGTTTGTGAAATCACTTTCTCCTTTATCTCCTTTAAAATGCCATATAGCACCTGTGGCAGAACAAGCACTGCTGGTTCGGGAGTATGGCAGGGAAATGCCATTTTATAATGAAGTCTGTGATAGCAGATTGGATCTGTTTAGAATTGAAAACCAAATTTCCAAATAGTAATAAGAAGATCAAGCAGTGAAGATTGCCCACTTTATCTCTGCTTATTCAGGTCATTGAATAATCCAGTGGAAAGACTGTTCTTTCCCTTTAAGGATGAAGCCTGCCTGGTTACCATGGATATCAAAAGCCATATATATATTTCTGAGTTCCATGTGATGTTGGGGTTTGGATGCTTCAGAGAACTGCCTTTCAAACTGTTCATTGTGAACACTTCCACCCACACACTTGATTATGCAATGGCAGGATTTGTACTTACTTACCTACAACCAGTGAGCTTTTATTTTTTTCTAGTGGGAAGATAGAGTCAGCCCACTTTCAAATGACTCTCTTTCTTGACAAAGGCTGCTTGGAAGGATTAGGCAGCCAGAGATCAAGGAATAGCTCTTCCGTTGGAAGGAGATTTTAATTTGTGAAAGATTTTATTCTGTCTGTTCTATCTTGTTCTTCACCCCCCCACCCCAATCTCTTTTCTGTAGAGGTCCTAAATATTGTAGCCTTGGTTTTAATTTTTGCTTTTTAATTGCAGTGATGCTCTATAACCTAGTTATATTTAGTGGCATGTCAGTGGAGCCATTATGTTTAAAATCCAACAGTTTAGATACAACATTTGTTCTCAGCTCAGACTTGACATTTTGACAACTTAGCCTTGGCATGAAAGGACTTCATGGTAAACTAAAATATACATACTTCTTTATATCTACCTATTATATAAGACAGTATTCCGAATACTCCTGCATGTGAGAAGGAAAAGAAGTCCCACTAACCAGTTAGATACTTTTTTTGAGTTGCACAGTGGAATGACTATGGGCTTTGAGTTTCAGAGATTTGTGGTTTGAAATGACAGTCTCAGATCATTAACTCATAACATGAATTGAGGCCTTTTAGTATTTCAGCATATAAATATATTTGTCTTTTATTAGTTGTGAGGGGCTGAACTGTGGGAAAACAGCCAAGGATTAGACATACAAATTTCATCTCATAAGGCTTTTTGCTGTGCTTGCTGTGCATTATGGATCCATAATATGCAAATGCTTCCCATTGTTAATAACCGTTCTCTGCATGTATCGTAATAACTCCAGAGGGATCCATTATTGTTATGAATACATATTATGAGTAATATTCCAGACTCTGCTGAGTCTTCATGGGTGAAAATACAGTAGAATGCTCTGGATACTCTGCTGGTCTGGGTCATCCTGAGCCTCCCTTGGTTTACATATTATGCCTGACAGTGAAAAAGCACTTAACACAATATTTAAGTCTAATTTAAAGCCTTAGAGTGTTTTGGGAAATCTGTATTAAATTGTATTCTGTTGTAGGTCAGTCCTGGTCTTGTACTTCATTGCTCATTGGGACTGTGGCTGGAGTTGAGGGAGGGTTTTCCCTTGGAAACATCAGCTGAGTATATGAAACTCCATTCCAGATCCACTCAATAAGGTCTACTCATTTTCACTCTGGTGTTCTTTTTCATATTCTCTTTTAGGGTTAGGCAGCAAGGGTAAAAATTGAATATATTCTTCTTTAACATCCCTTCTCCTCCAATCTTAGGTACTTCCAAATGAAAGGCTTTGTTCTAAAGAATGAGCAAATTTTCTCTTTATTAGGAAAAAAACCCCCTCATTTATTTTAAGCAGAAGACTTGTCAAAGTAAGGCTTATTTATATTCAATAAAGATCTTTCTTTTAAGTGCAAATCAAACTCCTCTTAAGAAAGGACTGAATATTTCTAAGTTACTAGGGCTGGAAGCGGTATCATCATGTTTTTCATAGGACACAAGCACCTGGATACTGGCCCTCTGACACAGAAGAGAAGGTCATTGGGCTTAATCTTGGTGGTCGGAAGGGGTTTAAAGGCTTAGGAGGAATAGATAATAGTTTCATGATAGGCATTTTGTCCGTCCTTCATTGTGGAAAAAAGCTTATTTAGTGATTTTTTTTGCCTGCTAGCATATTGGCTATGTGGGTAGATGTGTTAGTTGGAATATTTTATAGGCTAAGAGCATTTCATCTGTTCTATTCCAGTTATAAGTTCTGTGGAACTCCCACTGGATGCAGATGTACAGACCAGTAATCTACTGATAACCTTCTTAAAGTACAGCTCAATTGTCATGCAGGACACCAAAGGTAAGGCATGCCACTTTGTGGGCTCAGAAAGCCGGAGGGTTCAGGACGCAGTTGCTTAGCTAGAATAAAAGAGAGCGGTGGTAGCACTTTAGAGCTTTGACAGAATGAACCTTCAGGGCCTCCTGTGTGGGGTAATGGTCCTGATTGCTGGAAAACAGTGATTTCCCACTGCCAGATGGCAATTAGGTGGTGTTGGGAAAACCTGGAGCTGGAGAGAGGGTACTCAAAAATAGAACAGGAAAAAAAATTGGTCTCTATAAAAGCTAGCAAGTCTTAGCAGTGCTGGGTAAGTAGATGCAAAAACTATGTGTGGGAAGTAGTTGGGGGGATTAACATGCTTCAGGGAATTCCCTTTTGAGGACAAGAACTGAAAGTATCAGTTTGTGGTGAGAAATAGAGGACTTGTATAGAGTACAGTAGGAAGAGGTGAGATTCAAGGGACTGTGTACCTCACCACTTAAAATAGAAGTGTCAGTATCCATCCTAAAATGCAGAGCAGGTGTGGGAGAGGACTGGCTGTTGAAAATGTCTGAGGGTTTTTTTTCTGCTGTCTCTTACCCTTTTTTTTATTTTTTTGTACGTTATATCTATAGTCTTTTAATTGGTGATAACTTGGAACAGTTGGGCTAGGAATGAGATGGCAATGGGAAGAGATTCAGCATATTATATCCATTTTTAAAATTCCCTGGAAAGAAGAGTTTCATTTTACGGTGAAACAGAACTAGCATTTTTTTCTTTTCTCTGCCATCTTTTTTTCTTTTAATGAACAGTTCTGATATATGGAAAAGTTGAAAGATTCGTACAGTGATTTGTCATATACTTGTTAACCTTTTACTGTATTTATCTCTAAATTTTTTTTGTGGTTGTTGCTGTTGTTATTTTAGCTGAATAATTTTAACGTACATAAGTTGTACATACCACTCTCCTTCATGCTTAAATATTTTAGCGTCTTTTTCCTAAAATTAAAGACATTTTTCTAGGTCTCCAAAAATATCATGGAGTCTTAGAAAATCAGCAATAATTCCTCTATCATATGATATTCAGTTCATATTCAGATTTTTCAGTTATTCCTAAAATAATGTTTAATTATTATAAGCATATATTATTATTATTATAAGCACTTTTTAAAAAGACTGTAGAAGTTTTTTAATTTTTAATGATGCAACACAAATGCTGGTAATATATTTAATGATGCAGCATAAATGCTGGCAATATATCTTCACGTAGAGCTTTTACCTCACCTTTGTAATCAAAAGATTTATGAATCTGGAGGTATTGCTGTAATTATTGTGTGGGACATACTATACTAGTATTTCAGTAGTTTGTTTCAACCCATTTCTTCTTTTATACTTTAAGACATGTTTATTATGTTGCTTAATAGGATAGACCCATGGGAAGATTGTGCTAAGGGCAGTCCAACTTTTAGCCAGTCAGGTTTGCCATTAGGTGACTTCCCAAAGTAGAACTTTGGTTGGACTGCAGAGCTACCCTGGAGTTGGACCAGGCTGGCTGCTCAGAGAAAGAGCAGTGCTGAAGATGCCGCCTTACTGGCTAACCCTTGGATTTTGATAATTATTAGGTACATACAGGGAGTTCTGGTAGTCTATAGTAAGAAGCTTTCCTGCAATCCCAAACACATGAGTTTAAATACACTAGCTGTTCCATAGGAGAAATATGGGCAGTCTCCTCCCGTGGGATTAACTGTCTCTGAAAACCCACTGGAGGGTCATCTGTGGGTCAGTTCTGATTTAGCACACAACACATAGATTGACCCAGTGTGCTTCTCTCATTTCGAAGATGTTTTTTCCCAATTACCAAAATAATTGCTATGTTGTTAGGTGCCCTGGAGTTGACGATGACTCCTAGCAACCCTCTGAACAATAGAGCCGAACCCTGCCTCCCCCTGTGCCATCCTCATCTCCGATACACTTTTTAAAAATGAAAACATACCATTAATAGTTTAACTTAGAAAGTGATAGTCCTTGGTGATTAAACTCCTTAGAATTAGTCATTCATCAACTTGATGTATAGTCTTTTTTTTTAAAATTTTATTATTTTTGTGTGCGTGTACCGTCAAATCAGATCTGCCCCTCCTTCCCCGGCAGAGCATCTGGTGAATTCGAACCATGTACCTCTGGTATTGTAGTTGCAGCTTCTTGCCACTAGGCCACCAGAGCTCCCCTGATGTATAGTCTTTTTTATAATAAACTCCTTTGGAAGAGGAATTTAACCTTGTAACACAGTGGTTCAGAGCTTGGTTATTAACCACAAGGCTAATGTGACACCCATTACTAGAACGGAGAGTGAGCTCTGGCAGCTTAGTGGTTAAGCACTTGGCTGCTGAACAGCAGCCACTACAACAGAGAGTCAGTGGTTTGAATCCACAGGCTGCTCTACAGGAAAAAAATGTCATCATTTGCTTCCTTAAAGATTATAGCCTTGGGAGATGGGGGGAAATAAGATAACAGACCTGGAAACCCCTGTGAGTCAGTACTGCTCTGCCCTGTGGGATCACTCTGAGTTGAAATCAACCTGACAGCAACAGATTTGGTTTTGGGAATTTTAAAATCCTATTCTATCTGTCTACTCAATCACTATAGTCACTGTGTCAGTGACTACAGCAATGGGATCAAAGACAGCAGAGATAATGAAGACGGCACAGGATAGGATAGAGTTCGTAGGACTGCTATGAGTCGTACTTGACAGCACCTAACAACAACAGCAGTCTGTCTACTCAGTAGCTGAAGTTTGAGTTCCTAAATTATGATCCATGTATAGACTTCAGCTTTCCAGATAGCTATAAAAGCAGTTTTACTGTAGAAGCAAAGTTGCTAAAATATTATAATTTCACAAACTTCTTTTCCTATTTTCTATAAGAAGAGACTAATCCTTTGAGAAGTGGTTTATTCCTTTGGATTTAAGTATACATTGTTGTTGTTGTTAAGTGCTGTCAAGTCGTAGGCGACTTATAGCGACCCTATGAAGGAAAGTCCACAACACTTGTGTGACTTTCATCCTCTCTTCAGGTTCATAGGGTTTCCGGAGGCAAGCTACTACGGAAGTGGATACCACTCCTGCTTCCAAGCTAAGTATACATTAGAAGGATCTGATTTGCCAAATAGAGTAGGCAGATTTCTCATGTGAGAATTCTCAGCAATTCCAAAAACGAGTTAACAGGCAAGAGCTGTGCAGCAGGGAAAGGACAGGATTTGGGGGCTTTTGGGTTGGGAAGCAAGCATTAGAACACAGGTACCGGCAAAAAAAGGAAAAATGCAGAGAATAAAAACTGCCCGAACTGAAAGGAGCCTGGGAGGCCTGGAGTGTAAATTTCATTACATTCAAACATACTACATTAGCTCTTGGAGAAGTCTACCTTACATCCTGAGACTTTTTTCTTCTGTTATCCTGTGAGTGTGATATTTCAGGAAAATGAGCTTTGTAATGATGAGGTAGATGCAAGTATTCGATGTCATAAACTCCAAACATAGAAGAGTCCGTTGGGTGCTGCAGAAATGGCTGAACCTCTGAGAGTTGGCAAATGAAATCTGATAGACTAAGATAATAAGACTCTTGGGTATCAGATTTTCCTAAGGCCGTTACTTTCCTTTATGGAAATAAGTAACCTCCTCCTTCCTGTAGAAAGAAATACGGCAATAACCACCAAAGAGAGAAACTGCATGGATATGACCCAGAAAATGAACTTTTAGCTTTGCTTGATATAGCACAGTGAATTGAGGCCTTGGAACTCATTTTTAGTGTTAATGGTTATATAAACCTCTTTGTCCTGGCCATTTTACCATCCATAAAATGGAAGACAGGACTAAAAGCTGACAAGAGTAGACTTAGTGTGTCTAAACTTATACTGGGGCAGATTTTTGCCAGTACATAGCAAGGGGTAAAGTTAGGTCGGCAAAGAGTTAATTTCAGAAATAGCACATTTGTGGTTTCATTGGTGCAGTTCTCTTCTTAGTAATCCCGTAACTTGGTGCGTGCCTTGTGTCTCTTTATGTTTGTGCAACACTGACTTTCTTTGGCTCG
>NW_006399756.1:28943495-28959719 GCF_000299155.1 Elephantulus edwardii
ATTGTAGTGCAGCTTCTTGCCACTAGGCCACCAGAGCTGCCTACTGTTAATGCTTCTAATCAGTTCTGTCTGCTTTATTCTCCAGAATTTTGTCTTTATAATTTCTTTAATTTGGCTCGGCTTTTTTTCTTAGATGTTTCTAACTTTGGTATTGTTACCTTAAAAGAAGCTATCTAGAGAGCTCTGGTGGCCTAGTGGCAAGAAGATGTATTGCAATCCCAGAGGTGCACGGTTCAAATCCACCAGATGCTCTGCTGGAGGAGGAGGGACAATCTCCTCCTGTACCAGTCAGATCCGATTTGACGGTATACACACACAAAACAATAAAATTTAAAAAAAAAGCTATCTAAGGGAGCTCTGGTGGCCTAGTGGCAAGAAGTTGCACTTCAGTACCGAAGGTGAATGGTTCAAATCTACCAGATCCTCTGCTGGAGAAGGAGAGGCAACTTCTTCCTGTGCCAGTCAAATCCGTTTCGAAGGTACACAACAAGAAAAGAAATAAATTAATTTTTTTAAAACGGAAATTATCTGACCTAAAAAAAAAGCATTAGGCAAAAATCTAAAATATATTATGTGTATATTTATGCATAGTTGATACATTAAAACCTTCACAGTTGTGCTGAGTCATAAGTTTGGAACAGAGTTTTAAATCATCTTTAGTGCTTTTCTTAATTAGAAGCATGCTATTAATGAAATATACCTTACTTTTCAGGAACAGGGTTTCTATGTAAATTTTTTATTAGTGGAGACTTTTATTTAGAGGTCAGCTTTTAAGAAAAGCAGGATTAGTACTAGTGAAACTCTGTGACTACAGATCTAATTTTGCCTAAGCAGAGGGATTATTTTCTTATTCTTTTGACTGTATAAGAGGCTCTGATTTGGGCTGTAGAGAAAGATAAGACATTCCATAAAGCTTATTGCCTCACTGTTCTTTTTTGCATTGACTGATAACATAGTGTTTTGTGTGGTGGGCTACTAAACCAAAGACAGTAGTTCCAGTTCACCAGCAGTTCTGTGGAGGAAAGATGAGAAGACAGTCTCTTCCCAAAGATTTGAGGCAGTGGAAACCCGATGAAAGGTTGTCCTGAGTCAGGATTGACTCGATGGCAGGGAGTTTGGATTTTGCTTATCTCTGAGGAGAGAGTGATGCATTTCTTGACTCCATACCCTTCCAACGCATACACACACAAACATACACATGGTGTGCCTTCCAGTTGTCAGGTCTCAGTTGATAGATTCCGTCTTTGAAGGAAGAAGCAGTTTAATGCCAGAATACTACTGACTATAGTACTGTATTCTGTTAATAGGTCTTTTTTTCCCCCTGGAATTGACATAAATCTACACCTTGTCAAAGTTAATTTGAAGTGTCATGTACCATTTGTCCATTTGAGATATGCAGACATGACTTTCTTAAGTTCTATTCCCACCTCCTCACCTACAGAATTCTTGGAAAATAAATTAGCTTTTATGACTTTGGCAATGAAAAGTAATCAAGGTTTTTGTTGGTCTTTTGTTTGTAGATTTAGAGACTGGCTATTGAGGTTCCCTTTTTCCTTTTTAATAACCACAGTGTGAAGCCTGGCAGACCAAGGACCTCATCTGTTTAGTTCAGTGCTGTATTTCCAGCACCTAACATAGACTCTCTCAAACACACATTGCTGTTGAGTCAGAACTGACTCAGCAGACTGTCCAGTGGCCTTTTAAAGGCTGTAAATGGAACAGGAGGAGATTGCCAATCTTTCTCCCTCAGAGCTTCTGCCTGCCATTATATAATTGATTCTAAATAAATATTTTTTTGAGGGAAAGACTTTGAGAGAAGAAAAATTAAGGCTCCCAACTTTAAAAAATACATGTTCTTCAGCTTTTCTTGCTCTCTTCTCCACCATCATGTTTAGTTCAGCTCCCTTTACTGTGTCTTCTCATAAGACTTACAGCATCAGGAGGTTCTCAGAACTATCTCATTCCTCAATAGATTAGACTAAAAACTGGTAATAAAATCAAGTACAACCTCAAGAGGAGACATCAGAGAAGAACCAAGCTTACTTAGTCTCTAAGAAGTTGTACATGATGGCACTCATATTATAACATTGACATTGTTCCATATCAAGTTGGATTTCCGGTAGCTTAATGGTAAGGAATTGAGCTGCCAGCCCCAAAGCAGGCATTTCAAATCCACCAGCTACTCCATAGGAGAAAAATGGGCAGTCTCCTCCTGTGCTATTTACAGCCTCTGAAAACCTGCTGGAGAGTCAGCTCTGGATAGCTTCTGACGTGATGACACATAACAACAACATACCAGGTTGACTAATACTCTATCAAGTTACAAATTACAACATGACCTGATCAATTAGAAATGTAATGTTATGTTTTTTCCCTTTGTTTTTGTGAATCCACAGGAAGAGATTCACTAATAAATACGTGAGACTTTAGGTGTGATGGGAGAAAAGTTCACAACTTTCTTTGCAGATTATTAGTATGACAGTCTAAATGCTGGCCTCGAGTTTCTCTTTGATTCTACTAATTGCTATTTAAAGTCATGGAGTCTTTCAAGACTTAATAGTAAGTGGTGATAGATGGTGAGTGATGGTTATGGTAGTGTGTGTGGAGGAGTGGAAAGGTAAAAGACCTACTGCAGTTGAGTAGACTCTGACTCACAGTAGCCATGTGGGCATCACTACAACCCACAAGGTTTTCATGACTGTAAATCTTTTTAGAAGCAGATCACTACAGCTTTCTCACAGAGCAGCTGTTGGGTTCGGACTACTGCCCTTTTGCTTAGCAACTGAACACTAACCAGTGCATTACTAGGTCTGCTGGGAATGGGAATAAGCCTGACCATTTCAGATCAAAGAGCTGGTTTGAGAGTGATGGAAGCCATAAAAATATAGACTATTTCAAGGATTTAATGACTCTCAGGGAGATGGTCAGTCAGGTGTTCATCAAGCTACCGAAGTTTTTTGTTGTTGTTGGGTTTTTTTATTATTTTTTGTGTGTACCATCAAATTGAATCTGACTGGTACAGGAGATTATTGCCCCTCCTTTTCCAGCAGGACATCTGGTAGATTTGAACCACGTACCTTTGGGATTGCAGTGCAACTTCTTGCCAGTAGGCCACCAGAGCTCCACCAAACTACCAGAGTTCTTAAGAATAAAATTTTAAGGGGATTTCTTTTGCCTAGAAGGGGACCAAGAACTGCTGCAGTAGCACCGTGATTTTCATTCCTGAGTTTTGTGGGAGGAGAAAGGGAAAATATTCTCATTATGGTGTTTATATTCTCTATGGAGACATGGACACCCTAGAAATCTTGGTGGTATTCAGGTGTGACAGAATTTGAGTCAGTTTGGAGTTGACATTATCTGGGTGATTTACAAAGAAGAGTTTATATTTCCTTTACAGATGAGCACCGGCTTCACAGTGGCAAACTCTGTTTGATTATCCTTACATGTATTGCAGAGGTAGGTCTCCTGATATTAGCTAATGTCTTTTTAAAAAAAATTTTTTTTTTAAATTTAGCTAATGTCTTTGTTTTTCCCCCCATTTCCTACCTCTTGACTTAGGGTTGAATTTGGGGGGAGAACTTCTTCCCTCTTTGTCTCTTTCCACTAGAAAGTCTCTGACGCAGGCACTTTGTCTCCTTTATCACTGCATCACACATAGAGACTCAATATTTATTAGATGAATTAATAATGAATGTGATATGACAACTACTATAATTGAGAATGGGAAGATTTTGGCTCAAAGTTTTAAACAAGGGATTTACGCTTCTTTAGGGAAAAAAATCCTTTCCTTTGAAGATGTTCATACTGGATAATTTACATTTAGTAGGTTTAATAGGAGCTTAGGTTTTCTATGAAGGAATGAAGAGAAAAACAGGAGAGTCAGAAACTTAGTAAATTTGGGCTAGTTGTATTTTAGTGAAGATCAAGAGTACTGGGGCAGGGGAGGGAGGTGAGGAAGGAGCTTTGGCTTTGGAGGATAGCACCTTTGGTTGGTTTAATTGGATTGACTCACCCTGGATCTTGGTGGCATGCAGGTATAACAGAACTTGAGTCAATTTAGAGTTGACATTATAGTTTTAAACTCTCTATCACCTTTTATTTTACTCCCTTCTTTTTTTCCTTAAGAAAAGTAATAAAGGTGGTCCACCTGGAGTTGAGATCTCTCAGTCTTTTCCCTTTTATGTTTTCTGTGAAAAGATGACCTACTTTTTACAAGGTTAAGGGTAGTTGGTGTAAAACAGCTGCTTATTAGCAGTGGGCCTAGTGTAATTGCTTTTAAAAAATCTTTCTAAGAAAATCTTAAAAGAGTTGTTTTTCATGAATTGTAACAGTTCCTAGTAATTGGAGTCTGTAGGCATGTCAGATCTTCACTAACGGTATTGGGAAAGGGCCAAGGGATGTTTATTACCAATCCACTGTGAGAAGTTTTGATTTTCCATCAGCCCTCAGCAGAGTCAGGAATAGGCAGGGTCTTATTGGCTGTCGTGCATCCTAGGGGGCAGTTCTCTCCTGGTGCACTTGCCCAGTCCCAGCAGAGCACAGACCTACCTTCTGATTTGTCAAGCCTCCTTTGGAGCCTGCACGTGCACCTTCAGCCCTATGAAAACCTCCAAGCTGTCATAGACGGGCTGACACCTTGAGCAGATGGAATGGAAGAGAGAATAAAAAAACAGACTCCTCTCAGCATTGGCTTCCAGTCCCTGTGTCCTTATTTTTATCATTTGTAATTTACTTAGAGATTTTTGACCAGTTAGGCACACTGGGAAATTACATCCAAATCACATGAAAATCACATGGCTTAAGTAGAATTTGACTTGGCACATCCTAATAGCTTTTTGATTGAGCCTTGAAAGTAGTTCTTAAAACCCAAAGATTTTCAGGGAGTGTGGTAGTTTACAAACTGAATTTCTTAAGTGTAATTCTTACTCTTTATTTTTTCTCTGTATTTTTATTAGGATCAGTATGCCAATGCATTTTTGCATGATGACAACATGAACTTTCGAGTAAACTTACATAGAATGGTAGGTGTGACATCTGCTTCTGTGTTATTGGTTTTTTTTCTCTCAGAGAAAATTATATATATGTATTGGCAAGGATAAAGGAGAAGATGAAATTGATCCCGCTTGAGAAATTGGGGTGGAAGAGTTGTGCCAACAGCCTCTTGCTTGACTTTATTCTTTAATAGATCCACACCTATACTTGGAATTTTTAAAAGTGTGTTTTATGAAACTTTTTTTAATCAAAAAAAGAGAGAGATCTACAACTATATATTCATAACTGTAAAATTGGAAATATGTTTTTAACACAAGTTTCAATAAGGGACTGATTCTAACTCTTTAAAATGTGATTTTTTTAAAAAAAATGGTTAAGAATAGATACTACTTTGATTTATTCATCTGGGAGATAGAGGAAAAACAATCAGGAGATTTGGGGAATTTCCTGAAACTTGGTGGTATATTAAAAAATAGTTTATGAAAGTTTAGGTTTGAAAGTTACTTTTGCTTTTTGCTGTTGCCATTATTGCTGCCCCACACCTGCTGCCATCACTACCTCCTCCTTATTTTCTCAATTATTTTATTATCAAAAAAAGCAATACCTGTACACATCCCTTAGAATTAATAATGTCACTTATACAGGTAAAATCAGTGTGAAAACAGTAGCTTTTTTTGTGGTATGTTCAGTGCCCTTTGAGGCTGGTGTTTTGCTGTGAATTTTTTCCCCCACAGGCCTGCATTGCTTGCAGAATATTAAATGATCCGGGAAGTATCAAGAGAAGATGGAAGGAATACACAGAGTCACTGTATCAGAAGGAATTGGCTGACACAGAAAAATGTCATGAAATGACATATGAGCAAGAGCCTATGGTGATGAAAGAGGAAGTTCAAATTGCTCTGAAGGAATTGGCAAAAAACAAGGCTCTAGGAGTTGACTGCATACCAGTTGACATATTTCAACAAACAGACACTGGCCTCAATGTGGTCACTAAGTTGTGCCAAGAAATCTGGGTAACAGCCAGCTGGCTCACTGACTGGAAAAGATGGATATTTGTTCCTATTCCAAAGAAAGGTGACCCAAAAGAGTGTGGAAATTATCAAATAATATCATTGATATCACATGCATGCAAGAGTCTGCTGAAAATGATCCAAAAACATTTGGAACAGTGTCAGCAGAGAACTGCCAGATGTGCAGGCTGGATTTAGAAGAGGTCATGGTTCAAAGGATATTATAGTTAATTTTAGATGGATCTTAGCAGAAAGCAAAGAATACCAGAAGAATGTCTATCTGTGCTTCATTGACTATGCAAAGGCTTTTGATTGTGTGGATCACAACAAGCTGTGGCTGACTCTGAGGATAACGGGAATCCCAGAACATTTGATTGTGCTAATGTGAAATTTATCCTTGGACCAAGAGGCAGTTATCAGAACAGAGCAAGGAGACACTACATGATTTAAAATCAAGAAGGGGGTTCATCAGGGATGTATTCTGTCTCCATACGTTTTCAATCTGTATGCAGAACAGATCATCCGAGACACTGGGCTATACGAAGAAGAATGTGGCATTAGGATTGGTGGAAGAATCATCAACAACCTGTGTTATGCAGATGACACAACCCTGCTTGCTGAAACTGAGGAGGACCTGAAGCGCTTGCTGCAGAAGGTCAAGGACTACAGCCTCCTCTATGGACTGAAGCTCAACATCAAGAAAACAAAGATTCTCACCACTGGGCCAAATGGCAGCATCAGTATGGATGGTGAAGAGATTGATATTAACAGTTTTAATTTACTTGGCTCCACAGTCAACACTCTTGGTAACAGCACCCAGGAAATCAAGAGACAAATTGCATTGGGAAAGTTGGCTTTGAGGGACCTCTCAAGAGTACTGAAGAGCAACGATGTCAGACTGGAGACTAAGGTGTGCCTGATCCTGGCTATAGTCTTCCCAGTTACGTGCTATGCATTAGAGAGTTGGACAGTGAGTAGGGTTGATAGAAAGAGAATTGATGCCTTTGAGCTGTGGTGCTGGAGAAGAGTGTTGAATATACCATGGACTGCTAGGTTTGTCCTGGAGAGGGTGAAGCCAGAATGTTCCCTGGAGTCAAGGATTCTGAAGGTTCGTCTGACATATGTTGGCCATGTTGCAAGGAGTGACTGGTCCTTGGAGAGGGACATGATGTTTGGCAGAGTGGAGGGGCGGCGAAGGAGAGGAAGACCTTTGATGAGATGGATCGATTCTGTGACTGAAGCAGTGGGAATAAGTGCGTTTGAGATGGCTAGGTTGGCACAGGATAGAAGAGCATATAGAGCTCTTGTACATAGGGTCGCTATGAGTCTCAAGCGACTCGATGGCACATAACAACAACAATAACAACAGCAGGCCTGCATTGATAATTGAGAAGCATTTACAAATCCTCTCTTTCTACCTAACCTCACCACTAGAAAAAAGGAAGAAAAGTTATAATTTAAGTAGTGATTTTGTGTGAGAAAGGTGATGATGAGCTATTCTATGACAGGTTAGGTGTGTACTAGTTTCTTTCCTCCTCCTCTTTTTTTTTGTGTGTGTGTATGAAGCCTATGAGACACAGGAAGAAGGCAGCAGACAAGAATCTTCCCTGCCGGCCTTTAGTGTGTGCAGTACTGGGTGAGTGAGTATCATCAAAATTATCATTTTTCCAAGATAGATACAGTTTTTTTATGATGAGGGAGAGGGATAAATTTTGGTTGGTATACATCTTCCTCAGAGAAGTTACTAGTTTCTTCTTTAGCCTAAAAAGTTGTGTTTATTTCATTTTTTAAAATATATATACAGTTTTATTATGATATTAACAAAATTTTACAGAAAACTTGGATTGCTATTCATTCATTGTTGCACATTTTCCTCCCTATGCCCCCCAGTTTGCTTTTTAAAATTTTTTTAATTAATTTTATTGAAAGTTTACAGAGACTTTGGATTTCCATTCATTCATTGTTGCACTTTTCTCCCTTCCCAACCTCCCCCCAATTTGCTCTTCTCTTTGAAAAGTAAAAGAAAAATTCTTTCATTGTTACACAGAAGATGTGTTTATTGTTGAGTTTTGTGTAACAACTGCAGAGAATAAAATGATTAATAAATAGATGTATTCAAAGGAAAAGTTCTTTCCCAAGAGGCAAATGACTATGATTAAGCTTGATGCATAATCGAGATTTATAAAATATGTAATTCTTTAAGATTTAAAATTACATCCTTCTTTTGATGTGTTAGCTCAGAAAGCTTTTGAAGTTCAAAGTTCAGGCATACAAATTTCTTCTGAATAAATAAAGCTTCGATGAGACAGAAAGAGCTGACCCATAACACTATATAATGGCTAATTTTATCTGCTGAGAATTCTGTATTTTTCTCTGAACTTTTTTCTTTATTAATTTTAATGAAAGTTTAGAGAGACTCAGGGTTTCAAGTCATTCATTGTTGCACTTTTCTTCCTGCCCGCCCCCCCAATTCACTCTTCTCCTCAGAAAGAAAAAGAAAAACTCTTTCAATGTTATGCAGTCCCTCCCCCCTCCAAGTTCACTCCACTATGCAGCCCTCACTGTGGACTTCTGTAATGACAAGAATGCCCATTCGTGTATCCCTTTTAAGCAGTTCTCTCCCTCATCTGTTTGAATGCATTATACATCACTCCTCCCCTCCTTTTTGGTCTTCCCTCAACCCTGATGTCAGTCCCGTTTTACAACAGTGTCTCTGAACTTTTTAAATTGCCTTTAACTTGGACATTCAACCCAGTTACCAAATCTCCTTGTTTTTAGAAATAGGAATTAAGATTATATAATAAGCTTTTATTGATCCAGAACCCCACAGACCATTTGAGTCAATATTTGTCAAACTGAATGTGATAGTGAGATGAGCTAGACTGACAGAGCTTTAGAGCTGAGACTGATTACACAGATGTGATCCATAATTTTGTTTCTGCTTGCCCCATAGTTCTGTTCTCAGACTATGATTTCCCTCTGGTATTTTGCCTTAGTGCCATGGTGCAATATCTGTACAATGAAATCATTCTTGTATCTAAGTTTGTTGGCAGGTCGTATTCTTATGGAAGTAGGAGAGCAAACGAATTTTCTTGTTACTTTACAGGTGGCAGGTGGTAAGCAGTGTTGAAAAAAATGCCTTCTATAAAATAGGCTTAAGTTCTTGTGAATACAGATGTGTTTAGTGGACGCCCTTCAAGCATGAGTGATTTTTCCAACTGAGACATTATGATCTCTTTTTTCTCCTTTTTCCTTCCAGACTTGATGGTAGAGTTTATTGTAACACATATGATGAAGGAGTTTCCTATGGATCTCTATGTGTAAGTATCACGTCTCATTTAATGTGTATAAATTGATATTGTAGAGTTGAGTAACAGGAAATTTTATAGTTACACAAGATTTCTCTGCTTCACTTTCACAAAAACAGATTTGTGTGTTGTGTGTATGTTAAGTGTTATGAAACAAATGTATGGCCTGTATTTGTACATCTTTCCAGGAGGGGGAAAAGTGCAAATCACAATTTGAATTCTGTGTATGTCTGCAGTATCACTTTTAGGCACACTGCATGAGCAGGGCTGATATATTGGAATAGAAATCTTGGTGACAGTGGTTTTTTATTACCTTGGAGTTGGAATTGACTCATAGCTGACTCGCTAGCAAGTTTTCAGAGAATTTGCTCCCATGTAAATTACATGGGAGGAAATTGCCCATTTTTCTCCTGAGAAGCAGCTGGTGAATTTGAACCTCTTGCCCTTGGGTAACAGCACAACTCTTTACCCATCAGGTCACGAGAACTCCCAGATATCTTGTAGAGCCATTGTTATCCAAAGACTTGACATAACAAACAGACTATCTATTGTACCAGGTTTGGTATCACAGTAGTCAGAAATAGTTAGATGCTAAGACAACATCAGAGACCTTCTGGTTCTTTCTTAGCTCCATAGCCCTGGTAACCTACCCAGAATCCTGCTGATTTAGTAATCTATGAATATTGTGCCTTAGTTCAGGAGGTCTGATTGTCCATCACAGTTATTTATGATGAGTTTTAATTGCAGTAACTGTAAATCATCGTAATTTTTTAAATGAATTCTACATTTATACTTTAGTGAAATTTTTCTTTTCTTTGTGCAAGCATGCACAGTTATTTCCCCATTAACATTAACTTACTATTCCTGAGGATCCAGTCTAATATTCTGAGATTTTGTTGTTTATTTTGTCTTATGTAAATTATTCTTAAGATTGTAGTGCTCAAAAGAGACATAAATAGGTAAGCTAAATTATTGTTCAGTTTTAAAAACATTTTAGAAGATATTTATAGTTTGTTGTTATTAGATGCCGTTGAGTTGAATATGACTCGAATAGTGATCCTATGAACAACAGATCTGTACTCTGTCCTATCTTGTTCCATTCTCATCATCTCTGATCTAATTGAGCCTACTACTGCAGTCACTGTGTCAAATTTATGGTTTGAAGTATAAGTATTTTCTCAGGGTGATAGTTTTAGGGGTTTATCGACTCTTGTTGGCTCTAGAGTTCATGAGAATTTGACACTCTTTTCTTCATTTCCTCCTTTGATCAGGATTTGTCTATGGAATCTTTGTTTAAAATGTTTATTAATGGTAGCCAGGCACCATGCTATTCTTTTGGACTTTGGATAGGAAAGGACAAAGTTGTTCTTGGAGACTGTTAGATATACCTTACTCTTAATTCCTAATTCTCCTCCTTCTCTGTTCCTGTGGGTAAAATTGAAACCATGCCTTGGATGGCCACTTGCAAATGTTAAGATTCTAGATATTACATAATAAACTACCTAAATTAGCTAACTTGTTGCTTTCAAGTTGGAACCAACTCATCGCTTACCACCCAGTGGGTTTTCAGAGGCAGTAACTCACATAGGAGGAGATTACACATCTTTCTCCTGTGGGACAACTGCTTACCTGTGGATTGGCAGCACAACTCTATCCATGAGGCCACTAGAGTTCCCTAATGAATGTCAAAGTAGAATAACCAAAATACATTACTGTCAAGTTGATTCTGACTCATAATGATCCTCCGTGGGATTTCTGAGGCTCTGAATCTTTTTTAGGAAAGAGTGCCTCTTTTGTCTTGCGGAGTAGCTGGTGTATTTGAACCATTAACCTTTCAGTTAGCAACTCAGTATGTTGTACACTATGCCATCAGTGCTCTAGAAGATAGACTGGAAGCTCTAAACATGTTCCTAGGCCAGTTAATTGAGATATCCCACGGCACCATGACCTTGAATCACCACATTTGGGAACCAAATCCCATGAGATATTTGGTTATACATGAGGTATTTGGTTGCAGCCTCAGCACCTACTCTTGTAAATATATGTCATACAGCCTTTGCCAATTAAATATTTACAAGTGTACAAGTACTTACTGATGGCAATTACAATAAGCAGCAATGCAGTTCTATTTTTAATCAATGACCTTTTTTAAAATTTTAATGAAAGTTTACAGAGACTTTGGATTTCCATTCATTTATTGTTGCTCATTTTCTTCCCTGCCCACCCCTCTCCCAGTTCGCTTTTCTCTTTGAAAAGTAAAAAAAAAAAATTTCATTGTTATACAACCCCCCAGTCCACTCCACTAAGCACATGGACTCTTGTTATGACAATAATACCTAGTCATATATTCCTCCTAAACAGTTCTCTCCCTCATCTATTTCCATGCAGTATACATTATTTATCCCCTCTTAGTTTCACCCCAACCCTGCTGTCAGTCCTGCTTTACCACAGTGGCACTATGCAATATTTGTCCTTTTGTGACTGAGATATTTCACTCAGCATAATGACCTCCAGGGTCACCCATTTTGTATAATATTTCATTAGTTCCTTGTTTTTCAATGCAGCATAGTATTCCATTGTGTGAATATACCAGAGCTTCTCTATCCATTTGTTTGTTGATGGGCACTTGGGTTATTTCCAACTCTTTGCTAATGAAAACAAAGCCACAATAAACATGGGTGTGTATATATCTACTTGGGTGGCAGTTCTAGTTTCTTTAGGGTATATTCCCAGTAATGAAATTGCTGGGTCAAATGGTATTTCTATTTGCAACTTTTTGAGAAAGCATCATACTGCCTTCCATAGTGGTTGCACCTTTTTACACTCTCACCAATAGTAAATAAGGGTTCCTGTTTCTCTGCAACTTCGCCTGCATTTGTTTTTTGCTGTTTTGTTAAATTTTGCTATGATCAATGACATTTTTCTAAGTGGTTAACCTCCATTTCCTCCTTCAGCCACCCTTGGTAGCCACTTTATTCTATATGTTTGTCTTTTCATGTCTTTTTTGTATAAGTAAGGTTTAATGTTATTTGTTCTTTTGTAATTTATTTCATTCTGCATAATATCTTCCAAGTTCCATCCATACTGTAGCATGTATCAAGATTTCATTTGTACTACTGGCTGAGTAATACTCTTAATTGTACACATTTTTAGTCTATTTTTATGCTAATAAACACATAAACTGTTTCCATCTTTTGACTGTTGTGAATAATGCTTGAATTGGTAATCATTGGTGTACATGTCTTTGTTTGAGTCTCAATTTTCAAATCTTTTGCTAGGAGTGGAATTACGAAGTCATATTGTTGTTGTTAGGTGCCGTTCAGTCAACTATAACTCATAGTGATGCTGTAAGCAACAGATCTGAACCTTGCCCTATCCTGTACCATCCTCATGGTACCTATCATGCTCTGGACCCTTGTGGCATTTACTGAAACAATCCATCTTATTATGGAAATAGGCATCTTAGTTTTCTTGTTTTAAGAAAAAACTTCTAAGTCATTCTCTATTTTCTTTTTTTAATTTAATTTTATTTATTTTATTTTATTTTATTATTTTTGTGTGCGTGTACCGTCAAATCAGATCTGACTGGTACAGGAGAAGATTGCCCCTCCTTCCCCGGCAGAGCATCTGGTGGATTTGAACCGTGCGTCTCTGGGATTGTAGTTGCAGCTCCTTACCACTAGGCCACCGGAGCTCCCCCATTCTCTATTTTCTGTTGGGTTATTTTCCCCTTAATGAACTTTCACACTGTTTTTCCTCAATAACTGTACCATTATGCATTTCTGTCTATAGTGGCCACCACACCAAACCAAATCCACTACCATCAAATCAATTTAGATTCATAATGACCATATATTGGGTTTCTGAGGCTATAGATCTTTATGGGAGTAAACTCACCTTTCTCCTGTGGAGCACCGGGTGAACTTGAACAGCTGACCTTACTGTTAGCTATACATTATACACTATGCCACCAGGGCTGCTTAGCAGCAGGTAAAAGTTCTAATTTTCCCCACATTTCTCACATTGTTTATTATTTTCATTTTAAAAAAATCTTAGCTATTCTAGTGGGAGGGAGTTTTTCAATTTGTCATTGCTGATATAGTAGATCATGTAATTGGTATAGTAGATCATGTAATTGGTTGATTCAAAATGACCAGTACCAGCCCAACCTGGGATGTCAACCTTTATGTGTTCTATTTTATTTTTTTACAACTTCCAATATTCTTTGTTTCATCTGTTGGACATTTCTTATTCCAATTAATGGATATTTGGAGCTGTTTTTCTTCATTTTGAGTCTTGCCACATCAGCAAATGGAACATCTTTCATTGGGCGAAAACTTTATTCCGTCTGAGTTATTAAGATGGAATAAACTTTGAAGGGGCTGCTCTTTCACAGTTGCATTCTGAGTGCCTTGCAACGTGAGGTGCTCATCTTCCAGTACTGTATTCACAAGGTTCTCAAAGGCCAGCTATTTCAGCAGTGAGTGGTCAGCCCTGCTTCTTAATCTGCCTTGGTCTGGAACCTCAGCTGAAATCTCTCTACTATGGGTGGCCTGCCTAATATTTTGACATTTTAAATACTGATGGTATAGCTTCCAACATCATAGCTTACACACAACCACAGAACTGCTCACTGAGACAGTGAAAAATAGATACTACATACATACTAAAATGGATAAAGAGAAGGGCAATAGACAACAAAGGGACTATCACCATAATACTACTTAAGTGAGGGAAGACACAGGGAGGAAAACAAGAAATAAAGACTACAGTGAAGGGAAAGGCAATACCCAGTAAGGGATTGATTAGTCAGGGTAATTAAGTAATTACATTAATCAGTTGTAATGAATGTTAGAAAATAAAATGCCTATAAATGACTTAATAAAAAAATCAGTATGATTTATAAAGTTCCATTAAAAAATAAAAACTTCTCAGTGACAGCAACTATGAAGACCTGACCAATTGTTTAATGTGCTTATCTGCCCAGGCATTGATGTTTTATCCTAATTTTAATTTACAGCTTAACTGTTTTCACTATTTTAATATTCAACCTGTTTCTTAATTTTAATTATCAGCTCCACTGTTTTCCTCTAAATTCTTTATGAACACCACCAGTTGAAAATAAGAGCCCCTGTCCATTTAATTCAAAGGTAATTATTGAGCTGTACAAATTCAAATTAAAGTTGAAGAAAATGAAAACACATCCACAGGAACGAAAATATTATCTTGAGTCTCTCTCACTTGACTTTAAAAACCGGTTTAGAGTAGATTTTATGTATTCAACCTTAATAATTGAAGACCAGAAGAGTTTTGGTTGATATCAACCATATAGAGTGTAAATGGTAATTATATAGATAGAGGAAATAGAAAATATCAAAATAGATGGCAGAAGAGACTGAAAATTAATTCTAGGATACAGAGAGGCCAAGACAAATGCTGAATTAATCAGACAAATGCTAAAGAAAAGCTGAATTAAAGAGATTAATAGAAGACTAGAAAGGTAAAGATTGTCACCCTTGGGGGGAAAAAAGATTACAAATGAGGAATGGGGGTGAAGGAATAGGAAGGATTTAATGAGGACTTGAAGGGATGATATGATAATAGACACAGATTAATGGTAATTGGTTGTACCTAATATGTTATATATTACTGATATAAAACAATGCAAGTGAGGAATGTGTAGAACACAATGTACACAAATGAAATATAAGGTAAATGAACTATTTCATGAAAACAAAACATCCTGGGGGAATGAATTCCTGATACTGGGGCCTTATTCTTGGGTTACCACAGTTGCTCACATAGTAAGTTGCATAATCAGGATTCAGACTCAAATCTCTTTGACTCCAGAGGTTTTGCTCTTAATTTAACAAACAAACAAAAATGTAAAACCAAAATAACTTTTTACTGTGATTTGGAAATGAGCCCTTGGTGGTGTAGCATGTTGTTTTATTGGTCTGCTAACAGGAAAGTTGGTGGTTCGAGTCTATCAGCTTCTTCCTAGGAGAAAGATGGGAAGTCTCCTCCAATAAATATTTATAGCTTCTGAACCTGATGGAAAGTCACCAGGAGTTGGAATGGACTCATTAGCAGTGATTTTCGTTTGATTTTTAATTTACTGTGGTTGAGTGAAAGTTTATAGAGGAGCTTGCTATTCCATCCATCTGTTCGTATACTTTTTGTTTCATAACATTAATTGCTATAATATCCCTAGTACCATGGCCTCTTCTAAACCCAGCCTGCATTTCAGGCAGTTCTCTGCTAATGTGCTGTTCCATTCATTTTTGGATAATCTTCAGCTGACTCTTGATTGCATTTAATAACAGTGATCTAATTTCTATATTCTGTTGGGTATTTCTTTGGAATAGGAACAAATGTGTATTTTGTCCAGTCTGTTGGCCAGGTGATTGTCCTCCAGATTTCTGTGCACAACTTGGGCATATCCAGGGCAGTGTCTGTCTGTTCAAACGTGTCAGTTGGTATGCTGTCAATTCCTGGGGCTTTGGGATTTTTGTTTTTGTTTTTGAAATCGTGTAGTTTATTTTCTCTATAGCTGTAAAAACAGTAAAATAATTACGAAAAGCTAGCTAAATAGCCTCATTTATCAGATGCATAAGTAGTAAATGTTTTTGGAATTAAAGTAAAATCTAAGAGAAAATATTTAGAATTAAACAGCAGTAAACATTTTAGGGAGTGCTGGTGACCTAGTGGCAAGAAGCTGCACTGCAATCCTGAAGACAGGATTTGTACACAGTAACAATACAAAACACTTTACAAGTAAAAATGTTTGGCACTTAGGTAAGGTAGAAACATTGGAAAGACCAAATATGAAATAGAGCTAAGCACTCAACTCAGAAAGTTTGAAAATTACATTGTTGTTGTTGTTATGTGCCATCGAGTCGTTTCCGACTCAT
>NW_006399756.1:28964164-29019958 GCF_000299155.1 Elephantulus edwardii
CTGTGGTTCTTGCTTCTCCTTTCCTGCATTTTGAGTTTTATTTCTGGGCAAATGTTGCCCTTTTCTATCTTGTATGGTTAATTTTTCTAAGGATTGAGTTCGTCTCAGGTGGTGTTCGTTTTTATAGGCTTGTCTGTTGTTTGACTGTAAGTTATGAGTTTAGTTCCAGGCTTAAAAAACAGATGAGAATCATAGTTTGAGGGTTCCACCAGTGTCTATGAGATCAGTAAGCTTGGTTATTTTTGTGATTTTAAGTTTTGCTGCACATTTATCTCTTACTCTATTCAGGACTCTATGTTGTGACCCCTTTTGGACCAGAGACTAGTCTTAACCACAACTTTATATGATAAGTGACAAAGTGAAATTCCTGTGGAGTGTGATAGCAGTTCATCTGTGACTAATGCTGACTGCAGGATCAGGCAAGATAGCATGGAAGGTGACATTTGACCTGAGTCATGTAGAAATGGTAGGAGTTTTCTTGTGGAGGAGTGAGTAGGCAGCATGTTCAGAGACTGGAAGAGTAGGAAAAAAAGACTGTTTGAGATTAAATAGATAACGGAGACAACTTGAACGTGGGATAATGTGTTCAGGGCTGTAGGTTCAGGTGTATATGTGTTCACCTAGATGCCTACATTCCTAGCTAATGAACATGTAGAGCGTGCTTTAGAAATCCTTTTTTCTATAGTTGTCCAAGTTTACCCTCAGAAGAGTTTTTATATTGCTCTTACTTGATTTTTTTGTGTTGCTTTTCCACCTGCTCCCTAATTGTATGTCCTGAGGTTAGGGAAGATGGAGAGGATAATGAGGCCTCAAGCTGACAGAGGCTGGGCAGAAGGTCCCACCCCTCAGGCTGAGTTCACTTACTGCGTTACTACCCATGGGCATATTTCCAGATCTTCCTCTCCTACTTTTCAGTTTTTGGTATTCGGAGCTCAAATCTTTTTTAGGTGAACTTGTGTGCTCCTAACTGGGCACCAGCCCAGGCTGCTGCTTCTCCTTTCTTATTATGCTCTGCTTTTCAAAGCATACAGTAGGGTTACCAAATGGAAAGCAAAATTAGTTCTACCATTTCAGATAAGTTCATAATCCTTTTGGTGAAATGTGAAGAAATAAGGAATGTAAAACAATTTAATACTCAAAGCGGAAATCTGGGTCAGAATGGAAACATTTTCCACATCTGTGTATGAATGCTATAGGTAAAGTAATTATGGAGGACAGTGTTTTTAAAATAATAAAAAGTCTCGCCTACAGCAATAAGAAGCAGGAAACTCCGACCAATTGATTTCCATTCTTGGCTGTACTTCTTTATTCTTACTGCCACCCCAACCTCTGATACAGGATTTGTAAGTGAAAAATAGTCTCTGGGTTTAATAAACTCTCCTTTTAAACTCTCCTTTAAGTTGCTTTCTGTGGAGAAGATGGGCTGTTTTGTTAGATATTCTGAAATCTGTGTACAGGCTCCAGCAAAGGTACATATTTCAGTGAGCCTTCCAAGATTTCAGTAGATAGTGGAATGGTTTTTTATTAAAATAGGAAATCAATACATGCATGAAAGAAACCACTGAGAGTTGTCAATTTGGAGATAATTCAGCCGTTATATATTTCCAAAGCCATTCTGGTTGTTAAATTTTTTATCTTGCTTGGTAAATAGTGTAAGTTATTAAAGCCATAATGCCAATTATGTTCTCTGCTGGCTGGCTGTAGAAACAGGAGCGGAGCCTAGTGAGATGGGAGGAGACACGGATAGCCTTTGAGTGAATAGAAGTCATTGGAGTTATAGGTAGAATCTTACTACTGTTCTTGAGTGGCTCAATATTGGTGATACGGCATTTGCAAGAGGAGCCATGGTGCAGATTGTCTGTATCCAAGCCAGGTAAGAAGTGCTTGTATCCAGGAGTGCACCTGGTGATGGTGGTGCACTCAAGAACTCTTGCTAGCTAAAGCATGTAAAGTATGAGGATCCTAATGGTTTAGGAGAAGTTGATAGAGTAATTTACAGTGTTCTTAAGTCAAGATTTTGCTCAAACACAAACATCATTTAGCTAATAACAGCAACTACAGCTATTAGGGACCTCTCCAAAGTACTAAAGAGCTATGGTGTCTCTCTGGAGACTAAGGTGCGTCTAATATAGGCCATGGTCTTTGCAATCACTTGTTGTGCGTCAGAGAGTTGGAAAATGACTAGGGAGGATAGAGGACGAATTGATGCCTTTGTGCTGTGGTGCTGGAGAAGAGTATTGAATAGACTATGGACTGCTAAGGAAACAAACAGGTTCGTCTTGGAGAGGGTTAAACCAGGCTGCTCCTTGGAGGCAAGGATTCTGAAGTTTTGTCTGACATGCTTCGGACATGTTGCAAGGAGGGGGACGTCATGCTTGGGAGGGTAGAGGGACAGCACAGGAGAGGAAGACCCTCTATGAGGTGGATTCAGGGTGGGTGTATCGGAGACGGTGCGATTGGCACAGGACAGAAAAGGGTTTAGGGATGTTGTACAAAGGGTTGCTGTGAGTCGCAAGCGACGCGACAGCACATAACAACAACAACAACAGATATGATAGTTAATTATACCAAAGTTTCTGAAAATTAACAAATAATTTAGGAACTATTAAATTGATTTGCAGTATAAGTTATGTAACTTAATAAATAGGTTTGATATAATTTAGTTTATTTAGAGAGTAAAAGGAAGTATTTAATTGTTTTGATGTATGTATTAATTTATATCACTTGCTCTGGTGGTGTTATCCGTACGAAATTGCACTGCTGACCCAAAAGTGATGCCTCTCAGGAAGTTGAAATCCACCAGAAGCTCCCCTGGAGAACAATGAGCGATCTCTTCCCATGTGATATATAGCCTTTGAAAACCCAATGGAGGGTCAGCTCTGAGTTGATTTTGATGTGATGGTAATGAGTCTTTTTACTTTATGTTGTTGTTTGTTGTTATATGCCGTCGAGTCGCTTGTGACTCATAGCGACCCTATGTACAACAGCCCTAAACTCCGCTCTGTTCTGTGCCAATCGCACTGTCTCTGACACTCCCATCCCAATTATCCCAGTCACTGAATCAATCCACTTCATAGAGGGCCTTCCTCTCCTGTGCCGTCCCTCTACCCTCCCAAGCATGATGTCCCTCTCCAAGGACTGGTGTCTCCTCACAACATGTCCAAAGTATGTTAGACGGAGCCTCAGAATCCTTGCCTCCAAGGAGCCACCCGGTTTTGTCCAACTCTCTGATGCATAACAGGTGATTACGAAGACCATGGCCTGTATCAGACGCACCTTAGCCTCCAGAGAGACACCATTGCTCTTCAGTACTTTGGAGAGGTCCCTAACAGCAGACTTTCCCATGGCAATGTGCCTTTTAATTTCCTGGCTGTTGGTGCCAAGACTGTTGACTATGGAGCCAAGCAAACTAAAGCTGTGTACAATCTCGATCTCTTCACCATCCATCCTGATGCTGCCAATTGGTCCAGTGGCGAGAATCTTTGTCTTCTTGACATTGAGCCTCAATCCATATTGTAGGCTGCAGTCCTTGACACTCTGCAGCAGGTGCTTGAGGTCCTCCTCAGTTTCAGCAAGCAGGGTTGTGTCATCCGCATAATGCAGGTTGTTGATAAATCGTCCACCAACCTTTACCCCACATTTCTCCTCCTAGAGCCCAGCCTCCCGGATAATCTGTTCAGCATATAGGTTGAAAAGGTGTGGAGATAGGATGCATCCCTGGCGTACACCCTTCCCAATTTTGAACCATGCAGTGTTCCCTTGCTCTGTTCTGACGACTGTTTATGACGATAGTTTATGGTTTGTAAAATATTTTAATATCACTCCTGAAGGTGCCCTCAACCAAGTAGGTTGACACAGTCACTGCAGTCATGGGCTTGAGTATATTAGAGATTGTGAGTATAGCAACAGATAGGGCAGGATTCAGGTCTGTTGTTCATAGGGTTGCTATGAGTTGTACTCAAAAGTACCTAACAACAACACCCTGAAGATACGGAAATCTTTTCACTCAGCATAATGTTTTTGAGGTTCAGTTGTGTTGTAGAGTGTGTCAGTGCTTCAATTTTCTCTATGGCTGAATAATAAGCTATTGTGTGTATATAGCACATTTTATCGATCCATTTGTCTATTAATGGATACTTTTCCCTGTCTTTATCTTCCTCAGTTTACTCCGCATAATGTTTTCAAGGATCATCCATGTTGTGACATGTTTCAGAATTTTTTTTTAATGTTACTGAAATTATCTAAGTTAAATCTGTTTACATAGTCCCCTTTCTACTTCTCATTTGAGAGACTCCTACAAGATTCCCGAGAGCTACAGAGGCTGAGAGGAACCGAAAATGGTATGCATTGTGGATCAAAGAGTGTTGACTAGTGAGGTAGCAGTGTACGCCTATTACTTGGAATACCCTGAAAACTGAGAAAATAGGAACTTACAAGTTTTGCTGAAAGCATTTATCATTAGGGAGTTCTGGTGATGTAGTGTGTGGGAAGCTGAGCTACTAACCCAAAGGCCTCACTTCTCTGGCATTTAGAATCACTAGAGGTTTTGAGGGAGAAAGATGGGCTGTCTCTCCATCTCTTCCTATTTGTTGGAAACCCAATGGAGTATCAGTTATGAGTCATTTCAAAGTAGATGACAATGAGAGCGAGAGACAGAGACACATTTATGTCTTTGATCTGTTTTCAGGCATTTTTATTCCTCTTACTTTGATTCTCACTCCACAGAGGGAAGTTAGTAATATTCTTTCTACTGCCTTTGCTCCTCTGCTAATGAAGTCTAAGCGGTTAGTTACCACCTGTTTTTCTTTATTCTTTGAGTTGTAAAACTGACACTCAACAGATTGGTAAAGTGTCTGCTAAAGTTAGTAGGGACTCAGGATACTCTTTAGCTCAGGTTAAAGCTGTATAGAAACTGACAGAATGTCAGCCCCATCTCTGAAAGTGCCTTTTACTTGAAGCTGCCATTCCTTGGAGCAGCAGATGGGATCTATTAGAAAAGGAACATAGGTTAGCCAAAGTGGAGAGACTCCACTCTTTGCCTTGCCTAATCTTTTATAACTCAAAATTGATTTTCTTAAAACATACTTGATACCAGTAATATAACAAAGAAAACACTATTTCCAGTGAGTATTCACATCTATGAAAGTTAGGATTTTAATAAATAGTTTCAAGGGGCACAATTCAGCACGTAACAGATACTAAATGTATGATTGATATTCTGTCAGTGGTTGTTGAAAAAAGGAAAAAGGTGTGTCTGACAGTTTCTTCAGAATCTTTTTGGGTTTTTTAAAAAACCTGGAGTTCTAGAAAAGATCTAGAGAAGTCCAAGCTCTAGAACAAACAGCTACGTCTTGGGTAAAGTGCAGCCAGAGTACTTTTTGGAGGCCAAGGTGAGAAAGCGTCATCTCACATACTCTGTTGTCAGGAGAGACCATTCTTTGGGGAGGGACATCGTGCTTGGAAAGGTGAAGGGGTCAGAAAGAGAGGAAGACCCTCAACCAGATGAACTGACACAGTGACTGCAGTAATGGGCTCAAGTGTGTCAAAAATGATGAAGGTGGTACAGAATAGGATAGGGTTCAGATGTATTGTTCATAGGGTTTTATGAGTTGTACTTGACAGCACTTAACAATAACAACAACAACAACAAAAACATAAAGGGTATTGCATTCAACCCATATCACTTAATAACTGATTGGCTTACCACATTTTAGATCACATCATGAGAAAGGACTGTATCGTTCCATACTGCCTCTAATTCTACCTCAATGTCAGAGAGTAAGATTTACCACATTGTTGTTATGTGCTGTCAATTCACCTGCGACTCATAGCGATCCTGTGTGTAACAGCCCTACACCCTGCCCCATCCTGTGCCATCCTCACCATCTCCACTTGAGCCCATCGTTGTTGTATCTGTATATATCCATCTTGTGGGCCTTCCTCGTCTATGTTGACCTTCCCACATTTACAGGCATGATGTCCTTCTCCAAGGCTGGCCTATCCTAGTGAGAGTGAAATGGTATCTCTTTGTGTATTTGATTTGTATCGCTCTTGGTTTGATGACATTGAGCATCTTTTTGTGTGTTTCTGGGCCATTTGAATTTCCTCTTTGATGAAATGTTTATCCAAGTCTTCTGCCCATTTTATAACTGGATTATTTGTCTCTTTTGTTATTATTAAAGCTTTGTATTTATTTTGGTTATTAGGTTCTTCTTGGTGGATATATGATTTCTGAATTTATTTTCTCAGTTGGTAACTTGGTTGCTTTTTATTTTTTTCACTTTTGTGGTAAAGTCTTTTGATGAACTAAAGTTTAAATTTTTATGAGGAGTTTTAAAAAATGCAAATAAAATTTAAGTTAACTATAAATTAGGAAGGGAGTTCTGGTAGCCGGGTTGTAAGTAGTTGTGCTGCCAACCCAAAGCCAGGCAGATTGATTCCACTAGCTGCTCCACAGGAGAAAAATTGGCAGTCTCCTTTCATGCAATTTATAGCCTCAGAAAATCTCCTGGAGCGTCAACTCTGAGTCATTCTAATGACAGCACATAACAGCAATACACAAATTATGAGCTTTGGTGGTATAATATGTAATGTATCATGTTGCTAACCCAAAAAGTTGCAAGTTCAAATCTGCCAGTTGCTACTCTGGAGAAAGATGGGCATTCTTGCCCTGTAAAGGTTTACAGTCTCAGAAACCTGATGGAGGTCACTGTAAGTCAGAACCAGCTCAGGGGAGGTGGATTTCAACTGTAAATTAATTTTTAATTTAATTTAAAATAAAAAAATGAACTCAATCATATGGTTTACTCTGCCAAGAAATTGAAAAATTGAAGAATGATATTGTATGCATAGTTAGAAAGACTTTTAAGATCTAGCTTTGATGTACAATGCTGTGAGTGATAGGATATTATCCCTACCTTTATAAAGAAGACCTAGTAATACAACTGTTATTCAAATATATGCACCAGAAGCCAAAGCCAAAGATGAAGAAATTGAGAAATTCTAACAACTTTTACAGTCTCAAATTGACTAAACATGCAGTCAAGATGCATTAATAATAATTGATGACTAGAATGTAAAAGTTGGAAAGAAAAAAAGTTGGAAACAAAGGAGAAAGAAGGAATGGTAATGGGAAATTATGGATTGGTAACAGAAATTAGGCTGGAGATAGAATGACTGAATTTTGTACATTAAATGATTTATTCATTGCAAATACCTTTTTAAAAAAACAAAAACAAAAAAGGTGACTTTACACTTGGACCTCACTTGATGGTCTGCACAGGAATCAAATTGATTACATCTGTGTAAAGAATCACGGAAGCAGCTCAATATCAGCAGTTAAAACCAAACCAGGTGCTGACTGTGGAATAGAACATCAATTACTCCAATGCAAGTTCAAATTGAAGCTGAAGAATATGAAAACAAGTCCACAAGAACCAAAAAGTGACCTTGAGTCTATCTCACCCAAGTTTAAAAACCATCTCAAGAATTGATTCTGACCACTGGGCCAATTGGCAGCATCAGGATGGATGGTGAAGAGATTGAGATTGTTATAGCTTTAGTTTGCTTGGCTCCACAGTCAACACTCTTGGCACCAGTAGCCAGGAAATTAAAAGGCGCATTGCCATGGGAAAGTCTGCTATTAGGGACCTCTCCAAAGTGCCGAAGAGCATTGGTGTCTCTTTGGAGACTAAGGTGAGTCTGATACAGGCCATGGTCTTCACAATCACTTGTTATGCATCAGAGAGTTGACAATGACCAAGGAGGATAGAAGGAGAATTGATGCCTTTGAGCTGTGGTGCTGGAGAAGAGTATTGAAGGTATCATGGACTGCTAGGAAAACAAACAGATTCATCCTGGAAAGGGTTAAACCGGGTGGCTCCTTGGAGGCAAGAATTCTGAGGCTCCGTCTAACATACTTTGGGCATGTTGTGAGGAGAGACCGGTCCTTGGAGAAGGACATCATGCTTGGGAGGGTGGAGGGACAGCGCAGGAGAGGAAGGCCCTCTATGAGGTGGATTGATTCGGTGACTGGGATAATCGGGATGGGAGTGTCAGAGACAGTGCAACTGGCACAGGACAGAGCAGAGTTAGGGCTGTTGTACATAGGGTCGCCATGAGTCGCAAGTGACTCGACGGCCTATAACAACAACATGTCAATGTATGAACTGTGATGATATCAAAGACGTCATCTTAAAGAATGTGAAAGATCATTACAAAGACAGAAGAGAAAGAAAAGACTAAAATGGCTATCAAAAGAGACTGAAAATTGAAGTAAAAGAGATTGGGACAGAAGGCATCTTGTGAAAAAAAAAAGTATAACAGAATGTACAAAGAGCTGGAATTAGAGAATATAAAGGGAAGAATTTCTTAAGTATTCTTGAAGTTGAAGGAATTGAAAAATTCAAGTCTTGAAGTTGCAATACTGAGAGATGCTATGGGCAAAATCTTAAATGATCCAGGAAGCCTCGAGAGGAGATGGGCAGGGGGATACACAGAGTCACTGTACCAAAAAGAATTGATTGACACAGAAATATTTCAGGAAGTAGTCTGTGATCAAGAGTCAGTGATGCTGAGAAAAGTCCAAGCTGCGTTGAAGGCATTGGCACAAAAACAAACAACAAAGCCCTAGAAATCAGTGGGATACCGACAGACATGTTTCAAATAACAGATGCAGCCTTTGATACTGTATATGCCAGGAAATTTAGAAGATAACTAGCTACCTGGCCAATTGACTGAAAGAGATCCATATCTGTTTCCATTCCTAAGAAAGGTGATCCAACCAGAATGTGGAAATTATAGAACAATATTATTATTACATGCAAGCAAAATATTGTGGAAGATCATCCAAAATGAGCTAGAACAACACATAGAGAACTACCTGATATTCCAGCTGAGTTTAGAATTGGCTGTGGTACCGGGGATGTCATTCCTGATGTCAGATGGATCAGAAAAGCAGAGAGTACCAGGAGAATGTCTGTTTATGTTTTATTGACTGTGCAAAAACATTTGGCTGCAAGGATCATAACAAACTGGTTATGGTGGGATTTCCAGAACACTTAATTGTGCTGAAACCTATTCTTAGACCAGGAAGCTATTGTTCAAACAGAACAAGGGAACACTGCGTCATTTAAAATCAAGAAAGGTATAAGTCAGACTGTATTCTCTCTCCATACCTGTTCAATCTGTGTACTGAACAAATCATTCAAGAAGCAAAACTTTATGAAAGTATGTAGTATCAGGGTCAGAGGAAGACTATTCATTAACAACCTTCATTAGATAAATAGCACAACCTTGCTTGCTGAAAGTGAGCATTTGAAACACTTATTGCAGAAGATGAAAGACTATAGCCTGCAATATAGATTAAATCTCAACATCAAGAAAACAAAGATCCTCAAAACTGAGGCAGTGAGCAACATCATGATAGATAGAGAAAATATTGAAATTGTCAATGATTTCATGTTGCTTGGATCCACAGTCAACATCATTGATAATAGCAGTCAAGAAATCAAAAGATGTATTGCACTTGGACAGTCTGCTATCAGGAACCTCTCCAAAATACTAAAGAGCACCTATGTCAGCCAAAAGATTAAGGTTCACCTAATTAAAAATATAGTATTTTCTGTCACCTGCTGTGTCTCTGAGAGCTGGACACTGAATAAAAATGACAGAAGAAAGATTGATGCCTTTGAATTGTGGTGTTGGAGAAGAGTGCTGAGTGTTCCATAGACTGCCAAAAGAACAAATACATATATCTTAGAGAAAGTGCAGCCAGAGTGCTCCTTAGAGGTGAAGGTGGTAAAGCATCATCTCATTTACTTTGGGCTTGCTGTTGTTATGTGTTTACGAGTCACCTGCGACCCTGTGCCCAATAGCTCTGAACTCTGTCCTATCCTGACCCAGTCTCACTGTCTCTGACTTATCTACTCTCATTACTCCAGTTACTGTGTCAGTCCATGTCATCCAGGGTCTTCCTCTCCTGTGCTGTCCCTCCACCCTTCCAAGCATGATACCCTTTTCCAAGAACTGGTTACTCCTTCGCAACATGTCCAAAGTATGTGAGACAGAGCTTTAAAATGTTTGTCTCTAAGGAGCAACTTGGTTTTACCCTCTCCAGGACAAACCTGTTTGTTCTCTTAGCAGTCTATGGAATGTTAACACTTTTCTTCAGCGCCACAACTCAAAGGTACTGATCCTTCTGTTGTTCTTCGTCATTGCCCAGCTTTGTGATGCATAGCAAATAATTGCAAAGACTGCAGGGTGGATCAGGCGCACCTTAGTTTTCAGACTGACATCATTGCACTTTAGTACTCTGGCGAGGTCCCTGACAACAGATTTATTTAACCCAGTGCAATTCACCTTTTGGTTTCCTGACTACTAGTGCTGACATTGTTATTTGGGGAGGCAAACAAGCTGAAATTTTTAACAATCTCAGTCTCCTTGCCATCTATCAATTGGTGCTGCCAATTGACCTAGTGGTGAGAATCTTTGTCTTCTTAATGTTGAGCTTCAAGTCAAATTGAAAATTGCAGTCCTTTTGTAGCAAATGCTTCAGATTCTGCTCAGTTTTAGCAAGCAAGTTCGTGTCATCTGCATATCACAGGTTATTGTTGAGTCTTCCGCCAATTCTGATGCCCCATTCCTCCTCATAAAGTCCAGCCTCTTAAATGATCTATTCCACACATAGATTGAAGAGGTATGGACTTGTTGTTAGGAGGGGCTGTTCCTTGGAAAGGAACATCATGCTTGGAAAGGTAGAAGGTCAGTGAAAAAGAGGAACATCCTCAATGAGATGGATTCACATAGTGGTTGGAGCAATGAGAATAATTAAGTATATCTGAGATGAGAAGAATGGCATAGGATCAGACAACAAACATAACATATCTGGAGCCATAAGATCTGTAATTTCCTGTTTCTCTTTGTGTCTGCCACATTCTCCCAGGAAAGATACTCAGAGGAATTATATCAGTGTTGCATAATTGTCTGTTGATCAATCAGTGGTTCCAGTCCCTTTTTTTCACTGAAAACAGGAATGTATATGGATTTATCCACAGAAAGAGATGCAAGTAGAATTAAAAACAGTTTGTTTTTTTTTAAAATGTTTGTGTGTTTTCAGAGGCTTAGCATAACTGCCTTACGAAAGAAAATGACCTGTGGGAAGTTTGCACCATAGTATTAGTCTTACCCTGTCTCCTTTCTCTTTTGTAGACGCTGCATTCAGGTAGTACATAAATTACTTTGCTACCAGAAGAAATGTAGAGTACGCCTGCATTACACTTGGCGGGAACTTTGGTCAGGTAACTTTCTCTTTGCAATTTATTCTCTCCTACCTTTTATTAGCCCCTAGACCTGTGCTTAAGATAATAAGATGATACACACCCCCCACCCCCCCAGTCTGGGATGCTTCTGTTTTCATTTGACTTCTTGTTATTTCAGCTCTTCTTTGATTCATATCTGAGTATGTTTCTAGGATACACTGAGTATGTTTTTAGGGTACACTTTCTATCCTAATCCTCCTCCATCCTTTATTTTTTCATTTGATGAAAACAACTGAGTACTTCTTGAGTTCCCTTGAGAGAGAGTGAGCTAGGAGGAGTCAGTACACACTTGGATTGGCCCTCTGTTCCATTTGGTAGCAGCATATGGACTATAGGGAGGCTTCAGTGTTTCTCCTCAAGATGAGTAATCTCAGGAGGAATGTCATAGCAGAGCAGAGCGAGCGGGTGGAGATGGTGGTGGGGAGATGGGGAGAATCCTGTTCTTTGTGTTACATCTGGCGTTATTACTGTTTACAGACAGTGTCGATTGTGCCACTCCCCCTTTGCCAGAGACAAAAACAGTAAATTATAGTGTTTACTTTTATCTTCTTATCCATTTGGTAGCCCCATAAAGTGCCTGCCACCCCTGCAGGCGGGAAGTGGCTCTTCTCTAAGGGTGCAATTAATGCTGGCTTGCCACCCCTTTCTTTTGTGTAACTAAATTGGAGGTTTTAAAAAATCACAAGAGACATGCTTCCTGAGGCAGTTGCTTGCTGATGGGTCCTGTGGCTTTTCTGATCCATGATACAATAACATTTTCTCCCAAAGATTATAGTGTTGAGTGGTTGCCACACCCATGGGAGGACTATTCTCTAGTCTGAGTAGAGGAGGGTATGTTAGTGTCATAGTCTTTATGAAAAACAGGCCAGCATCCCAGCCTCATTCCATGGAATTCATTTTGCTTGTTGTGACATGGTTTCCTCCCAACCCAATTTGGCTTTCTATATTTAGTCTTCCATAATGGGAAGTTGAGATCTTTAATTAATGGATTAGCAAATTCTTTGTAGTTACTGCTTATTGGTGGTGAATGGGGAGTAGAATAACACTAAGTAGCAATAGTGGTTATTTTGCTATTTTAGGAGAGAAGAGTATGTTTTGTGATTTTTGTGGAAGTTGGAGATTGAAGGATGTCAGCAGAGCTAAAGAGAGATTAAAGTGACTAAAGTTAGCCTTATATAAAATCCAGGGAAAAACCAAACCCATTTCTGTTGAGTCAATTTTAACTCATAGTGACCCTGTAGGAAAGAATAAAACATCCCTGTGCAGTTTCCAAGGTGATTATATTTTAAAAAAAAATTCTACTTTCTTCTACCTCCTTCCCATTGCTTTTTAACCTTCCAAGATTGATTCTGTGTGTAAGCTTTTCCTTAGTTTTTTGTAATAGAATTGTCCTTTTGTGACTGACTTTTTTCACTCATCATAATTTGTTCTAGGTTGGTCCATGTTGTGCAGTATGACATGAATTCTAGTTTGTCTTTTAGCGATGCATAATACTCCATTGTGTGAATTTACCAGAGTTTTGTATCCATCCATTGATGGATATTTGGGCCAAGGCTATAATCCTACAGAAAGAGGCTGCAAATCTTTCTCCTGCAGTGTGATAAGTGGGCTTGATCAGTTACCCTTTTGGTTAACAGCTTAGTGCTTAATGGCTATGTCACTAGGGGTTCTTGGAAGTTTTTAGGTAGCAGCAGTCCTTTTTACATAAAGGATTACTGTTGCTAATGGATACTTACTTGATTACCATACTTAAATATTTAGGACTACAGAAAACAAATGCTAACCTGTGGATTTTAGCATAATTGTAGCATTTATAAGAAATTCAAATGGTTTATGCCTGTTGCTGTGGTAAGCTTATACTCTAGACACTAAACAATTGGTTTTACAGTGAAACCTCTGAGAGCTGGAACTCGACAGGATTGATTTATTTTCTTAGGTCTCAAAATGTTTCTGCTTTTGGCAGGGTAGTCTTACTACTTTTATGTGGCTTGCTTTAGGGGGAAATATTTTCATTTTCCATCTTTCACAGGTTTCTGCCATAAAGAGGTTTAGGCTTTCATAGGTTTTACTGCAGTAGTAATTTTTTTTTTGCTTCTTCTGATTCACTTCTGGTTTTATTTTAATGTTTTTATTTCATTTTGGTCGGAACCATTCTACATCCTACTGCTGTGCTCGCCCCCCGCCTTTTTTTTCTCCTTTACGTCAGACGGGTAGTGTGCCTATGTCATAACAAGGCTTAAAACCATGAACCCCCAGTCATCATGCTTATGAACCAGAAAAGGCTCTCCCTCCCGACTTTTATCCCATCTTCATCATGTCTTGTCCTCATCCATGATGTGCTATTTCATTGCCCTTTTTACTTTGCCTTCGACTCAGATTTGTCTTTCTGGACCTCTCCTTACTTTCCTGTCTTCATCTTATGTTCCCTGTCCTTTTGATGAAAGTGACACTTTTATGATTATTAAATAAATGCCTCTTCCATGCTATGTGCTATTGTCATCATTTGTTTTACTTTAACATGTTATAAACCCAAGAATACATTCTCAATATTTTTACTTAAGCAAAGAGTCAAACATACTTGTTTTCCTTATTTTTTTAAGTTTGTGGGACTTGAAATTTCCTCATTCTGGTTAGAAAATTTTAAAGGAAACTATTCATATTCTCTGTCAGCTGACTTTGTCTTCAAGTACCTTCAGCTCTGTTTATAATTGTGTATTATCTTGGAATTGATCAGTGGGCCTTATGAGACCCTTGCTATGTTAAAGGGAGGGGTAGGTGGGTATCATTAGTGTGACTTAGACCATACTTGTTTCTAGGGGGTAGGTACTTGTGCTAGAGTTTTCTGTAAAGTTACTGCCTTTTCACATACAGACTGAGCTCTCCTGGAACCCTACTTCCGTTTGTTAATACGTGGAGGGTACACATGATGAGACGCTGAGCAGCAGGTGTTAAGGAAAGCTGCAAAATACAGCACCACATCTGATGTACTTAGAATCCACAGTAATATTGTAAAAAGTGACTATAAGTGTGCCTCTGGTGGATCCACCCACTCTTAGCTGGCACTGTCCCTCAAATGTTGCTATGTGCATGTGTTCACTCTGCCTTACAGAGTTAGGGATTTGAGAAAGGTGTGTGAGATTCATTATGGCGTGCGTGTGTGTGTGTGTGTGTGTGTGTGTGTGTGTGTGTGTGTATCTATCTCAGATGGCCTAGTGGTAAGGAGTTTTGTTGTCAGCTCAAAGAGAGGTAGTTTGAATCTATCAGCAACTCTGTGGGAGAAAGATGGGCATTCTCCTATGCAGTCTGTATACTCAGCAAATCCACTTTAGAGGGTCAGCAATGAGTTGCTTCCAACTCAATGTGGCACAACAACCTCTTTCTCTCTCTCTCACTCACATACATACATACATACATGCTTGTCCATTTGCCCATACTGGTCCTGTAAACTGTAATTGAAAAGTGAATTTTATTTATAAATAAGATTGTTAAGGCATGTATTATTGGATTAAACATAGACTGAAAAGCTTTTGGGGAAAGACCAAGAAAGGAGTCTGCTACACTTTAAATGCCCGTTGTTGTGTGTTCAGTTCACTTAGCAAACTTATTTTTAGTCTTATGCTGTTTAACTACAGCAGCTTTCTGTTGTTGCTGAGGCAGCCAGAAGTTCTCTTTCTAAATTCTTATGTGGAATTCCTGGGTTTGGTCATATGGAAGAATAAGAATCAGCTATATTAGTTGAGGATTCGATTTCGTCTGACATACTTTCCCCATTGACTGTAACACTGGACTTGAACATATCAGGGATTGTGAGGATAGCAAGGTTCAAATCTGTTGTTCCTAGGGTCTAACTGAATTGTAGCTAACTCAGCAGCACTGAACAACAACGGCTGTTGATTTTACAGGTTAAAGCTGCCACTGTCTATTTATAGGATGCTGTCACCATGGTATCTGAGTACCCGGGGAAATAGACTTAGGTAACTTCAACTAGCATATGGAGAAAAGGAAGTTCAGCCTCTATGCATTTTCCAGCAATCATTTGTTATCACTACATTTTAGAAAGTTCAAAAGCTCTTTCCTGATTTCTAGGCTATCCAGAGCTCCTGATTTCAGTAGAGAATTAGTTACTAAAACCCTTCAGTGATAGATAGGGGGACACTGGGCTGTTAGGATAAAGCCCAAGTGTAATAGTTCTTTACTTTTGAGATGATGAAAGCTTTAGTCTTTTTCCAAGAAAAAATGTTCATTTGCACATGACACCTTTTACATACAATTTCAGGGAGTTCATAGACCTTCTGAAATTCAGTTCATGATCTTATTTTAAGAATCCCCATCATGGAGTCCAGGATGAAGGCTGCATAGTGGAGTGGACTTGAGGGGAGGGATTGCATAACAATGAAAGAGTTTTACTTTTCAAGGAGAAGAGTGAATTGGGGGGCAGGGATGTGCAACAATGAATGAATGGAAACCTTAAGTCTCTGTAAACTCTGTAAACTTTCATTAAAATGAATAATAATAGTAAAAAAGAATCCTTGTTATAATTTTAGGAACTCTTGTGGCATAATATGTTACCTTTTTTCCCTAAATTTTTAAAAAAATTTATTATTTTTTGTGTGTACCGTCAAATCAGATCTGAGTGGTACAGGAGGAGATTGTCCCTCCTTTTCCAGCAGAGAATCTGGTGGATTCGAACCGCGCACCTCTGGGATTGCAGTGCAGCTTGCTTACGACTAGGCCACCACCAGACCTCATCAATATGTTACATTTTGACCGGTGGTATGGAATTGTGCTGTCAACTCAAAGGCAGATGGTTCAAATCCACCATTCACTCCCCAGGAGAAAAATGGATATTCTCCTCTCATGCAATTTACAGCCTCTGAAAACCCACAGGAGGATCAGCTGTGATTTGGTTCTTACTCAGCGGCACGTAAAAACAGCCACTAAAAGATCAGCAGTATGAATCCACTGGCTGTTCTGAGGCAGAAAAATGGTCAGTGTCCTGAAAGGGTAGACAGCCTTGGAAACCCAGTCAGTGGACAATGGCTGTGAGGTGGAGCTGAAGCAACAGCAGTGAGTTTGGCCTTAATTATATGCTTCTTGGCCTCTCAATTAATTTTGCCCTCACTAAGCATCTTAATATTTGGTTTATTTATTTTTTTTTAAATCTACCTTTATTTCTAAGGAGCTCTGGTGGTTTTGTGGTAATAAGTTGGATTTACCAACTCAAAGGTATGCATTTTAAATCCACCTGCTACTTCAGAGGAGAAAGATGGGCAATTTACTGCCTGCTAGGAGTTCAGCTGTGAGTCGGTTCTGACTTGTTGGTGTGCAGTAACAACAACTGTTTCTTTTGGGAACTTTAGCAATTGAGGCTAAACTTCCATTTTATTCACTGTTTTATTTCCTGTGTGTTCCTGTAGCACTTTGTGCCTCTATTTTATCATGGCACATTCTTTTGCTGTATTTGCATATATATGTTCATATGATGATTTGTTTAAATACAGAATTTTTTTCTCTCAAAAAAATTTCTAGAGGGTTGGACCAGTGTTTGAATCATTGTTTTATTCTCAGGAGACTATCTTTTTTGTTTTTCTTTTTGTGTGTGTGTGTGTGTGTGTGTTGCTTTATTATTTGTCTTTTAACAGAGGCTTAGAAGACATTTGAATGACCTAATGAATACATAGACTTTATTTTTTTCTATATTTTATATTCTATATTCTGTATTCTTTTTTATTATTATTAAATTTTATTAGTTTTAATGAACATTTACAGAGATTTTGGGTTTTCATTCATTCATTGTTGCACTGTTTTCTCCATCCTCCTCCCCAGTTCGTTCTTCTTCCCCCCCCCAATGTCTGTTTTAATTGTCCAATTGCCACAGTGTTTGGCAAAGCCAGTTCTGATAAATCTCCTTTGTCAGTGTTTCCCTTGCCATTCCCTATCACTCCTCCCTGAGAGAGACTTCACCCTGATTCATAAGGAAAAGGGGATGGCGTATTCTCTTAGCTACTTCCTGCTGAAAAGGGACGCTGTGGGTTTCAGGGTGAAGGTCTTCTCTCACTACTCTAAAGGGCCCCCTTGGCAGTAGGAAACACATAGACTATTATGGAGATTGATTTTGGAATTTAGATGCACTGTTATCAATTGTGCTTAGCCGTACATGTTCATATCCTTTAAGATGTATCATGGAAGTGTTGCAGCCTAGAAGATACAAATTTAACTAACAAGTTAAAAGTGCATGAGTCAAAAACTGAAAAGCAATAATATTCTGAGTAGAGGTTCTAATAGTGGTACAAATCAAGTTACAGAGGTAAGGTGGTTCCATTGCCATCCTTACTCTAACTTAATTCTTTTTTTTTATTTAAATTTGTTATTAATTTCAGTGAAAATTTACAGAGGTTTTGGATTTCCATTCATTCATTGTTGTAGATTTGTCCCCTCCCAAGGCTCCCCCCCCACCAGACATTATCCTCTTGGAAAAGTAAAAGAAAAGATTCTTTCATTATTTTACAAACCCTCCCCCAGGTCCACTCCACCATGTAGCCATCGCTCTAGACTCCTGTCATGACAGAAATACCTAATCACATATCTCTTTTAAACAGTTTTCTCCCTTCTCTGTTTCAGAGCAGCATACATTCTTGAACCCATCTTACTCAGTCTCTCCCCAACCCCAAGGACAGTCCCATTCTACAACAGTGGCACCATGCAATATTTGTCCCTTTGTGACTGGGACATTTCACTCAGCATAATGTTCTCCAGAGTCAACCATTTTGAATAATATTGCAAGAGTTCCTTGTTTTTTAATGCAGCATAGTATTCCATTGTACGAATATACCACAGCTTCTCTAGCCATTCGTTTGTTGATGGGCACTTAGGTTGTTTCCAACTCCTTGCTATATGAATACATAGACTTTAAATGATTTATGAATACACAGAATTTTTGTTAATAACAAATGAACATTTTCTTACAGTAGCACAATGTTATGTTTGAGCCTCAAAGTAATGATTAGGGAACCCACTAGGATGTGTGCCTGTTGTCGCGTTTCTGTTGAGTTTACCCTGTCGCTTCTGATAGAGCTCACCATTCACTTTAGTTTTATTTGAGTTGATATGAAAAAGAACAGTGGGTAGTTTCTTTTTCTTACCTACCTACACTGCATGTTGTTGTTTTGTATGCTGTGGAATCAGAACCAACCCCCATAGATGACCCTGCAGTGGATTTTCAGAGGCAGCATATTGCACAAGGAAATTGCCTATCCTTTTCCTGTGGAGCAGCTGGTGGATTCAAACCATATGCCTTTAGGGTTTCAGCACAGCTTCTTACTACTAGGCCATCAGAGTTCTTTTCTTTCAACCAAATAAAAATAGAACCTTTTCTAAGCCACTAAAGGTTGAGCAGAATGTTTAGAGAAGAGCAGTAGGGGCTGGAAAAGGAAATACTTAGCAGGGCTTTATGGCGTCAGCTTGCTTTACTTCTACTGCAGGCAGAAGGGACATTGGGGGCCAGCCTGCATTTAAATAGTGTGGCTTTTCCGAATCTGAAAACATGAATTCATTTAAAGGCAGATTTATACTGGCATTTTACACTCGACATTTAGCTATGGATCACAGTCCTTACTCTTACACTTTGCCATATCCCTGGGTGATGAGTCATTATTTTTATCCTCATTTGTTGGTGAAAGGAATGGAGATATAGAAGGGTTAACTAACTTGCCAAGGATCATGGCATGAGACATTAAACAGAGTCATGATTAGAACTTAGAGTTCCTGACTCCTATGCTCAGATGCAGATCACTAAGCAACATTTGCCTCCCTGCAGGAAGAAAGGCCCCCAAAGCCCCCAAAACAATCTGTTCAGCTTCACTGTGCTAAATAGCATCCAAAGCATTCACAGTTTTGTGAAAAGGAGAGAAATTGCACAAGGCCTGACCTTTTTAGATATCTACTGGGAGAAATGGAAAACCCAGAGAATGTTACAGCTCTCTGGATCCAGCTGATTCTGTTATCACTAGGAGAAGCTTTTGGATTCATGGTTAGATATACTTTGAGACTGGGAATTGACAGCTTTTTGTTGGAAGCCTGTAATTCTGTAGTTGCTTGCCACATAAGACTGAACTGTTTCAAGAGAAAACCTGAATCATGGAGTTATCTATCTGACGATTCTTGAGAAAGGTATAGTTTGACAGTTAAGCCCTCCCTCTTGATTTGGGGAAGTTAATTTTAATTGCCTGCCTTTTTAAAATTTGTTTTTAAAAATATATTTTGGGTTGGTGGATGGGGAGAAAAGTGCAACAATGAATTGAAATCCAAAATCTCTGTAAATGTTCATTGAAATTAATAAATAAAAAAAGCTAAACATAAAAAAAAGCTAAACATAGAAATTAAAAAAAAATATTTTAATTGTCCCTATAGCCGGACTAGAACTTGAAAAATATTATTTAGAGTCCCACGTACCTAAGAGTGACATCTTATGTAACTCCACAATACTGCTTCTTTTAGCTTTGAATAGGGTTATCTAGATGAGAAAGAATATAACAGTAAAAAGGGTAAGTTTCAAAAGGACTTTGAGCAGTTACTATTACTTGTTTTTTAAATTGTTCTTCTCCTTTCTCTTAAACTTTCTGTGTTTAGAGTTTGTCTTGGTTACCTAGTAGTTTTGACTGAATAGTGTTTCCAGAAGGTATAGGTGACTAAGATATAATTCTCAGTATAATGTAATTATTCTACATTTTTTAAAATTAATTTTAATGAAAGTTTACAGAGACATTGGATTTCTGTTCATTCATTGTTGCACTTTACTACCTGTCCAACCTCACCCCCCCAATTTGCTCTTCTCTTTGAAAAGTAAAATTGTTATACAGTTCCTCCCCCCAAGTCCACTCCACTAGGCTGCCTTCATTCTGTACTCCTGTCATGACTATAATACCTAGTCATATAGCCCTTTTAAACATTTCTCTCCCTTATCTGTTTCAATGCAGTATACATTATTTATCCCCTCTTTCTCACTTTTCCCCCCAACTCCTTTGTCGGTCTTTTATAACAGTGTTATTATGCAGTATTTGTCTTTTTGTGACTGAGATATTTCACTCAACATAATGTCCTCCAGGGTCACCCATTTTGTATAATATTTCATGGGTTCCTTGTTTTTCAATGCAGCATAATATTCCATTATGTGAAATACCAGAGCTTCTCTATCCATTCGTTTCTTGATGGGCACTTGGATTGTTTTCAACTCTTTGCTATTGTGAACAAAGCTGCAATAAACATAGGTGTGTATATATCTGCTTGGGTGACAGTTATGGTTTCTTTAGGGTATATTTCCAGTCGTGGAATTGCTGGGTCAAGTGGTATTTCTATTTGCAACTTTTTGAGAAAGCTCCATATAGTCTTCCATACTGGTTGCATAATTTTATACTCCCATCCACAGTGAATAAGTGTTCCCGTTTCTCTGCAACCTCGCCAGTATTTATTGCTTGCTGTTCTGTTAAATTTTGCTGTTCTTACTGGGGTGAGATAATATCTCATAGTTGTTTTGATTTGCATCTCTCTTAGAGCTTGGGATTTTGAACATTAATTCATGTGTTTGTTTGCCATCTGAATGTCTTCTTTGGTGAAGTGTCCATATCCTGTGCCCATTTTTCAATTGGGTTGTTTATCTTGTGGTGGTGCTCAAGTATTTTATCAATTCAAGAGATAAGTCCCTTATCTGACATGTCATTACCAAATTATACATTTTTTTGTGAGCTGATGTAATTATCCTACTTGCTAAAAATCTTAGCCTCTGTGACATAGTCAGTAGGAAGTTATGTTAAATTTAACCCAAAGGTAATGCCTCTCTAACAGTTTGAATCCACCAGTGGCCTGCTCCAAGGGGGAGAAAGGTGGGCAGTCTCCTCCTGCCTGATTTATAGCCTCCAAAAATCTGCTGGAGGATCAGCTGTAAATTGTTTCCACCTCCACAGCAATGACTGTGTTAATGAGGCAAGATTGGTAGCATTGTATAATGAAGCAAGCTACAATCTAATTCTTTAGATTCTAGTAAAGGATGCACTTTGCTCCCAGTTCTCTTCTTTTTAACAATGAGAGGTCTCTCTGATCTCTGCTGACTTGTTTAATCTCTTTTATATCTTAAAAGTGTTGCTAGGAGGGGCTATTCTTTGGAAAATGGACATGGTGCAAGGAAGGGTGGAGAGTTGGTGAAGGAGAAGAGAATCCTCAACCAAATGATTGACACGGTGACTGTAACAGTGGACTCTTGTGTGTCAAGAAGTGTGAGGATGGCACAAGATAGAACAGAGTTCAAATCTGTTGTTCATAGGGACACTATGAGTCGTACTTGACTAGATAGCACCTAACAACAACAACAAATCTTGAAAGAAATTAACTCAAGGTACAATCTAATCCTTTACTAGAATCTAAAGTCCCTGCCCTGAGAACCCCCAGACCCAAAGGAAGATTGATAGCAAGACCTTTCCCTACAGCTGGCAGAAGGAGAAAGCCTTCTCCTAGGGCTGGCACCTTGCGTTCAAACTTCTAGCCTCCTTAATAAGAGCATATACTTCTGTCTGCTATGGCTTTCCATTTGTTCTGTTATAGCAGCACAACAAAGCTAACATACACAGTGTTGCTGTAATATGATTACCATAGGTATACACCTATGAGTGGCTTTGAAGAGAAAAAATTTTTTTATCATAGCTTGGAGGATAAAAGTATGTCAGAGCCTTGATGCTGCATTTCTTCCTTATCAGTGGCCTTGATATTCTTTGGTTCCTTGACATTCCTTGACCTGTCCATGATCCTCACACAATGTTTGTCTTCCTCTGTATGTATGTCTGTGTCCATTCTGCTTTTTATAACTCAGAAGTGATTAGATTTAGAACACATCCTTATCAAGTATAGCCTAATTATGTAACAAAGACAGCTCTATTTCCAAACCAGATCCTATTTATAGGGGCAAGGATTTTGATACAAACTTTGGAGGACACAATTTAATCCATAACAGGAATATGTCATGAGAAGTATTCCAGTGTTGATGTGTCTAATTAGGACTGCTCTAGCTTTTGTGTGTAAAGAGAGAGATTTCTTTCCTCTTTGGATGATTAATTCTTTTCTTTTAAAGTTAGAACGTTCTAATTATAGTTCTAATATCAGTTTTACAGAATTTGGGAGTGGGGCAAACATTAACACATTTAACTACTAAATAAAAGATTGGAAGTTTAAGTCCACTTACAAGTACCTTAAAAGAAAGGATTGGCTACCTGCTTTTTTTGGGAAAACCAGCCATTGAGAACTTCTAGGAGCATAGTTCTACTCTTGTACATGAGATTGCCATGACTCAAAATCAACCTGTGGCCTCTGCTTTTATTATTAGTTTCTGGAGCTATTGTTACAAAATACCACAAAGTGAGTGACTTTTTTTTTTTTTTACTTTAAATATTATTCATTTAATTAGTTCATATGCAGGTAATCTAGAACACCAATTTGTGAGGATAAACTCCATTGGTGAGAGAGAATAAAGAACACAGGTAACTTCTGAGCTGAGGAATGGCTCTGATTTTGGGCAAAATCTGGAGTCCACAGCTTTCTCATCAACCTTGTGCTGCTCTATAATCTCGTATTTCTCCTTCTCTGTGTCAGATATCTCACCCTCCTGATGGAGCGGCTTCTAGAGCTGCTGCTTCTTAAAATATGCATCTGTGACACCACTGATGTCAACTTTAGTGGAGGTGGCAATGACATATTTTTGATGTGTTCTCCACAGAGGAGCTCAGTTGAGGGTCAGAGGCCCGGTCACAAGGAACAAGCCACTATCCAGCTGCTTGAGGAAAACCACTCTCTTGCCCCTTGTGATGCCCTGTGAGGATTGTCAGAACGGTCCGGAGGTGATGCTGTTGAGCAGCCTCCTCGCTGAAGGCCCATTTGCTGGGGCTCTGCAGCTTCCAAGGCGTGTCTTCAGTAGGGTAATACCTAGACATTTTGCAAAGTATCACCACTTGGGTGCCACCATTCTTGTCACGACCTACTGGGTTTTACAGTGGCAAGAATCTTTACCTTCTTCTTCTTTTCAACCCTGGACTTAGTGGCCAAGGACTTCCTCTTATACATGGCCTTCCTGGAATACATGGCCGATCTGGAATACCTGCTCATTCCCTGGACGAGGCCAGGATTGCGGCTGCAGTGGGGCTTCCCCTTCTTGGGCGGTTTGCCTATGCCCTTGGGCTTGGCTTTTTTTTTTTTTAAATTTAGGTTGTTTATTTTTCATTTCAATGAACATCTACAGAGATTTTGGGATTCCATTCATTCATTGTTGCACCCTTCTCCCCGCACAAACCCCCCCCCCCCTTGAAAAGCAAAAGAAAATGGGCTTGGCTTTTTTAACATTGCCACTAGCATCTGCCTTCTTGGGTTCAGGCTTGGCCTCAGGCTTCTTCTCCTTGGTGTCTGGCTTTTCACCCACCTTCTTGCAAGATTGGAAAAAGCCAAAATGAGTGACTTCTAAAAGGAAAGAAATTTGTTTTCTCATAGTTCTGCAAGATTCGATTCCTTCTGAGACTAAAAAACTGTGTTGTGCCTCTCCTAGCTCATGATTGCTCCAAGTTACCACTTACCTTAGAGCTGCACCATTTCATGACATCTTTCCTGTCTCCCTGACTCCGTGTTTCTGCATTATATTGACTCCAGTCGTACTGAATCAATACTCACCTGACTCCAGTATGACCATATATTAATCTAACTGATAACATCTTCAAATACTTTCTTTCCAAACTGAGTCACCTTCTGAGGAATAGGAGTTAAAACTTCAACATATCTTTTTAGAGGGTACAATTCAGTCCATAATAGAATAATTTTGCTAATTCCTTGGTTTAGTTAGGAAAGGTTCTGTATAGTAGTATGTAAAATCCTAGAACTGGGGGGAAAAAGAAAGCTTTTTTTCCAAGTGATGTTTGGCTAAAACACAAATTTTACACCATTTTGAATCTTTCTCTCCTCCCTTCTGAAAGTTGACAGAAAATAAAAATTTTAGCAAGATGTTCTCCCTGTTTAAAGAAGAAAAAGATTCCTTACTTAAAAGCTTATTTTAAAAAAACCCAACAACCCTGAGCATTCAACCTTTGTTCTTTTCTCTGTAGTGTAAGTTCTTCCCTAGCCATAGAAATGTCAACTCCAATAGGTCATCAGCATCTTTTCAACTGGAAGCACCTTAAGAAGTAGTTAATGTTGCTCTGCCTATATTGGTTCCAAAGGAACATAGCATTTGGTTTGATAAGAATTCTTCTTCCTTGGATTCAGGATAGGTCTATTATTGACTTTCCTTTATTTTGACTAAAGTTCCACTGAGTATTAGATTTTCTGAAAGAGTGGTATTTGTCCATTATCCAGCTGGGCAGTGTTAGGAAACAATAAGTGCTAGAGGATCCAAGGAGGCATAGCTATTGAGTGTGTTTGAAGAAGTGCACAGGGATCAAGTGTGTGAGATCCTGCATTTCCCAGAGAAGGTATATGGAAGTTTTCATATAAAAGCTAATTTTTGTTATAAAGAAGGGGGTTGGAGGTAAATGTGAGGATATCATTATTCCCAAGTAAACGGAGGATGGAAATGGTTGAGAACCTTTTTTTCCCTTTTAGTAAATACTACATCAACAGCATGGACAATAAATGGTAGAAACAGAATCTGACCTCCATTTAAAGGACGGATTTGATCTGTTTTCTGGTTCAGTTAGATGAGTTTGCAACCTGCAAGAGTGCAACTGGTTGAAGTACTGATGACTTCTGTGCTCTGTTCACCTGGAGAGGTTCAGGGCACCTAACAAAAACTATGCTACTTTATTTTTGCTGCTTTATTTTTTGATTCTTTGGCCTCTGTATTAGTGAGGTGCTTGAGTTTGCAGCTAGACAGATGCCTGTACTCTGTAAAGACACTTATCAGTGTATTTTTAAATTATTTTACTGGCAGGTGTTGGCTTTTAACTCCTGCCTGTGCCAGTATGCTGATTGACAGTGCGGCTGCTGATTGCTGGCAGTGCCCCTAGGTAATTGGTGATTTTGTCCAGAGATGCAGGAATTGGCTAAGTTTATTGTGCCTCTGGGGTTTTGGTGGCATTAGTTTGTTACACTGGTGCTATTTCCAGCCTGTTTTTTGAGTTCCTTGACTTCCTCCTAAGCAAGTGAGATGCTACTGTTTGGGTTTTTTTTCCCCTTTTATCAGTCTCTGTGAAATTATCTACCTCCCCTAATGAACAAGCTTTGATTTGAGATTGTGGCATCTCATCCTAACACCAAGCCAGGCTAGAATAGGGTTTACTTTACATTCTACCTCTTTCTCTTGATAGCCTGTAAGAGCTGCTCAAATCTGACCTGATTCTGTGGAGACATTTATTTGTGCTCTGCTGGAGGCTTTCTGTCTCCTTCCTGTTTTTAATCTTATTTAAATGTCATTCACTTGGTTTTGTAATTAAGCCTCCCCTCTGTTTGTCTGAGGCAGGCGTCTGAGCTACCGCTTAATTGTATCTTCCTGCGGTTGGCTTGTTCCTCTCTGCACCTGGTTTACCTCAATATGGGGGCCAGGTTTTAGTCCTGGAGAAGTTCCCGTGTTCATTATTCATTCTACTCCTACATAGCAACACAATTTGCTGTTACCTTCTTTCCTTCTCTCTGAATTCAGAGCAGAACAGAAAAAAAAACCTGGGAAAATCCTCATTTTGTGGGGTACATTAGTACTAGGAACAGCTTTGCAAATAAGGTGTTTTTGCAAGGGAAAGGGAAACTATAAGATGTGGGAGGATTCTCAGGCTGATGATACTGAACGTTTAAAAGGTAGATTGGCTACTGAGACTCCCTTAAGACTCAGGGAACCATCTAGGTGTCTGGTCTTGGTTCAGCCTGCCAGACTTGTGGACTAGACTTTATTCAACCTGCATCTGTATGCACTGAAGTCAGAACTTCTGCATAGCTGCCATACTGTTTTATCAACAACAATGCAGAAGACTCTCCAAGGGCCAAAGCCAAATAGGAGATCATTGCCTCTAGTATAGAATTAAAAGAGGCAACAATTGCAGCCTATTAGTAATTTCTGGAAAAGAGACCAGAAACTAAGTTTTAAAAGACTTGGTGGAGGGGTTTGAAAGGGCCAACTTCTCCGGTGGCGAGGCGACCAGCTGACACTCCTCTGAGACCATGGCTCAGCAGTTGCTTTACCGCGCTCTGGTCTCCACCAAGTGGCTGGCGGAATCCATCCGGGCGGGCAGGCTGGGGCCGGGCTTGCGGGTGCTTGATGCGTCGTGGTACTCCCCGGGTACCCGAGATGCCCGCAAGGAGTACATGGAGTGCCATGTACTACCCGGCGCCTCTTTCTTTGATATTGAGGAGTGCCGGGACAAGTCTTCGCCTTACGAGATGATGCTGCCCAGCGAGGCGCACTTTGCCAACTATGTGGGCCACCTGGGCATCAGCAACAGCACGCATGTGGTGGTGTATGATGGCAACCAGCTGGGCAGCTTCTATGCGCCCAGGGTCTGGTGGATGTTCCGTGTGTGTTTGGCCACCGCACCGTGTCGGTGCTCAATGGGGGCTTCCGGAACTGGCTGAAGGAGGGCCACCCGGTGACATCTGAGCCCTCAAACCCGGAGCCAGCCACCTTCAAAGCCACCCACCCTTCCCTGCTCAAGACCTACGAGCAGATGGTGGAGAACCTCAAATCCAAGAGGTTCCAGATGGTGGATTCAAGGGCCGAGGGGCACTACCTGGGCACTGAGCCAGAGCCAGATACAAAAGATCTGGGCTCCGGTCACATCCGTGGCTGCCTCAACATGCAGTTCATGGACTTCCTGACGGAGGAAGGCTTTGAGAAGAGCCCCGAGGAGCTCCGGGCCATATTCAAGGCCAAGAAAGTGGACCTCACGCAGCCCCTCATTGCCACCTGCCGGAAGGGTGTCACCGCCTGCCACATCACCCTGGCTGCCTACCTCTGTGGCAAGGCCGATGTGGCCATCTACGATGGCTCCTGGTCGGAGTGGTTCCGCGGGGCGCCCGCCGAGACCCGGGTGTCCCAGCGCCGGAGTAAGAAGGCCTGAGCATCCCCCTTCTGCTCGCCCTCCCTCCTGCTTTCACTCTGGTGACTTTAGTGACCCCACCATGACCTGCAGCTAGTTTATACCTCTCTGGTGAAGGAGAAAGAGGAGTTTTTAAAATAGCTGTGTAAACCCCTCCCTTTCCCCAACAACACTGGAAATAAAGTCTGCATATTCTGGGGGGAAAAAAAAAAGACTTGGTGGAAAAGATTTTCCAATAAAGAAGTGAGTATGCACTTCCCTCTTCCTGGACTGTAACAATTTAAATATATTTAATATGTAATAAAATCTGTAAATATTTCATTAATGTATATATTTTCTTTCAAATGCAGAGTCATTTGACTGTGTAGATCATAACAAACTATGGCTGACTCTGAGAAGAATGGGAATCCCAGAACGCTTGATCGTTCTAATGCGAAACTTATACTTGGACCAGGAGGCAGTCGTCAGAACAGAGCAAGGGAACACTGCATGGTTCAAAATTGGGAAGGGCGTACGCCAGGGATACATCCTATCTCCATACCTTTTCAACCTATATGCAGAACAGATTGTCCGGGAGGCTGGGCTCTAGGAGGAGAAATGTGGGGTCAAGATCAGTGGACGATTTATCAACAATCTGCGTTATGCGGATGACACAACCCTGCTTGCTGAAACTGAGGAGGACCTGAAGCGCCTGCTGCAGAGTGTCAAGGACTGCAGCCTACAATATGGATTGAGGCTCAATGTCAAGAAGACAAAGATTCTCACCACTGGACCAATTGGCAGCATCAGGATGGATGGTGAAGAGATTGAGATTGTACACAGCTTTAGTGTGCTTGGCTCCATAGTCAACAGTCTTGGCACCAGCAGCCAGGAAATTAAAAGGCGCATTGCCATGGGAAAGTCTGCTGCTAGGGACCTCTCCAAAGTGCTGAAGAGCAATGGTGTCTCTTTGGAGACTAAGGTGCATCTGATACAGGCCATGGTCTTCGCAATCACCTGTTATGCATCAGAGAGTTGGACAATGACCAAGGAGGATAGAAGGAGAATTGATGCCTTTGAGCTGTGGTGCTGGAGAAGAGTATTGAGAATACCATGGACTGCTAGGAAAACAAATAGATTTGTCCTGGAAAGGGTTAAACCAGGTGGTTCCTTGGAGGCAAGGATTCTGAGGCTCCATCTAACATACTTTGGACATGTTGTGAGGAGAGACCAGTCCTTAGAGAGGGACATCATGCTTGGGAGGGTGGAGGGACAGCGCAGGAGAGGAAGGCCCTCTATGAGGTGGATTGATTCAGTGACTGGGATAATTGGGATGGGAGTGTCAGAGACAGTGCAATTGGCACAGGACAGAGCGGAGTTTAGGACTGTTGTACATAGGGTCGCCATGAGTCGCAAGCGACTCGACGGCACATAACAACAACAACATATATTTTCTTAGAACTTTTTTTTACTTAACAGGGTAAAAGTATTTGTTTAACAGAACAACATCCTGATATGTATGCCTACAAGAACTCCCTATAGTAAAAGCATTTGGATGTATGTAGCTGTACCCTATTTGAGCAGAAGAGACAGCAAAGATTATCTGTAAATCCAAGATCCCCAATAATTTCTTAGGAGGTTATTGATACTCATTATATTGGGAACTTTGCTAGCAAATTTTAATTACCACAGGGTAGTTTTGAAAGCTTTTGAAAAAAGAGCAGGGGTTGCATGGAGATGGCCATATCTGTATATGACCTTTACCAGCTCCACATAGGGAACTATCCTCATCAACAACATCCGCAACATAAAACCAAGTTCTATGAGGTCCTCTTTCTACTCATCTCAACACTAATCTTACTGCTCTCCTGGGTCTGAAATCCACTGTGATAGCTCACAGACCACACACAGAACCATATTGTTGTTATGTGCCATTGAGACAACTGTGACCCATAGTGACTCTGTGCACAGTAACTCTAAATCTTGCGCTCTCCTGAGTCAGTCTCACTGTTTCCAACACACCTACCCCAGATACTCCAGATAGAAACATATTAGGAAAGTCGAAAGACTATATTTCATCTTGGCAGCAAGAAACAAAGCTCACTCAGGACAGCTTCCAAAATGTGCTTGAAGGCATCCCAACCCCCAGCTTCCCTGCTTTAGGCCTTTGTCACTAAGCTCTTAGTCTTGCCAACTGTGGTTCTCTCCTCAGTCTACCAACACACTTTGGCAATGACTCTTACTCTGGTTCTGTGGGGTTGCAGTCCCAAGGTCAACTCTGTCTCATGTCATTTCTTTGGCCTTCTTCTGTGGCTATAGCTGCTGCTGCTGTAGGTCTTACAGGCGCAAAAATGTCTGCTCTAAAAGAATGTGCACTATATGCCTGCTTCTTTGCTCAAGATGAGATTCTCAAAACCAGCTGCTGAATCTGCTTAATTTTGTGGCAAGGCTAGGCTTGTGGATAGATTAACATACCCTATTTGAGTATTTCTGTTCATCCAAATGGCAAAGGCAAAGTTAGTGGCTAGGAAACTATTTTGAACAATAAACCCTTACCACCACAGACCACCCCCGGCTTTTCTGGCCATTAACCATCATATTTGAAGAATTAATGTTCCCCTTACGATGTAAAATTCACAGTGTGAAATTTCAGCTGTGTTCATGAAAGTATGTAAGCCAGCAACTTCATGCCTTAATCGCCCCCATTTTAGATTGCCAATTTCTGATTTGCCCATCCCTATCAAACTAGTACTCTGAAGAAAACAAACATTCTTTTCTCTGAAGGATCGATCATCTCTTCTGCTTGGAAACTTTGAGCATCTGCATCTGTAAACAAAGTACACTCCAGAGCAAGCCATAAGGTTGCAACAATCAACACTAGCACACAGCATGGCACATCCTACCTTCATCTGCTTGGGTTGTGATCAGTTCATCCCCCGCCATCAGTGGCTAGTCCCAAATGAGGATCAGCTATAAATTCTGGAGTCCACGCTTCTTCCTGTGTTCTAGACTGACTGGTCCCTTCCTTCACTCAATCTTAGTTCCCACATGGGGCCAAGTCAGCAAATCAGGGGTCCTTATCATTCCCAGCGCCTCGAGCCAGCAACGTTCTGCACTTATCCATGCATCTGTGTATGCTTGGTGGACAGTGCTGATGGAAGCCTACCAATTTACTGCTCTATGCCTCCTCATTCCACTCACAAGTGGATCCAGGTGATTACACATTAGTTCTCTTTAACTTCAAGTCCTAAGGCAGCTCTGATGGGTACCAGCTTTACCCTGCCTTAAAAACCAAACCACGGCCAGCTCTGGTGGCCTAGTGGCAAGAAGCTGCACTGCAATCCCGCAGCTGTGCGGTTCAAATCTACCAAATGCTCTGCTGAAGAAGGAGGAACAATCTCCTCCTGTGCCAGTCAGATCTGATTTGACGGTACACACACACAAATAATAAAAATTTTAAAAAAATTTAAAAAAACCCAATAAAAAAACCCAAACCACTTGTTGCAGTTTTAAAAAATTAGTCTTTTTTTTCTTTTCCCTTTACCCCTTCCTTCTTGCCTTTCTTCCAAATGTAAATCTCTTTAATTAAAGGAAAAAAAAACAACCAAAAACCAAACAAAACTTCAAGGAGGATGTACTGATCCATTCAAATGCAGATCTCCTCAGAGTATCGGGTGAGACATGTTGTTGTTGTTGTTGTTAGGTATTGTCAACCCTGTAAACAACAGATCTGAGCCTTGTCCTACACTGTGCCATCCTCACACCTCCTGACACACTAGAGCCCATTGCAGCAGTCACTGCCACCCCTTCACCTTTCTTAACATCCTGTCCCTCACCATGGAATAGCTCCTCCTACCAACACACCCAAAGTATGTGTGGTGAAGACTCATCATCTTTGCCTGTGAAGAGCACACTGGCTGCCCCACTTCTAAGACATTTAAAGGCTGTATTCTTTGATCTGCTGCATCAAATGCTTAAGTCCTCCTCACTTTCAGCAAGCCTCCATTCTGTCATCTGCATAATGCAGTGTGTTCTTTTGGCAGCTTCTAGGATGTTCAATGCTCTTCCCAACTCCATAGCTCAGAAGCATCAGTTCTTCTGTCATCAGTATTCATTATCCAGCTCTCAGAAGCACTGCTATCCTATCGGAAGGACCAAGGACTTAGTCTTCAAACTGACATCATTACTCCTCAATAATTTGGAGAAGTCTCTAACTACAGACTTGCCCAGTGCAGTGCATCTGCTTATTTCCTGACTATTGGTACCAAAGGTGTTAATTCTGGATCCAAGTAAGATGACGTTGACAGTTTCAATCTTTTCTCCACCTATCATGATGTTGTGCATCAGTCTAATGGTAGAATCTTTTGTCTTCTTGGCATTGAGATGCAATCCATATTGCAGACTATATTCTTTGATCCACTCCATCAAATGCTTCAATTCCTCCTCACTTTCAGCAAGCCTCCATTGTGTCATCTACATAATGCAGGTTGTTGATGAGTCTCCCCCAAATCTTGATGCCATATTCCTCTTCATAGGGTCTAGTTTCTGAAATAATTTGCTCAGCATACAGATTGAATAGTTATGGAGAATACAGTCCTGATGCACTCCCTTCCTAATTTTAAACCATATATTTTTCCCTTGCTCTTTTATTCAACAGCCTCCTGGTATAGGTATAGGTTTTGCTTGAGTACAATTAAGTGCTCTAGGATTTCCATTCTTCTCAATGTTGGCCATAACTTGTTATGATTCACACAGCCAAATGCCTTTGCATAGTCAATAAAGCATAACTAGACATTCTTCTGGCATTCTTCACTTTCAGCCAGGATTTATATCCTATATCTATCAGTGATATCCCTGGGTCCATGGCCTCATCTAAATCCTGCTTGAACATCTGGAGTTCTCTATCTGTACACTGTTCTAGCAATTTTTACTGGTATGTGATGTTAATGATATTGTTCAATAGTTTCCACATTCTGTTGGATCACCTTTCTCGAATGGGAACACATATGGACCTCTTTGAATCCATTGGCCAGACAGCTGTCCTCCAAATTTCTTGGAATAGATTGGTGAGCATATCCAGGGCTGTATGTGTTAATTGAAACAAGTCAGTTGGTATCCCATTGATTCCTGGGGCCTTATTTTTTGCAGCTTCTACTTCCTCCTTTATTACCATTGGCTCCTGCCCATATGGTACTTCCTGAAATTTTTCAATGTCAGTTCTTTTTTGGTACAGTGATTATGTATTCCCTCCATCTTCTTTTAATGCTTTCTGGGTCATTCACTATATTGTCCACAGCATCTTTCAGTATTGTGACTTGAGGCTTAAATTTGTTTTTCAGTTCTCTAGGCTTGAGAAGTACAGAGCAAGTTCTTTCCTTCTTATTCTCCAATTTTAACTCTGCACATTCCATTATAATACTTTGTCTTCTTGAGCTGCCCTTCAACCCTTTTACTTTGCCATTTTCCATATTTTTCCTTTGTTTTGGCTTCTAAGTGCTCTAGAGCAATTTGCAGAATCTTTTCTGACATGCATTTTGGCTTTTTCTTTTTCCTCTGTCTTTGTAATGACCTTTTGCTTTCTTCGTGGATAGCTCATCTGGTCTTCAATCATTGGTGTTCACTGTTTCAAACCTGTTCTTAAGATGATCTTGAAATTCAGATGAAATAGATTCAAGATCATAGCTTGGTTCTTGTGGACTTATTTTCATTTTCTTCTGCCTCAATTTGAACTTGCACATGAGTAATTGATGATTTGACCCATAGTCCACCCCTGGCCTAGTTTTGACTTGCCAGCACTGAGCTTTTCCAATGATTTCTTGCATGGATATAGTTAGTCTGATTTATATGTAGCTCATTAGGTAAGGTTCATGTGTAAAGTCGTTTGTATCTTTAAAAAAAGGGCATTTGCAATGAATAAATCATTGAAAATACAAAATTTAATCATATTATTTGTCACCAAGCTCATACTTTCCAACTACTGTTCCTTCGTCACTATTTCCAATGTTTGCATTCTAGTTACCAGCTACATTAACACATCCTTATTATACGTTTGGTTACTTTCAGACTGCAAGATTTGGTAAAAATTTTCATTTTCTTATTCTTTGGCTCTGGATGTAAGCCCTATACCCTCCACCAAATTCTGTTATTTTCAATAAGCATTTTTCCAGGCAGATTTTTCACTTTTTTATGATACCAGTGTGTAACTGGCCAAAGGTGGACTTACAGACTCCGTTAAATCTAACATTATGTCCAGTATTCATTTTTACAATATATCTTAACATTACTACATAGAAGAAACATAAAGACAGCAATATATGTAAAGTTAAATCAACAAGAACCTTAATTTTTATGATATATCTTAGTATTACTATATGCTGGAAACAAACAGCAATATTTATAAAGCTAAATGAAAAAAACTGCAAAAACCCAAACCCCTTAACACATAAACCTTCAAATAAATTCCCAGGTTCAGCTTCTTTCTCTACACTTACGTCATTCATATGCATATGGCCTCAGGCCTTGCCTTTTGCTTCTAGCCTAACGCAGGTTTGAGATACTCTGTGTTAGCTTCTGGCACAGTTAGTAGCTTGCTGTGGTTGTTGTTGCTCTGCAGGAAGAAATGATGCACTCCTCTATAATATGTCTAAATGGCAATGTTTTGGCACATCACTGCCTTGGAACTAACTGTTAGAGGATCAGGGCCTTGAGAATTGTCTCGAGGTCTTGAAGTTCTTAACCATCAAGCTTATCTGTATCCTCAAAGAATTTGATCTGCAACAAATGGGTTCTATTTTGTTTTGTGAAGATGAGCAGCCGTTGTTTATGTAATGAGCAAAACTCTTACAGATATTAAGTTTCTGTTCTGTAGGCTCTTTTGGAAATCCAGTGAGGAAGAGGCTTGTGTCAGTTCCTCGCTCCTGCTCCATTTTCAAGCACTGATATGTAAAAATGAGGAGTAGGATAAACCAAAAGGTTACATTAAAAAGAAAACAAAGTACATCCTCCCCCTCCTGTCTTCACAATGACTATAACATGTACTGAACCTGATAGCAAACTCTTAACAAACATATGACTAAGTAGCAATACTATGTTTATACAACCAGCCCCTTATTTTTTATCATTATCTTTCCTCTTCCCTCTATGCACTGCTACTTTGGGGACTGTCCTTGGAACAGTTTGTCTGGTCATGTGCACAGATGTCACCAAGTGGACAAGTGACTCAAGGGCAGTTTTCTAAAAATGTGTGTGGGAAGGGTACAAGAGGTGAACTGGGAGCTAGCCAGCTTAAGTACCAAGCTGCTTGTATGCTGACACTGAGATCCAGCGTGCCAGTTCTGTCTCATTTCTAAAACTGCTCTGACACAAGGGTAATCTCTTTTACTCTCTAAACTCTGTGTGTGCCTCAACACCATAATGGCTTATAAACCTGGTTACTTTTTGTAGTAATGCTTTGTCTTTGTTTTAGTTCTGAATTAAAGTTGTTTGTTTTGGTTTAAAAAGGAGAATCTTTGTTCTCTTTAAAGTCTGGATCAAGACTTTTTTTTTTTTTTTTAACTAGTTACCTTTTTGTACAATAAGGGTCTTATACAGTATTTGTCCTTATGGAACTGAGTTAGTTCACTTAGCATAATGATCTCCAGTTCCTCCCAAGTTTAGGTAGTGATTTACAAAATCATTGCTCCTGTGTGCTGTGCAGTATTACATCATGGGAATATGAGTTTCTCAATCCATTCGATTGTGATTGGACATTTGGGCTATTAACATGTTCTTGTGATGGTGACTAACACTGCTACGTACAATGGTATACAAGACTCCATTTGTGCCTCAGTTCTCATTCTCTTGGGATATATTCCAAGCAGTGGAATCGCTGAGTCATATGGAATTTTTGTGTTCGGCTTTCTGAGGAAACACAAACTGCCTTCCAGACTGGTTGTACCATTTTACAATCCCACCAACAGTGTATAAGAGTTCCTATCTCTCCACATCCTCTCCAACATATATTACTTGCTGTTCTGTTAAGCTTTACTTTTTTGACGATGGTAACTCGAAGCAGAGGAATTAGGAACTAACTGGTTCAGTAGACAAGTATGTGCTGTTATGGACAAAGTTGTGTCATCCAAATACACCTGTCAGCTTGGCTGGGTCATGATTTTCAGTATTATGCAATTACCTATCCTTTTTTATCTGATGTGTGTTGTAAAACCCAATCTCTGTGATGTTAATGAGGCAGGATGCACTCCTGTTTTAGTTGTATCTTCCCCTCCAAAAAAAATTTTTGAAATTCCTTTTTTTTTTTGAAGTGTGTTTATTGAAAGACACTGGTTCTGACTCAGTGATTACATATAAGGGCAAAGTAAACTTTCAAGGAACTAATTTTCTCATCACTTTGGAGGAGCTAGTAGGTCACGAGCCTGATGCCATAGTGCTGTGAGGGATCCTTAAGATTGCTCTTTCCATTTCATGAACATTCATGAAGATCTTTTTCAGTGCAAACTGTACAACAGGCATGGTCACAAAACCTTCAGATTTAGTTGTATCTTGAGTCAATCTCCTTTGAGATATAAAAAAGATTAATTAAAGGAGCAAAGATCAGAGTAACCTGATGACTGCTTCCAAGAAAGAAGAGCCGAAGCAGAGCACATTTTTTTGGATCTTGCGTCCCTGAGCTTTGAATTCAGAGGAAGATTGATGACAAAGACATTCTTCTAGGGCTGACAGAAAAAGGCCTTTTCTAGTATTGACAGCCTGATTTCAGACGTCTAGCTCCTTGAGTGTGAGAGAGAAAAAAAATTCTTTTGTTTGTTAAAGCCATCTATCTACTGTGGTGGTTCTTTTATAGCAGAACTAGATAACTAAGATGTGGTGAGGTTTCAAAAGACAACTAGAGAGTAAGCAGAGAGAGAAGGGAAGAGGTGAATGAGAGGCATGATATGAAAAAGAGAAATAAAAGCAGATGCAGAGGATGATGGCCTGCTGAGCTGGCTTGTGTGGAGAAAACGCTATTGGGAGTCTTTTGATATTGAAAGTGAGTAGTTAGGGAATAGTGAGGTATTAGACAGCAATAGTCTAACTAACTGAAGATTAAGAGAAAAAGGGCACCAAATACATAAAAATAACCTGGAGCAGCTTGGAGGTGGAAAAAGTTAAAAATCAGAGTCTAGAATAATGTTAATAATGCTGTAGTCAGCAAATGTAAGCACATTAGTTTTTCTTTAATGGCGTCTGACATTTCTGTAAGTTTAATTTTATCTTAATGAAATGGGTAGAAAGAACACTAAACAGGAAGCCAGGTTGTACTCCCACTTTAGAGGTTTGAGGGAAGGAAGATTTTCTTACCTAATAATAAGGGAATTGGATTAAATGACTTTTAAGGTCCTTTTTAGTTCTAAAAATTTATGGTCAACTGTATTGAAGCCTCCCAGATTTAGGAACACACTTCACATCAGGTCAAAAGATAGAAGAGGATGCATGTATAGTGGAAAAAAGGACACAGAATAGTTGATAAGTATGAAATCAGGAGGGTATTGAAGGAAAGAGCGCTATTTCACAGAATATTTGAGACATTCTTTCTTGAAGAGGAATTGTGACCTCTGATATCAGAGACTTGTGAGAGCCAGATTTAAGGTTGCTTTATTCATTTTAGCTGCCTGTTAAACTATCTCCACAAGGTGGGAATATGCAGGCATTTTCTTCCTCCCCCCCCTTTTTTTTGACAGATGTGACTTAACAGGAGCATAATGCAGGTCCCCACTGGTACTGACTCTCAGAGACTTGCAATTCTGGACTCTTGGTACTGTTTGGCACCACTGATGTCTGTGGTTGTTGGGATACACATTGCTTTGTGTCAAAAGCACTCTCTCCCTCCCCTCAAGTTTACCACTTTGTTATCCTGACTCAGAATTCCCAGAGATCAAGACTGGCTGTAGTCTAGCAGAGGAGCAATTGCTCCTGCTTCCTTTACTCCAGGTTTCCTGCCCCTTAATTACTGAATAGTCATTACTGAGTCACTCTGATTGGATGGATGTGTTTTGTCTCTCTCCAGCCACTTGTGCTGTACATCCCCTTCTCTTGTCTTTTGTGAGCTGGTCGAGTTTGATTGCAGCATAGTTTACAGTTAACAGGACTTGTCTTAACTTGGGATTATAGAGTGAGTGACCAGCCATTAAATTACTTAGCAAGGTGATCTTCATTGAGGAAGGAAGCTTGAACTGGGGTTAATCATATTTATGTGGATTTTGGCTAATCTCTTTTGTTCCCTGAGCTCCTGAGTGGAGCTAAACAGGTTGTGTGACCCAAAACAGATTCTAGTGGAGCTTTTTTTTGGGGGGGAGTGGTCTAGTTCAGAATGCATTTGTTAATAGACAAGATCAAAAGGGCCATCCACCTATCACTGTTCTATTGTTTAGGACCTAAGAAAACTGAAGTCAGGGCAGGGGGTAAAGTGTTCATGTGAGGATATCTACCTCCTTCATCACCAGGAAGGCTTTTTTACTATTTGAGGGGGAAGATTTAAGCTTTAGAAACAAAATGTACTTGAAGCCAGGCTCTTATACTTTCCTTGCCTGCTGTTTCTTTACTGTACCTGTGTTTTTAGATGAAAAGGGAGGGATGTTGTGTAGCAGCCAGAGCAAGTGTCTAGAGAGTCTTACTCCTACTCATGATTCCCTACTGTTCAATGTCAAAGCTAACACCTATACTCAGACTCAGAATGGGGAAAATTGTTATCATATCTACCAATATGATAACATATCAGGGAGCTTTGGTGGCCTAGGGACAAGACCCCCAAGGCATCTGGATTGAGGATACTAGCTGCTCTGCAGGAGAAGGATGGGCAGTCTCCTCTCATGTGATTAACTGCCTCTGCAAACCTATTGGAGTGTCAGCTGTGGGTCACTTTTGAATCTACAGTACACAACAACAACAACAATGGATAGAAAAGCAGATATCTAGAAAAGGAGGACTGAGGGGAGATGATGAAGGAACTATATTGCTCAGAGCTGCAGAACTCTCTTTTATAATATCAAGTGGGAGAGATAGGTATGGGGTGCATTGTTCAAGATGGGCACAGAAGAATGAACAGATGTCTGGGTAAAAGAGAACAAGGCTCCTGATAATTTCTTTCATGCTTAAAATTTGTTTGCAGAAGTGTTTTTAAAGCTGTACCGTTAACAGAGGGATGTGGCAATTAGTCTCTTTATTGGATTTGCTTGAATTTTAGCCATTTCTCCCCTCATTAAGAATTGCTAGGCAGGAAAGGGACCTTTTCAATAAATGTTGTCAGTATGAGAAAGAATAGACAGAGCAAGCTGCACTTTTGTTTGAATAGCTGGAACAGTTAAGGACTTTTTCCTACTGTGAGCTTTCCTCCTACTTAGATCAGAAGCCCAGTTGTAGGTTTTCCAGGATAGCTAAAACATCTAGTGACAATTGATTTATGTCCCTCTTGGCAGTGATGCTTGGAACAGATATATGGATATCACTTGGTAACATGAGATGCTGAAAGCCTAGAGGTAGGAGGGGAGACCCTCCTTTTGACTTGTAAATTGAGCAAATTTGATGAGGAAATCATGCTGTGGGAGTCGGTTTGAAACACTAAGATGTCAGTTTTATAGTCAGATTTCTGAGTTTAATTGCTGTTTAAAAAGTGGCAAAAAGAAGTTTATTTTAGCAAAACGTTGTCTGGGAAGATAAGCAAATGCTTGCTTAGGAATGTCATTGCTTCCTTCAAACATAACCACCTTTTTAAAAAAAAATATTTTGTTGTTATTGTTGGGAAGGTGCACTGTAAAACATTAACCAATTCAAACATTTCTCCATGTTAGATTCAGAGACAATGATTATAGTCAAGTCCTGCAACTGTTCTTACTTTCCTTTCTGAATTGTCCCTTCCCTGTTAACATAAACTCACTGCTCCTCAGGGGCCTACTTATCATTCAAGTTCCTTTTGTCCCTTTGATTCCATACTGATAGTTCTTAAAAGAACGGAATCCTCAAGGCAGACCTTTTTTTCCCCTTCCAGTTTAGTTAATCTATTGTTCAGTTTTAAAAAGACTTCAGGGAGTATTTTTTTATTTAAGTTTCATCCAGTCCCCATAACTCAAGAAAATATAGAGCCTGTCAGAATATAAAATTCTGTTCTATCTTTCCCCCCACTTTAATAAAAAAATTCTTTTAATGATTTTTTTTAATATCAGAATGTTCAGTAATGTGAGTTAGGCACCACCATGCTATTTATTCTGATCTCATGACAGTGTTTTCATGGTGACAGTTAGCCACATATTCCATATCCTCCTTCTATTCCTTATTCTCTTCCTCTGTTGCTGCAGGCAAGTAAGAGACAAGTTGCCTTGCCATACCATGTTGTTGTTGTTAAGTGCCGTTGAGTTGCAGGTGGCTCATAGCGACCCTATGAAGGAGAGTCCTCAATGCTTGGGTGTCAAACATTTGTGGAGAAACTGGAGTTGCCATGCAATGCTAGAGGAAATGTTAAAAAGTCTCAAATATTAAGGATAAACAAAATACATACAACAAATTGTTAGGAAGTCATAAGAAAGAAAGAGGTACTGATTCCTGCAACACCATGAATGAACCTTGAAGGCTTTATGTAAGTGAAATAAACCTGAGGAGGAGAAAAAAAAGACAATTATTGTGCGATTCTCCTTATTGAAGATACTCAGAATCATAGAACCAAGAAGTAGAATAGGGGCTTCTAGGGACTGAGGAAAAAGAATGCTGGAGACTTACTGTTTAGTGAGTTTAAATTCTTTGTTTGAAATAATTTTAAAAGAATTTTAAAATCTGGAAACAGTGATAATTATAGAAAATTGTGAATGTACTTTAATATCATTGAACTGTACACTCAAAAATGGTTGTTTTTGTTATTGATGTTAAGTGCCGTCGAGTCATAGGCGACTCATAGCAACCCTATGAACGAAAGCCCTGTTTACTTGTATAACTTTCGTCCTTTCTCCAGGTTCATAGGGTTTCCAGAGGCAAGCTATTAGGAAGTGGATGCCACTCCTCCTTCCAGTGCCATACCGTAGGCATTTAAAAACTTTTAAAACCCAAGCACTAAGGAATGAATTAGGATCTTACAGTTTTTCAAAGTCCTTGGCAGCAGACTTTCATTCTTGACCTATCTGGATTTCCTTAGAATGAGGCTACTGACTTTAAATCTTATTAATGCTTAAATAGCTTGTTGATGTCTTTTTTTTCTTCTTCTTCTTTTAAGCTTTGATCAATTTGCTGAAGTTCCTTATGTCAAATGAGACTGTACTTTTGGCCAAACACAACATTTTTACATTAGCCCTTATGGTGAGTAATGAAAAAAAATTTCTTCCTTTGAAGCCATACCCTGAGGCAGAAGTGGGCTGGTTTGAAATAGGCACTGGTGATCCAGAGAGTAAGCCAATATTTTCTTCCTGGATCAGAATCACTAAATTAGTACTTCCCACTTTGATCTGTGTCTTTATAAAAGTTGGGACTTGTTCTCTTTTATGAGAATGTGTTGTCTGGTAGCGAAGAGTATAGATCTCTGTGTGGCTAGAGAGCCTCGGTGCCAGTTAAGAGACTGTACAGAACTACTGTAGTCTCTGTGTTGGTAAATGGCAAGACCTCTAAAGAAATGTCCCATTCAGATGAGTGGTGGCATCATGGTCATTCTTGGTGTCCTAGACACATTACAGATGCTTGTTTATCTTACTGATTATGTGGGTAGAAGGAGATCATTGTGCCTTTAAACTATCTTCTCAAAACAGTAACCAATATTATCTTGGTGTATGTTCAGTAACTGTCTTTCTGGGGGGATAAAAAGCCCTAATTTATATCATTCTCTATACGTTTCCATGGTGTAACTTAGTCCCACCATGGCCAATATCAAGCTTTCAGTATGGTATTATTGAATACTGATTTGGGAATTGGAATTGGGATTATGATATCCTACCACTTGAGTATGAGATGTGCTTTAGTCTCAAGAACACGGGAATAGTAAAAGAGAAAATAATGGGGAAGTGTTAATTTTTAGTAATTATTGCCTGGGTTTTAATGTAATTATTATATTAATTATAAGTTTATATACACTGATTTTTAGTAATGGTTGTATTTAACAGCCGATTTATAAGATTCCTGATTATTTACAATCTTTTTGGTTCTAGCATATCACAGATTATACCCTTGTAGTTTTATTGCCTGATACCTGCATTTGCAACTTTTGCTTCTTTTTTAGATTGTGAACCTATTTAATATGTTTATCACTTATGGTGACACGTTCCTGCCCACCCCCAGCAGCTATGATGAACTTTACTATGAGATTATCCGCATGCACCAAAGCTTTGACAACCTCTATTCCATGGGTAAGCTATCTTTTCTCTTTGCTCTTCTCTCTCCTTCAGCTGTTTAGTTTTTTACATGTTGCTGTTTGTTGTGTACTGTCGAACTGGAGCCAACCCATAGCTGACCTTCTGGCAGGTTTTCAGGGTCAGTTAAATGTACGGGAGGAGATTGCTCATCCTTCTCCTTTGGAGCATCTGGTGGATTCGAACTTTGTGCCTTTGAGATTGCAGTGCAGCTTCTTGCCTCTAGGACAAAACTACAAAGGATTCTTTAGTTCTCAGTGTCCTTGCCAGGCATGGAAACATAGTAGTCCTCTTAGGTATATGCAGGCCTTATTCCTTCAGGAACTCAGATTTCATCTCAGTAGAAAGTCTGCTAGCAGTTCTATAGCCTTTTGTTAATGTCTGTGGAGGGAAAAAAAGAATAGAGGATTTAGTATTTGTGGATTTAGTATCAGTGAGATGCGGATGAGTGGTGGTTGGGAATTGATAGTGACTAAAATAAAATGTACAAAATTAGAGAGTGTGATTTGTGAAGATATAAAGATTTTAAGGCATCTTAATGAATTGTTTACAAGAGGAAATAAGCATTAGATAACAAGCTTTATTGCAGACTTCTAGTGATTAGTTAACGGACATCTATTTGGTAGCAGTAATGAGTATAGCTTATTTCTGAAAGAAACATTGCATCCTTATAAGTTTGTGTGAAGAACCAAGTTCGTTCTAGCCTTGAAAGGTAAGGAGAGGTACCTGTAGATTGAACAGAAATAGAAAACCACTCAGTATAAAATGGTTTTATTTTTAAAAGCAAATGAAACCATCCATTTTATTTAGGTACAATTGATTTATAATAAAGGAATAATAAAGAGAGCCCGGTGGCATAGTTTGTAAGGAGCTGCACTGCTAACTCTCTCTGGCAGTTTGAATCCACAAGTAGTTCCATGGGAGAAAGATAGATAGTTTCTCATGTGCAGTTTATAGCCTGGGAAAATTCATGGTGGGTCAGCTATGAGTCAGTTCTGACTCCACCTCGATGAGTTTGATTTTTTTAAATATATAATAATATGTTTAAAATGCACAATTAAACAAAAAATGCACAATTAGAAAATTTTTATTATATATGCATGGGAAACTACAATGATGGTAATAAGCAAATCTGTCACTTCCAGATATTGTGTTCCTTTAGAAGGTCTATCCCTGCACTCTTTAAACCATTGATTTCCCTGTACCTTAAAAAACTATTAATCTGTTTCCTATCTCAGTAGAGTACCTTGATTTATTCCTTTTGATGGGACTACTGGTGAAGAACCTATCTTATGTTTGGGACTTCTGTTTCATAAGAAAGTAGAAGGTACTAGAAAAAGCGGAGATGCAAAGAGAGAGAGAACCATACATTGTTTAGGGAACTCTGATGGCACAAATTATCTCTCTTTTACAAAAACTCAAGAGGAATGACCATTCTAGAATAATGTGATCATTGCTTAACAATATCTATGAGTACTAAAATTCTATTTCTCTGCTTCTCATATATATAGTTAGTTAGTTAGTATAATAGTGTTCGTACCAGGTTAGCTCCCTTCAGGATTGCAATCTTTTTTTCCCCTCTCCTCACTTAAGAATTTCTTGTTGTTGTTATGTACCTTTGTCTGAGGACCAACCCATAGCTGACCCTCCAGTGAATTTTAAGAGGCAGTAAATTGTATGGGAGGAGATTGCCCATCTTTCTCTCATGGAGCACCTAGTAAGTTTGGAACACGAGCCTTTGGGTTGGCAGTGCAGCATGACCACTAGGGCAACAGAGTTTTCTCACTTAATGACTGTTGTTGTTTGCCAGCGGGTCAGAACCAAGTAGGAACTAGGAAGTCTTAAGTGGCCCCTTCTGTATAGATTTCTCATTGGCTAGAGGTACTCTATATACCAATACCCTGGTATTGCGTGCTTCTGCCTGGTTTTATCAAGGTCTCCTGGGAATATAGAACTTTCTGAGCGTGAAGAGTTATTCTAGCTCAGCATCAAGAAAACAAAGGTTCTCACCACTGGGCCAATTAGCAGCGTAATCATAGATGATGAAGATTGTTAATAGCTTCAGTTTGCTTGGCTCCACAATCCGCACTTTCGGTAGCAGCAGCCAGGAAGTCTAAAGGTTAATTTCATTGGCAAAATCTACTGTCAAGAACCTCTCGTGAGTACTGAAGAGCAACAATGTCAGTCTGGAGACTAAGGTGTGCCTGATCCAGGACATGGTCTTCACAGTTACTTACTATGCATCAGAAAGTTGGATAATGACTAGCGATGATAGGAGAATTGATGCCTTTAAAACCTGTGGTGCTGGAGAAGAGTATTGCATATACCATGGACAACAAAACCTCCAAAACTATTAAATACAAATGATGAGAATGAAGATATTTGACTTGTTTCTTAATGGAAAAGTTTTGTTTTTCACTATTAAATATATTAAATATCTGTATGTTTTTGTAGGTGCCCTTTATCAGAGTGAGGAAATGATCTCTATTTCTAGTTTGCCATGAGTTATCATTAGTAAATGTCTGTTATCATCAGTCTTACATTTTTTACTTTCTACTTAGTTGCTTGTTATCTTCCCTTCTCATACTACCTTTGTTTTCAGTGTTTGTTAGTCTTCATGTATATTGTATGTAGATTTTTACATAACTTTAATCTTTGTATATACCTCCATTTTTAAAAATTTTATTATCCTACTTTATTTAAATACATTGTTTTTCAGACAAGATTGTTCCAATTTCCCTCACCCCCCACCCATCAAATTGTACAACCCCATGATTAATCCCCCCTCTCCTCACACATCCTCATCCTTCTGCTTCCACCCCCCTTGGATCCTCATACTCACTCCATAGTAATGGTTTTTATACAATATTTGTCCTTGTGAGACTGAGTTAGTCACTCAACATAATGCTTTCCAGGCCCTCCCAAGCTAGGTAATAATTTACCAGATCATTGCTCCTGCATACTGTGTAGTATTCCATTGTATGAATGTACCATAATTTGTCAATCCATTTGATTGTGGTTGGATATCTGGGCTGTTTCCATGTTCTTGATGATGGTGAACAATGCTGCTATGAACATTGATTTACAAGTCTCCATTTGTGCCTCAGTTTTCATTTTCTCAGGATATATGCCAAGTAGTGGAATAGCTCAGTCATATGGAATTTGTGTGTTCAGCTTTTTGAGGAAACAGAAACTGTCTTCCAGACTGGTTGTACCGTTTTACAATCCTACCAACAATGTCTAAGAGTTCCTGTTTTGCCACATCCTCTCCTACATTTATAATTTGCTGTCCTGTTAAACTTTGCCACTGTTACTGGAGAGGATATCTCATTGTGCTTTTGATTTGATTCCTTCACAGTAATCAAGAGAACTCAGAGAAGGAAATTAAGAAAGCAATCCCATTTATAATAGCCAGCCACAAATTGAAATACTTGGGAGTAAACCTAACTAGAGATACAAAAGCCCTATGCAAATAAAACTACAGCATTTCTGCAAGACACAATAAAAGACCTAAAGAAATTGGAAAATGTGTCTTGGTCATGGATAGAAAGACTCAATATCTTGAAAATGACAGTCCATCCAAAAGCAATCCACATGTTCAATGCAATCCCAATCCAGATACCAAATTTATTTTTCAAGGAGATTGAAAGGGAAATTGTCAAATTTATTTGGGGGTAAGAGACCCCAAATGAGCAAAACACTTCTGAGAAACAAAATTGAGGTGAGAGATATAGCACTCCCTGACCTCAAAGTCTACTACAAAGCACTAATAACCAAAACAACTCTATTCTGGTACAATGACAGGCAACATAGACCAATGGAACAGAATTTAAAACCCAGAAATAGAAACAACTATCAACTGATATTTGACAAGGAAATTAAAGCAGTCAAATGGGGAAATGACAACCTCTCCAACAAATGCTGCTGACAAAATTGGACTTCACCTGCAGAAAGCTGAAACAGGATCCACATCTCACACCATACACAAAAATCAACTCCAGGTAGATCAGACACCTGGGAGTAAAGCCCAAAACCATAAAGCTTTTAGGAGACAAAGTGGGATCAAACTTAGAACCCCTAGTCTATGATATAAAGAGACTACCAAATACAGCCAGAAATGCACAATCTGAAGATGATAAAAATGATAAATGGGACCTTCTAAAGAGTAAATCCCTATGTGCATCAAAAAACGTTTTCCAATAGGGTGAAAGGAAAACCTACCAACTAGAAACAAACATTTGATAATACCATCTCAGACAAGAGTCTCATAACAAAAGTTTACAGAATACTCCTGGGCCTCCATAACAAAATGGGCAAAAGACATGGAAAGAATTTTCACAGAGGAAGATATCCAAATGGCCAACAGACACATGAAGAAATGCTCAAATTCACTGGCAACAAGAGAAATGCTTTTTATATTTTTTTAACTAACATCATAAACCATTTCCCCATTTTTCTATAATTTTATGTCTATTTTTATTGACTGCATACTATGTTATTTTTGTGTACCATAACTTGCTAAATAAATGATTATTTTAGTTTTGAGTCTTTGGGATATTTGGAAAGAATTGTGTTTTTGAATTTTGTAGCTAAGAAAAGATCATAAAAGCCTATGGCATTTTAAAAGAAAACCCAGTGATGAGGTCATCTATGGTCCTATTCACTAAGAGACAAAGCTAACAGGATGTTGCACAGTACTCCATGGACAGAGTTAAACACGTTCTTCGATATGTAAAGAGGGGGAAATTCAGCTAAACTCTATATTAGGTTCCTGTCATTACAAAACTTGCAGCCTATTGGAGGATGTAGTGAAAAACCAGTGCAACTAAGGAGATTTCATGGTTGAGTTGAAAAGAACTGTCTGGCCTTTTGAAATAGTTTTGTCCCCTACATGAATAAATTTGCACATTTTTTAAGTGATGCCTCAATTCAGACCTTAGAATTCTAATTTGGAACTACACCAAGTTCTGTATGAAATATTTTAAATTAGAAAAGCAGCACTCTAGTGATAAATTTTATTAATGTTCCTATCTTATCTTTCATAAACCTGCATGAATTTATGAAAACGAGGCATTGTGAGAACAGGCATAGAACAACCAGATGATAAAACTGTTGCTCTCCTTCCTAGAGAAGTATATAGTGATAGCGTTCAAGTATGAACTCAGGTTCAAAATTTCTGTAAAAATAATCATTCTTTTTTTGTTCCTTAGTGAACAATCATTTAGCTTTTAAAGATAAACTAGAAAATAAATCAACAGTTTGAATCTTACATAACTTGTCAAGTGTAAGGAAGAGTAAATGTTTTCTTTATAGTACAATTGTTGAAACAGTCATATATTCTAAGGTGTTATTTTGGGAATCTATAGTCTATTTTTCCTTCTTTTGAGAAAAATATCAGGTACATGTCTTCATTTGTTTGTGAGGAATTCCTTTTAAGTTGTTGTTGTTAGTATAGCAACTCTATGAACAACACTTCTGGACCCTGTCCTATGTGTACCATCCTTATAATTTCCAACATACTTGTGCCTATTGCTGCAGTCACTGTCATTTTCTCGTCAGTTCATCTTATGGTTCTTCTTCTTCCTCTGACCCTCTGCCTTTCTAAGCATGATTCTTTTTCCAAAGGATAGCCTCTCCTCACCATGCCCAAAGTATGTGAGATGAAGCTTTGTCATCTTTGCCTCTAAGGCACACTCTACGTTTTCTCCAAGATGCATTTGTTTGTTCTTTTGGCAGTTCATGGCATATTTATGAAGACAAAGGCATCAGTTCTTCTTCTGTCATCCTTATTAATTGTCCAACTCTCAGATGTATAGCAAGTGATTGAAAAGACCATGGCTTTAATCAGTCTTCAAACTGACATTATTGCTCTTCAGAACTTTATAGAGATCCCTGACTGCACACTTTCTCAATGCAACGCATCTCTTGATCTCCTGACTACTAGTACCAAGGGTATTAACTGAGGATCTGAGAAAGATGAAATCATTGACAAAATCAGTCTTTTCTCCACCTGTCATGATGTTACCTATTGGCCCAGTGGTGAAGATTTTTGGTTTTTTGATCCATTTGAAGACTATAGTCTGCAGCAAGTGTTTCAGTCCTCACTTTCAGCAAGCAAGTTTGTGTCATTTGTATAATTCAGGTTGTTGATAGGTCTTCCTCTAATCGTAATGTTGCATTCTTAATGGAGTCCAGGTTCTCAAATGATTTGTTCAGCATGCAGATTGGATAGGTGTGGAGGAAGAATACAGTCCTGACGCATACTTATCTTGACTTTAAACCACGGTGGGCTCCTATGGACAATAGCCTCTTGGTCTAGGTACAGGTTTCGTATGAGCACAGTTAAGTGTTCTGGTATTTCCATTATTCCCAATGTGAGGCATAGTTTGTTAAGATCCACACAATTAAATGCTTGCATAATCAATAAAACACACATTGACATTCTTTTTTTAATTTTTTATTTTATTTTATTATTTTTTAATAATTTTAATGAATATTTACAGAGAATTTGGACTTCCATTCATTCATTGCTGCACTTCTCTCCCCGCCCAGCCCTCTCCCCCTGCCCCCTGAGACATTCTTCTAGTAGCCTCTGCTTTCAACCAAGATCCATCTGACATCAGCTGTGATATCAGATCATATTACTGGTGCCATGACCAGCTTGAACTTCTATTAGTTCTCTGTTAATGTACTGTTTTAGAATGACCTTCAACAACATTTTACTTGCATGTGATATTAATGATATTGTTTCATTTCCACATTCTGTTGGATCACGCTTTTAGGAATGGGAACAAATATGGATCTCTTCTAGTCAGTTGGCCAGGTGGATATCTCCAGATTTCCTGGCATAGGCTAATGAGCATGACTAGGGATGCATCTATTAGTTGAAACATATCAATTGGTTATAGTTAATATTTATATATTGTTGTTATGTAACATGAAGCAAATCAGAGCTGACCTAGGTCTCCTCTTTTAAAAGGCTATAAAACACAAGGGATGAGATTTCCTGTCTTCCCCCAGTGGAATAGCTGCTGAGTTCGAACCGCCTGCCTTTGGGTTGGCAGTGGAACTCCTTACCACTAAGCAACATACTTCTGTACTACTTATATTACTATTTGTATTTTACTATTCTATACTAAGTACTGATATAAGAACTTTACAACTGGTTTAATTCAACCAATAGTAATTTCATGTATTATTATTACTTTTTAATAAGTGGCAGAAGCTGGACTTGTACTCTGATGATATACCTCAGAGGTCACACTCTTTATCCCCCCTTTTATTATTAATTTTAATGAACATTTACAGAGACTTTTTATTCCCATTGATTCATTGTTACATTTTTCTCCCTGCCCACCTATCCTCTGCCCAGTTCATTCTTGTCTTTGAAAAGTAAAAGAAAAATTTTTTCTTTGTTATACAGTCCTCTCCGCATCCCTAGTTCACTCCGCTGTGCAGCCTTCATTCTGGACTCTTGTCATGACAATAATACCCAATCATATATTGCTTTTAAACAGTTCTCTCCCTCACCTGTTTCAATGCAGTATACGTAATTTATCCCCTCTTTCTCAGTCTCCCTCCAACCCTGATTAGTCCTATTCTACAACAGTGGCATTATGCAATATTTGTCCTTTTCTGACTGAGATATTTCACTCAGCATAATGTCCTCCAGGATCACCCATTTTGTAAAATATTTCATGAGTTCCATGGTTTTCAATGCAGCATAGTATTTCATTGTGTGAATATACCAGAGCTTCTCTATCCATTGGTTTGCTGATGGACACGTAGGTTGTTTCCAACTCTTTGCTATTGTGGACAAAGCCGCAGTAAACATGGGTGTGCAAGAGGTTACACTCTTAACCACTACTCTACTTAAAAGCAAATTCTAATGTTGCTTTCCTCAGGTTTATATCCAAGCTCTGCCATTTATCCACTTATAATGTATAAATACCATTAGTCAATTACATGTCTTCTCTTTCATAGTTTACTCATCATCGTACTATATTGCAGGTAACCTGACTTTGTCCAGAGTAAAATATAGTAAACTCCGTATTTTTAGCTATTCATTAATAAGATATACTTAGTGTACCTACTATGTGCTTAGGGAGCTCTAGTGGCCTAGTGCCAAGAAGCTGTGCTGCAATCCCAAAAGCATACTGTTCAAGGTCACCAGCTGCTCTGCCGGAGAAGGATGGGCAGTCTCTTCCTTTGTGATTAACTGCCTCTGCAAACCTGTCAGAGGGTCAGCTATGGGTTGGTTCCTACTCTATGGTATACAAGTTCAACAATTATGTGTTTACTCTTTCATGAAACATTTATAATGTTCAGTTTTTTTCTGAAATTACACAGTTTCTTGAGTGTGTGGTCCTAAAACTTGTAGATTGATAGAAAATATGTATACTCAGATCATCTCTCCTTCTGTGATTGAACTTGAAAAAAGAGCTTAGGTAGAGAAGAAAAGATTGCTGTTGATTCCTGTTGTAGATTACATAATCAAATCAGAGAAATTACAGTAAATTATCCTTTAATTGAAATATGACCAGTTTTGTTTGGAAAGTTTCTTGTTTGATTTGACCAAACTTGTACCTTTAGGGGTTAGACCTATATGGAGCAGGTAGGGACACCAGCACCAACTCAGCCAGCCACGTCCACTAAATTAACCCTGGTTATTAGTGAAATGATAAATTTGGCAGCCAGATTATCCTGATATTCCCATGTCAATATAGCTTTTAAATAAACAGAAAAAAAACCACAAAAAACCCTGAGCTGTGACACTATTAGCAAAGAAGAGAAGGGGGAAGAGGAAAAAGAGTTAAGTAGGTTTTTTTTTGTTGATATGTGCCCTCAAGTAGCTTGATAGAAAGTGAAATAAGATTTGAATAAAGAACTGACAGAAGAATTGAGAGAGTGCTATAAGCTCCTACTTTTTCTCTAGGCGAAGGATGTGTTGCTTCTCCTTTAAATGTTGTTTTATTTTTGAGAGTGTACACAGCAAAATATGCACCAATTCAACAGTTTCTCTATGTACAATTTAAGTCACATACATTAATTACACTCTTCAAGTTGTGCAGCATTCTCACCCTCTTTTTCTGAGGCATTGATCCCTTATTAACATAAATTCACAACCCCCTAAGATTGCTAATTAATCTTTTGAGTTGCTGATGTAAATTTGATGCTATGTAAATAGTTCTTAAAAGAACTTAATCCTTAAGACAGACCTTTTTTTAGGACCTAAGCTAAAATATTATTTCATTTTAAAAAGACTTCAGGGACTATTTTTTGTTTAAAGTTTAAATATTATCTCAGGCATTATTTTCAGGGATTCACTTTAGGGAAGCCCTGGTGGCTTAGAATTGTGCTGCCAAGCAAATGTATATGATTTGAATCCTCCAACTGCATCATGGGAGGAAGAGGGGCAGTCAACTCTAGCACACTTCATTACCTCTGAAGACCCACTGGATGGTCAGCTGTGGGTCAGTTCTGACTCCATGAAGCACAATAGCAACAAGAACAAACATCCACTTTTGATGGCTCCAAATAGTCTAGCTTCCATGAGAATTTTAAAATCTGATCTGAAAAAAAGAAAAAGAAAAAAAAAATCTGATCTGAAGTTTGCCTCTTTCAGACAGGATTCTTCTCTGGAATTTTTTTGGTACTGATTTATTTACAAAGTTTGAATACATTGTTTTTCACACAAGATCTTTCCCATTTTCTCTGGAATTTTCTAAAATTGTGATTTAATTGAAAGTTTATAAAACATTAATTTTTTTTATTCAGTTATACATACTCTTTGTTTCTTAACATCAGTTAAGCTACTCACAATGTTATAGCCCTTTTCCACTTCCTGCTTGTAATTTCATTTTTTAAAATCCTCCTATCCTATTTTCTCCTGCCTTTAGGGATTTATCCTTAGGCAGATGCTGCTCTTTTTGCCCTTATGTGGTTAGTTATTCTAAAAAGTGAGTGAGTGAGTGTCTTCCTGGTGTTAATTGCTCACCTTCTAAGCCTATGTATTGTTTAACTGGTAGTTGATCCAAGCTAGTGAATTTTGTTCCAGATTTGAAGAATGGCTAAGGGCCACAGTCTTGGGATTGGGTCAGTAAGCTTGGCCTTTTTTATGTTTCCGAGTTTTCTTCTACATTTGCCCACTGTATTCAGGATCTTCTGTGATTCTTTGAGAGTGATCAGCAGTGGTGTTGAACATCATCAAATTTCATGATCTCAGGGGGTTGGAAGTTGAGCTTCCTGTGGTCCATTTGTCCTTTGCTTCTTTGGACTAGTTATTTTAGTATCTCTTTGCTTTTCTTCCTCCTTCTTTGTTCCGGACAGGGAGAGACCATAGTTTTACTTTAAATTACTGTTTACAAGTTTTAAGACTCCGGTCACTGCTCAGCAAAATAGTATGCAAAACTTAATGGACTCTAGTATGCCAGTGAACCTTGATGTTCCCCAGGACTACGGTTCCAAGGCCCCAGAACAAGGAAATCATTCCCTCCGTATGTTTAGTTAGGATTAAGAAGCTTGTAAGATATTATCCCTGTTGACTCTATACTTCTATGGAATCTTTCTCTAAAATGTTCAGTTATGTAGCTAGGGACCATCTGGTCCTTCTCATCTTATGGCAAAGACGGGAAACTGTTCATGACAGTAATTAGTCACATATTCCATCTCCTCTTCCTGATCCTGGCTGTCATTCATTCTTTCTTGGCCCAAATGAATAGAGGCCAATTATTATTGTATGGATGGCCACTTGTAACCTGCTTTTTTTTTTTTATGGTGGAATAAGTTTATACTTATGTACAGAAGAGTCGGTGTGTACATCAGCCCAGTTTGGTGGCGAGTTCTTTGGCCTTGGCCTTCTCCAGCTTGGCAGTGCCGGCCACTGACTTGGGCCCCAGGACGTTGTCTCCCCATTGGCGGCGGATCTCATCACATCTGTCATTGTAATTGCTTCTGATGGTTTCTACCAGCTTCGCCAGAGCGCCTTTATCTTCCGGGTTCACCAGAGCGCCTTTATCTTCCGGGTTCACCTGCGTGAAGGCAACAGTGGTGCAGGTCTACCAGTGGACGAGGTGGCCCAGCCTGGCCTGGGCCTTGATGATGCAGTAGGAAACACCCACACAAGACCAGCAGGAAGACCACCAGCTCTATGGGGTCCATGTCATATGCGATCACCACCAGTTGGGCCTTCTTGTTCCCCACCAGGATGGTGATTGTATTCACCCCAGCACGGAGGACAGGGGGCCTCTTGGTGGGGGTGTCTCCTTTGCCAGCAGCCTTCCCTTCTTTTCAGCCTGGGCCAGCAGCCTCTGCTTGTTCTCCTTCTTGGTCTCTGGTCAGTACTTGTGGGCTAGCTTCAGCAGCTGAGTAGCTCTCTGGAGGTCCAAGGTTTGGGTAGACTGGTTAATAGTGGGTGGCACCTTGAGTTGTTTGTAGAGGATTGTCTTCTGCCGCTGCACCCAGATGTAGCAGGGCCATTTGAAGAAGAGGGTAAGGTCCCTTTTGTGTTAAGGTCCCTTTTGTGTTGAATGTCCTGCCCGATGCCAAAGTTTTTGGGTCTTTTCTCGAATAGGGGATTCACCACCTTCTTGGCCTCCTGCTTCTTGACCATGGCTCCAGGGCCACCTTCTTCACCTTGGCCTTTCCTTTCGGCATCTTGGGTGGGTGGGCGAGAGAGAAAAAGCCACTTGTAAGCTTTTAAGACACTAGGCATTGTGTAATGAACTAGGAGGAAGAACAGAAGCATTAAAAAAATAAATGGGTCAGTTAATTGTGATGTCCATGAAACTGTGGCACTGACTATGTTTTTAAAAGAAGACTGACATGGGCTCTGTTTGGTTATTTTAATAGTGCAATTGTGACATATGTCTTAATTTTTCATTATTTGAGTTTTATATCATAGATCCTGACAGGTGTGTGTTCTTATCCTCTTTATAGTGCTGAGGCTTTCTACAAATGCAGGCCAGTGGAAAGAAGCAGCCAGCAAAGTGACCCATGCACTGGTTAATATCAGGTAAGGAGTGAGAATTTATCTCTTTAAGAGTTCCTTGGCTCATCTTGAGGTTTATTGTACCCTTGTAGATGGAGTGTATTGAACACTACTGCTATTTTAAGTGCTGATGTCTGTAGGAGTGAAAGAAATTGCCATCCTTAATCAAGCAAAGCAAGAGTGCATGATATTTTTATTTTGTTGTATTGAAATAGTTTATAATGCTTCTATTCTATGAATTTTCTTACTAAGAGGTGGTCTTTTTAGGCATCTATGTTGCCAAATTGTTTTCTGTGAACAGGCTGCCTAAAAGCTTTTCTTTGGAATTTCTTTCTGCAATTGTCTATGACTTAAAGAATGAATGACTCCTGGGGATCTGGAACTTTTGACATTTTACTTTATGTGACCATTTCTGTTTGTGGTAAACAGAGGCAAAAGGAGCTCATGGGGCTAAGTAATTTTTTTCTTTTTTCTGATATAGTTAGGCAATTACAGAGCGCTGTACTGATTAAATAAAATTGTATCCGATACGGAGGTGAATAAAGTCTTAAGGATATACTATTGAGTCACAGTAGTGAGCTGTTTGTAGATAGAGAAGAGAAAGTGCTTTATGAAATCTCCATCTGACTTTTTCTTTCATTCTTTGCTGCCTTTGTGCCAATGATTTTCTATTTCCTCAACAGTTATTAAATTGTTCTTGCAAACAATTGAAAAATTAACATTGGGGGGGGAAAGAGGCAAACCCAACAGATGGGAAACTTGATTTAGCTCCAGATGTAAGTCTTGCCAGACATTCCCAGTAATAGCAATGCATATTTACAACTTGGTATAGAGTGTGATGGGTGACAGAACTGGTATGCAATGTTTATTACTATATCTTTCTTTCCTTCTCTCTTTTTTTTTAAGATAAAATTTCTGGTCCTTGTTTTGATTTACTACAGTTAAAACATCTGGGAATAAACGAAAAAGTGTGAAATGTGTTGGACAGGGAGTGCTGAGATGAGAGAGCTTGGGGGTGAAATATGCTAACAGGATTGCATTGAAGTTTGATCTGCCTTATCTGTCTGCAGAGACATTTTTCAGCCAAGACAATTTTATAAATTTGGCAAATAAACACAAAACTGCACCTAGAAAATAAACCAGATATAGTGATGAAGTCTTATGATAAATGTGATTTGTGTGTGTGTGTGTGTGTGTGTGTGTGTGTGTGAAAAATTAGAAATTACAAACTGCCTTCTCTCAAACATTCCCTTTGTGACCCAAGGACAGTATGACAAATGTGGATGTTTGAATGAAACACCAGATTCTGATCAGAGCATGAGGCACAAATGGGTGTAATTTATGTTGTTCTTATTTATTCGTGTATTTATTGGGCTTTCCAGGCAGCTCTTTTTCTTGGGGGTGGGGTGGGGGCTTGTTTCCTTTGCTCATGTTCCTTTATGCCTGTTTAACTTTTATTTTGTTGCTTTTCCTTTCACTGGTTGTGGCTTTGCTGCTGTTCTTATTCTTCCCGAGGGATATCAAACCGCTGATTTAAGCTCTTAGTCTTTTTTCTGAATAGCCCAGAAAGAACTAGAATGAGCCATACACAGGTGCAAGTTACTGTAACCTCTTCTTTCTCTTTCCAAATTCTATTAGGCGTATATCTTTCTTTTTATTCTCACATTTTTCTGATAACAGTAACATTATAGCCACTAATTTTGATGAATTAGACATGTAGTATATGCTCAAAGTATCAAATACCTAGCAAGTTTTCTCAAGAGATGAATTAGAATGCTACTTATTCACACAAAATGGAACCATGGTGGGACAGAGTGTAACATAATTATGCTGCTAACCAAAGGTCAGCAATTCAAATCCACCAGACACTGAAGGAGAAAGATGGTATAGATTCTGATGGATGACAGCACTGGGATGCAGTTAATCTCTTAAAGATTTACAATGTTGGAAACCTGATAGAAGGTCATGATGAATTGGAACTAACTCAGTGGCAGTTGGTTTGACTTTGATTATCACACTAAGGCTGAAACAGGAAAATAATGTTTTAAAATTTTTTTTATTATGAATTTCAATGAAAATTTACAGAGACTTTGGATTTCCATTGTTGC
>NW_006399756.1:29020529-29033230 GCF_000299155.1 Elephantulus edwardii
TGGAATTGCTGGGTCAAATGGTATCTCTATTTGCAACTTTTTGAGAAAGCGCCATACCGCCTCCCATTGTACACTCCCACCAACAGTGAATAAGGGCTCCAGTTTCTCCACAACCTCGCCAGCATTTGTTGCTTGCTGTTCTGATAAATTTTGCTATTCTGACTGGGGTGAGATGATATCTCATAGTTGTTTTTATTTGCATCTCTCTTAGAGCTAGGGATTTTCAACCTTTCTTCATGTGCCTGTCAGACATATGAATTTCTTCTTTGGTGAAGTGTCTGTTCATATCCTGTGCCCATTTTTCAACTGGATTATTTACCTTTATCTTGTGATAAGGAAAAATATTTATGGTGATAAGTCTGTAGAGACTTCAGTGTTGGCATAGAAGAAGAGCTTGATGATCTTTTTTCAGGAGATTCCACATCCTTTAAAACCTTGGTGGAGCAGTTCTCTTGTACACCTGAGTCGCCATAGATTCATATTGATTTGACAGCAACTAACAATGGCATGCACTATTTCTTTTCATTTAGTGTCATACCTTGTGCTGCTCTTTCATATATATATTGTTTTCTTTAATCATCACAACTCTGTAAAGTATGTAGCAATATATGTTTTTTAAAAATATACTTTATAGTAATGAGGAAACATTATTAAATAGAGTATAAATTACTGAAGGCCCTACCGATGTTAAATATCAGAATTAGGAAGTGACCACTAGTCTTCTAATTCCAAATCTGAAGTTCTTTCCTTCATACCACAGTGTTTCCTTCTCTGGAATTGCATGAAAGACTACCCTCAAGATAAATCACTCATCATGATGTATTAAAGATATTTGGATTATGGAAATAATATTATTGTTTGGTCTACCATTTACTCTGTGACCATTAGGAAGTTACTTAACTTTTTTTCTCCCATCTATGTAATGAGAATATGGTGACAACAATATGGTTAGTAACAAAATGGTTACTAACTTTCATAATGTAAAGAGCAACAATGAATGAATGGAAATCTAAAGTCTTTGTAAACTTCCATAAACCACCACCACCATAATGTAATGTATGTGAAAGCATTTGTTACTGTTAGGTGCTGGGCAATTAAGTAAAAACTTCATAGCAAATCTGTGAACAACAGATGAACCCTGCCCTATCCTGCGCCATCCCCACAATCTCTGCCATGCTCAAGACTTTTGTACTCATTATGTCAGTCCATCTCTTTGAGGATCTTCCTTTCTTTCTCTGACCCTCTTTTTTTTTTTTTAATGTGTGTACCTTCAAACTGGATCTGACTGGTACAGGAGGCGACGGTCCCTCCTTCTTCAGCAGAGCATCTGGTAGATTTGAACCGCGCACCTCTGGGATTGCAATGCAGTTTCCTGCCACTAGGCCACCAGAGCTCGCCCTGACCCTCTTTTTTAAGGACTTATACCTGTTGAAAATATGCTTAAAGTATGTGAGATGAAGTTTCACTACCCTTACCTCTTATGGAGCACTCTGCTTGAACTTCCTCAAAGACAGACTTACTTGTTTATTTAGTAATCTTTGCCAGTACCACAATTCAAAGTCCTCAATTCTTCTTAGATCTTCTGTTTCAATCTTTCAGATGCATACAAACCAACTGAAAATACCCTGGCTTAAATCAGGCATTCCTTAGTCTTTAAGATCCTTGACAATAGGTTTCTCTAATGCAGTGTGACTTTTTATTGCTTGACGGCTGCTACCAAGGGTATTAATTATGGAGCCAAATAAAATTAATTTCTTATTAACTTCAACATTTTCTTTATCTAACATGATGTTGCCTGCTGGTCTAGTGTGAGAATTTTGGTTTTCTTTTTTTAAAAAAATTAATCTTTTTTGTGTATGTACCATCAGATTTGATCTGACTGATACAGGAGGAGATTGCCCCTCCTTCTCCAGCGGAGCATCTGGTAGATTTGAACCGTGCATCTCTGGGATTACAGTGCAGCTTCTTGCCACTAGGCCACCAGAGTGCCCTCAGAATTTTTGTTTTCTTAATGTTCCGGGTGGCTCCTTGGAGGCAAGGATTCTGAGGCTCTGTCTGACATACTTTGGATATGTTGTGAGGAGAGACCGGTCCTTGGAGAAGGACATCATGCTTGGGAGGGTGGAGGGACAGCGCAGGAGGGGAAGGCCCTCTAGGAGGTGGATTCATTCAGTGACTGGGATAATCGGGATGGGAGTGTCAGAGACAGTGCGATTGGCACAGGACAGAGCAGAGTTTAGGGCTGTTGTACATAGGGTAGCTATGAGTTGCAAGCGACTCGACGGCACTTAACAAAAACAACAATAGTGTTGAGATGTAACCCATATTGAAGGCTGCAGCCTTTGATCTTCTGTAGTAAAAGTGCTTCTTCAAGTTTTCTTAACTTTATGCAAGCAAGATTGTGCCATCTGCATAATGCCAGTTGTTGAGTCTTCCTTCAATGCCTCAGTCTTCTTCATATAGTCCAGTTTATCAAATAATTTGTTCAGCATGCAGAGTGAATTGGTATGGAGAATATAACCCTGACATACACCTTTTCTGGTTTTAAATCAGGCAGTGTTCCCTTGCTGTATTTGGACAACTGCATTTTGGTCTGTATAGATTTTGCAAGAGCACAAGTGAGCATTCTGAGATTCCCATTCTTCTCAATGTTAGTCAAAATTTGTTGTGATCCACACAGTCAAATATATTTGCATAGTCACTAGAACACAAGTATACAACTTTCTGATATTTTCTACTTTCAGCCAAGATCTATCTGACATCAACAATGATATGCTTCTTTCCACAGCCTCTTCTCAACTGAACTTGAGTTTCTGGCAGTTTTCTGCTGTTTTTTAATACTCTTCAGGATTTTATTTGTATGTAATAGTAATGATATTTATTGTCTGATAATGTCTACAGTCTTCATTTTGGAATGGATCAAATAAAGACTTCTTCCAGTCAGTTGACCAGGTAGTTTCTTCTAAATATTTTGGAAGGGACTGTTTAGTAAGTTTGGGACAACATCTGTTGCTGAAACACCACTATTGGTATTCCTGGGGCCTTTTTTCCCTCAACACTCTCAGGGCAGCTTGAACTTCTTCCTTCATTGCTACTGGTTCTTGGTCATATGGTACTTCCTGCTATGTTTCAGTGTTAGTACAATGGTTCTGTGTATTCCTTCCATATTCTTTTGATGGTTCTTACTTCATTTAAAATTTTGTCCATAAAATCCCTCATTTTTGTGGCTTGAGGCATAAATTTATTCTGTGCTGCAGTCCCAAAGGCACATGGCTTGAATATACCAGCTGCTCCACAGGAGATGGATGGACAGTCTGCTCCCATGCAGTTAACTGCCTCTGAAAACCCACTGAAGGGTCAGCTGTGGGTCATTACTGACTTGATGGTACACAGCAACCGCGGTTCTTTTAGCTTAAGAATGACTGAGTGTGTTCTGCTCTTTTGATTGTCTAACCCCAGTTCCTTGCACATTTTGTTATACTACTTTGTCTTCTCAAGCTGCCCTTTGAAGTCTTCTGTTCAGCTTTAGCATTCATTCCCCATATTTGGCTGCTTTATCTTCCAGTTCAAGTTTTCAGAGTCTTTTCTGACATTCCTTTTGTTCTTTTCTTTCATCTCTACCTTTGTAATGACCCTTTGCTTTCTTTGTGGATGAAGCTTTAGGAGTTTTGGTCATTAGAGTTCAGTGCATCAAAGCTGTTCTTGATATAGGTTTGAAATTCAGGTTGGATTGATTCAAAATCATACCTTGTTTCTTGTGGAGTGGACTAGTTTAACTTTCTTCACTATCATAATTTGCATATGAATAGTTGATTTATTTATTTAGTCCGTAGTCACCCCTTGACCTTGTTTTTACAGCTAATATTGAGCTTCTCCACCATATTTCCACATATGTAATCAGTCTGATTCCTATATAGTCCTTTAGATGAGGTTCATATGTGTAGTATCCCTTTATGGTTCCAAAATAATTATTTGCAGTAAATACAAATCATTGATTGGACAATATTCTGTCTTTCGAACTCCTTCCTCATTTTGTTTTCGAACTAACTTTCTGTTTCCAGCTTTTTCATCTTTGTGACCACTTATTATTAGAGTATCTTGATTGCATATTTGATCAATTTCAGACTTCACAAGTTGGTAGAAATACTCACTTTATCTTTGGCTTTAGTGTATTTGACTAATGATTGTATTAGTAGGTCTCTCTTCTTTGTATGTGGATATTATTCTATCACTCATAGCATTGCAGTTTAGGATAGATCTTGAAATGCTTTTTGACCATGAATGCACATAATTCCTCTTCAGTTTTTTATTCCCAGCATAGTAGATCATGTGATTGTCCAATCCAGAATGACCAATACCAACTTATCTCAGATATAATGCCTAAGGTGTTGACTTTATGCATTCTATTTAATTTTTGACAACTTCCAATTTTCTTATAGTCTTACTTTGTATATTTCATGTTTCATTTACTAATGGATGTTTGCAACTTTCCCCCCTTTTTTTGAGTCTGGCTACATCAGCATATGAAGATCCTTCATTGGATAAAAGCTTCACTCCATCTCTGTCATGGTCATATCTCTACTTCAAAGAGATAGTTCTTCCAATACTTGGCTATCTGTGTACTGTATTGAGGTGGCTTGCATGTTGCTGCAATGCTGGAAGCTATGTCACTCATACTTCAAATACCAGCAGGGTCATTTATGGTGGGCAGGTTTCAGTGAAGCTTCCAGATTAGGATAACAACAGGACTGACTGTACACTTCTGAAATAATAGACCTTCAAAAACCCTATGGATAACGGAAGCACATTGTTGGTTGTGGTGCTCAAACAGTGAACCCCTCAGATTGGAAGGTGTTAACAAACTCCAAAGGATGCTGTAAGATGTTCAACTATTGATCACCAAGCTGGTTATCAGACATTGAGCATGGAAAAGCTTAGTATTCAAATTGTTAATTAAAATAGTATACACCTTTACGTTGCTTCTCAGGATTGTTTGTGTTGATCTCACACCAGGAAAGGATTTCTAAGGTACGTCAGGCTGGAGACTAAGGTGCGCCTGATCCAGGCTATGTCGTTGTTCTTGTTGTTGTTATGTGCCGTTGAGTCGCTTGTGACTCATAGTGACCCTAAGTACAACAGCCCTAAATGCTGCTCTGTCCTGTTCCAGTTGCACTGTCTCTGACACTCCCATCCCAATTACCCCAGTCATTGAATCATTTTACCTCATAGAGGGCCTTCCCCTCCTGCACTGTCCCTCCACCCTCCCACGCATGATGTCCCTCTCTAAGGACCGGTCCCTCCTTACAACATGTCCAAAGTATGTTAGACAGAGCCTCAGACTCCTTGCCTCCAAGGAGCCGTCTGGTTTAACCCTTTCCAGGATGAATCTGTTTTCCTTCCTAGTAGTCCATGGTATTCTCAATACTCTTCTCCAGCACCACAGCTCAAAGGCATCAATTCTCCTTCTATCCTCCTTAGTCATGTCCAACTCTCTGATGCATAACAAGTGATAGCAAAGACCGTGGCCTGTATCAGATGCACCTTAGTCTCCAGAGAGACACCATTGCTCTTCAGTACTTTGGAGAGATCCCTAACAGCAGACTTTCCTATGGCAGTACGTCTTTTAATTTCCTGGCTACTGGTGCCAAGAGTGTTGACTGTGGAGCCAAGCAAACTAAAGTTGTGAACAATCTCAATCTCTTCACCATCCATCCTGATGCTGCCAATTGGTGAAACAACATATGAGCAAGAGTCTATGGTGATGAAGGAAGAAGTTCAGGCTGCTTTGAAGGAAATAGCAAAAAATAAGGCCCCAGGAATAGATGTTATACCAGTTGACCTATTTCAGCTAACAGATGCTGCCCTGGATGTGCTCACCAAGTTGTGCCAAGAAATCTGGAGAACAACCACTTTGCCAGCTGACTGGAAGAGATCTATATTTGTTCTCATTCCAAAGAAGGGTGACCCAACTGAGTGTGGAAACTACAGAACAATATCTTTAATTTCATCTTCAAACAAGGTTCTACTGAATAATATTAAAAAAAAACAACTGAAACAGCACATTAGCAGAGAACTGCCAGAAGTCCAGGCTGGGTTTAGAAGGGGTCGTGGTACTAGGGATATTGTAGTTAATGTTAGGTGGATCTTAGCTTGAAAGCAGGGAATACCAGAGGAATGTATATCTGTGTTTCATTGACTGTGTAAAGGCGTTTGACTGTGTGGACCATAACAAATTGTGGCTAACTCTGAGAAGAATGGGAATCCCAGAACACTTGATTGTGTTAATGCGAAACCTATACTTGGACCAAGAGGCAGTCGTCAGAACAGAGCAAGGAAACACTGAATGGTTCAAAATTAGGAAGGGCGTATGCCAGGGATGTGTCCTGTCTCCATACCTTTTCAACCTGTATGTAGGACAGATTATCCAAGAGGCTGGGCTCTATGAGGAGAAGTGTGGTGTCAGGATTGGTGAAAGATTCATCAACAGTCTGTGTTATGCAGATGACAGAACCCTGCTTGCTGAAACTGAGGAGGACCTGAAGTGCTTGCTGCAGAGGGTCAAGGACTGCAGCCTCCAGTATGGATTGAGGCTCAATGTCAAGAAGACAAAGATTCTCACCACTGGACCAATTGGCAGCATCCAGATCCAGGCTATAGTCTTCGCAATTACGTGCTATGCATCAGAGAGTTGGACAGTAAATAGGGATGATAGAAAGAGAATTGATGCCTTTGAGCTGTGGTGCTGGAGAAGAGTGTTGAGTATACCATGGACTGCTAGGAGAACAAAGAGGTTTGTCCTGGAGAGGGTGAAACCAGAATGCGTCTTAGAGACAAGGATTCGTAAGCTTCATCTGACATACTTTGGGCATGTTGTAAAGAGGGACTGGTCCTTGGAGAGGGACATCATGTTCCGGAGAGTGGAGGGACGGCACAGCAGAGGAAGATCCTCGATGAGATAGATTCTGTGAGTGGAGTGGTCGGAATGAGTGTGTTTGAGACGGCGAGGTTGGCACAGGATAGATGGCATTTAGGGCTCTTGTACATAGGGTCATTGTGAGTCGCAAGCAACTCGATGGCACATAACAACAACAATGAACTCTTGGTTCCCTTTCTCTAGTGTTGTCTTGATAGACATAGAAAGATATTTATAAACCCTTTGTGACCAGGCTGGTTTGCTAGTTGATGATGGCTACAAATTATGTCTTCAGGATCTTCCGGGTTGCAGTGTTAGATACATAAGGTAGTATCTCCTCAGCTGATGAAAGACAGCAGAGAACTTGTAGAAACTTCTGTTTTTTGGGACCTAGATTGTGACAGTAAAAAATTAAATATACTCAAGGCCTGACTTTGCTTTTTTTACTTGTCTTTCTAGAGTTCATCATGCCTGTTCTTTAATTGTCCAAGTTATTTATGTTTAAACAATTTGTCTTTCTTCCTATTTGATCCTTCAGCAAGATTCTTACAATGCTGCTGGTTAGAAACTGCTATTTTTATTGTAGCACCTGATGTCACCAACATAGAGAGCCGTATGTGTTTTTCCTCTCCTCAAGAGGAAATTGTTTTAGTTCTTTGCCATCAGAAAAAGAAAATATTGTTGCCTCATTTGTAAAATTCCAGTAGTAGACATAATGCGGCTTTAGCTGCTTCTATAGATATAATGGTCTACAAAGCGATGCTCAGAGTAATCATTTGTAGAACAGGAAGGAAAATATTTGGGAAGGTTTACTCAGAAACTTCTGTGCTAAGTATTTCCAGCCATTACTTAGCTGCTCTGGCTCAGTGAGAACCTGAGCTTTTAGGGAGATGTCTGCTGCCTGCTACCCTAATTGGTCAGAAATGGAAAAGAAAAATATTAGACTAAAATCTGACCTTCATCTCACCAAATACTTTCAAGGTAAGTCATTTAAGGCCCATAATTTCTTGAAGTTACTATCTTAATGTTTAAACTTTTTTATTCAATGAGCATTTTATTAGCACTAAGTTAAAAATCCTGTTCTTGAGGCTAGAGATAGAAATGTGGTTGAATCACTGCAAATGTGTTTTCTTGATCTGTAATTTTCTCATGGTTGATAGTTTTAACTCTGATTCACAATTAATATGTTAAACATAACTAATGCTCTGAAATTATGCAGTGAAGAATGTTAAAAAAGCCAACAATTTATCTGTTTATCACACACTAAACTAATAACCAAACCTACTGCCATCAAGTCAGTTCCTACTCCTAAAAACTCTGTTAACCAGCATGGAACTGTTCCATTGGATTTCCAAGTCTGGAATCTTTGTTTACAGATGCAGACTGTTCAGTCTTTCTCTAGTGGAGTTGTTAGAGGACTCGAATCATCAGTCTTTTGATTAGCAGCTAAACACTTTAACCACTGTGCCATCAGGATTCTTTGTATTTTAAAACACATACACACTTACTCTCTTTTTATTTATTGCTGTGGTTAATGGCAAGCCTGGAGTTTGGAAAGAGAATTGAGTGCATTTCTGTTAAATGCTTTAGTTGTTCTCCCATTAAGTTGACCTCCTGCATCTCTGTTTTCTTGTTAGTCTTTTTGTTCCACTGCTGAGGTGGGTCTGTCCCACCCCTACCTCCACCCCTGTTACCCTGTTTATATGTTTGCGTAGTTGTTTCTCTTGACCCTGAAAAATACTCAGAAGGAAAGCTGTAAGTGTACAATTCTTCTGAGAAGACTAAGGAACAAGAATAGATCTCAGCAGCCTCTAGAGAAGGGGTTTTGTTGAGGATAACGTACTTTGGAACAGGCAATGTATGAGATTCTGAAAGCCGAGAAAAATAGGCTCTCAGGCAGTAATTAGGGAGCATACATGTTGACCCTCACTGTTGTTGATTGCTACAGTGTTAGAGTTGGAAATATTCGCCAGCCCAAGTCTCCCAACTTCCTTGCTTCATAACCATAAATGTTTTATCAAAATGGATGCTGATGAATTGAAAGGAGGAAGAGTTTGACCCTCAGGCACTTTAGCTGAAGACTACGGCTTAGTAAATACAGACTAAAATGAATAATGATACTGACTGAGCAATGGGGCTGGTGATTCTTGAGTAGCAGGGAGTATATGAACATAACCTTCTATTTAGCTCATCTGCTTTAAGGTGGCAGGTAGGCTCAGATTAGCCCCTGAGTTAGTATTTTTCAGTAGTGACGTTTCTCCTGGTAGTCAGATGCTGCTGATCTCTCATTACAGAGGATGAAAAGCATTATTCAGATTAACACAAAACACCAAAATGAGGTTCTGTAATGCTGTTTTCCCCATGACTGGGAACATTACATACTATTCTAATAGTCATTATGCCTTAATCTCTTAAGACTGCAGCTAGAAATTAAGAGAGAAAAAAAAGAAAAAGGAGAAAACAAACAAGCAAACACTGAATTCTGAGTGATTAATAATCAGCTTTGCCCCAACTTGGTTAATGATGTGAAATAAAGTTTTGTGTTATGTCATAGCTGGGCAGGGCTAACCACACTACCATAAAGAAGTTTTGGCTTAGGAGATTCAGATCTTTAAAATGTAATATTAAGATTTTCCTTTGAAAGCTGCTATGATTTTAGGTGAGTGTGACTGTTACTTAACTGATTAGAAAAAGAAATGGAGCCTTTCCATGTTTCTTCTGCATGTCCCCGTTACATTTTATTTAGATAATCCTACTTTGCCCATTAAAAAAACCTCAAACCCTCAGAAAGATGTTTATTTGTGTTTTATTGACTATGCAAATGCGTTTGACTATGTAGATCATAATAAATTATAGATCTCAGAAAACTTAGTTGTGCTTGTCATGTAAAACCTATATATAGACCAAAAAGCACTTACGTAAACAGTAAGGGAACTAGGTATGCAACAGGAATATATCCTTTCTCCTTATTTATTTAATAATACTGAACAAATCATTCGAGAAGCTGGACTGTATGAAAAAGAATGAGACATCAGGATTGGAGGAAGACTTAGAATAACCTGCATGATGCAGAAAGTGAAGACTTGAAGCATTTACTGAAGAAAAGCAAAGATTACAGCCTTCAATATGAGTTATATATTAACATCAAGAAAACCAAATCCTCAACACTGGCCCAATAGGTTCCACTGTGATACTTGAAGGAAGGATCCATCTTTCAAGAGTTTCATTTGACTTGGCTCCATAATCAAACAGCAGTCAAGAAATTAAAAGATACGGAGCTCTAGTAGCCTCGTGGCAAGAAGCTGCGCTGCAATCCCAAAGGGGGGCGGTTTGAACCCACCAGATGCTCGGCTGGGGAAAGAGGGGTGGCAATCTCCTCCTGTACCAGTTGGATCTGATTCAACACACACAAAAATAATAAATTTTTTTAAAAAAAAAGAAATTAAAAGATGTATTACGCTGGGTAAATCTGTTGTGAAGTGCTACCTCTTTAAAATGCTAAAGAGCCAGGATATCATTTTAAAGACTAAGATGTGCCTAGTCCAAGCCATAGGGGAGCTCTAGTGGTTTAGGGGTAAAGAGTGGCACTAACCCACAGTTAACACACAGTTTTAATCCACCAGTTGTTCCACAGGAGAAAGATTCACTGCCTCTAAAAACCCACAGGAGGGTCAGCTATGGATGGATTTTGACTCAGTGATACATAACAATAACAACAAATCCAAGCTATGGTATATTCATTTGCTCCCTATGCATCTCAATGATTAAAGAAGATGGAAGAATTATTGCCTTAAATTGTGGTGTTGATATAGAATATTGAATGGATTATTAAAAGAAAAATTTATTTTGGAGGAAGTGAAACCAGAGTAATCATTAGAGGTGAGGATGGTGAAACTTCATCTCGCATACTTTGGGCATGCTCTCAGGAAAAACTATTTATTCCTTGGAAAAAGACATGCTGGGAAAGATAGAAAGTGAGCAGAAGAGCGGAAGATTCTTGTAAGATGGATTGACATTGTGACTATAACTATGGCTCCATCGTAGTGGAGATTTTGAGCATAGTGCAGGATAGAGCAAATTTAGATCTTGTTTGTAGGGTTGCTGTGAGTCATAGCTGATTTGACAGCAACAACATTTTTGCTTATTTGTCTGTAGTTTAAAAGCATAATGTAGTAGTTAAAAGCAGAATCTCAGAAGTTAGATTGTCTATGTGAGCAACTTATTTAACTATTCTTTGCTTGAATTTCCTCTTTTGTAACGTGGAAATAATAATGGCTTCTGGTAATGGGTGGAGCTTCCCGACTAAATCAAGCCTGGAAGCAGGAACGGCATCCACTTCCGAAATGGCTTGCCTCCAGAAACTCTATGTACGAACAATGTTCAGACTGTTCGTTCATAGGGTCACTATGAGTCGTCTACAGCTCGACAGCATCAAACAACAACAACTGTGTCATTATGCTGATTAAATGATATGTCTAAAACCCTAAGAATAGTGCTGGTACATAGTGCTATGCAGATAGTGATTGATTTTGTTTGTTTGTTTGTTTGCCAGAAGCAGCTTCTGTTCTGATCTTCTTCATGGAACTTTGATCTAGACCAACAAACCTTTTATTTAACCAACTTTGATCTGTCCCTTGACCCCACATATGTGGATTTAATAATGACCATAGGTACAAAATTATATCCCATGAATAGCACTAGAACTTGAGCTGCTGGCCTATGCCTTGGCGTCGTTGATAGAAAACAGTTTTGAGCAGAGAAAGTTTGTGTTTTCCATCACTTCCAAACCTTTGAGAGGATATCTCACTCTTTAGCTTTAATACTTTTCAGATGAGAATCTGCTTTCTCACTTTCATTGTGATAAATCAGGTTGTACTTCCTGAGATTTTGTTCAAGGTAACATAAAATTGGAAACATTGTGGTGATGATTGCACAACTTGATGGGTATGATTAATGTCACTGAATTACTCATATAATGTCACTGAATTGTTCATGTAAACAATGTTGAAATGACAAATGTTACATGTATTTTACCACAATAAAAGAAAGAGAATGTGTCCCAAATCAATGTTTATAACTAAAAGGGCATTCACCTATGAGTTTTTAAATGTCTTGCCTCATATGTTCATTTACTAAAAACACTGACTATCGATTTTTTTTATTGATACCCTTTAACAGTTTGAGGAAGTGTCTGTTGAGTATTTTTATCATAAAAGGTCGTTGGATAATGTCAATATTTTTCCCATTTCTACTAAGGTGATTATGTGACTTTTCTTTCTTTTTCAACTGATATGGTGCATTACATTAATTGATACTTGGTTACTAAGCTGACCTTGCATTCTTGGAATGAATCTCACTTAATCATAACATATAATTCTTTTCATATATTGTTGCTGGGTTCATTTTGCTAGTATTTTGTTGTGTAATCTTGCATATATATTAAAAATAGATACCAGTCTTTGGTTTTCTTTTCTTGTGATGTCTTTCTTTGATTTTGGTATTATAGTGATTTTGGCCTCATAGAACAAGTTTAGAAATATTCACCACTACTACCACCCACCCTGCTTTTTTTTTTAAGAGTTGGCAAGCAAGTAGGATTCATTAGTCTTTAAAAGTGTGGTAAAATTTCAAGCAACAAATGCTGGCGAGGTTGTGGACTGTTGGTGGGAGTGTAAAATGGTGCAACCACCGTGGAAGGCAGTATGGTGCTTTCTCAAAAAGTTGGAAATAGAGATACCATTTGACCCAGCAATTCCACTACTGGGAATATACCCCAAAGAAACCATAA
>NW_006399756.1:29033905-29059854 GCF_000299155.1 Elephantulus edwardii
TTATATTTTATTTATATATCTCACAAATATCTCACAGATATTTTCTATTTTAACAATTTTAGTTGAACATACTGTGGACCACCAGGAGAACAAATCAGATAGTTCTGTCTTGCAGAGGCTTCTTGGAGGCAAGGATTTTAGAAGTTCCATCTAACATACTTTGGGCATGTGGCCAGGAGGGACTAGTCCTTGGAGAAGGACGTCATGCTTGGAAAGGTAGAGGGACAGTGCAGGAGAGGAAGACCCCAATGAGATGGATTGACAGGATAACTGTTGTTGTTGTTGTTGTAATGTGCCATCAAGTCACTTGCGACTCATAGCGACCCCATGTACAACAGCCCTAAACTCCGCAACTAGGGCAGTGGAATTAAGTGTGTCAGAAACTGTGTAACTGGTTCAGGAAAAGGCAGGGTTCAGAGCTGTTGTACATAAGGTCACCATGAATCCTGGGGGACTCAATGGCACATAACAATAAACAACAATATGTTCACCATGCTATATAAGCATCACCACCATTAACGATTTCCAAAGTTTTTCATTCCACTTAAGAGAAATTCTGTATTCCTTAAGCAAGAACTCTGTTTTCTGTTCTTTCTTGGCAACCACTAATAAACTTGGGTCTCTTTATTTTGCCTATTCTAGGTATTTCTTATAATTGTGATCATAGAATATTTTATCTTTTTGTGTTTGACTTTTTTCATTCAGCATGATGCTTGATAGCATTTACCAGATTAGCCTTCTGTGCTTGGGGACTTTTCTTTATAAACAGTTGGTTGTTATAAATTAAAATTTTCTGAATTTTAATGTGTATCTATGTATCCATGTTGGAACATGTATCAGAAAAAGACATATCAGGTAATCTTAATTCTGTCTTCCTAAGGGGGGAAAAAAAGCACAAGTTATTTTGCAGCATAAATCAGATGTTACCCAACACTTCTCATCATAAGAACCCAACCCTTTAAAGTAAATTCCAGCTCAGCAACTCTGTAGGGTAGTTAGAACTACCTACCTGGCTTTCTAAGACTATACTCCAAAACTAGTCTAAGAACAGAATGCCACATTTTCTCCCACATAGGGGACTAGTAGATTCCAACTACCAGCCTTTCAGCTAGCAGCTGAGTACATTATCTACTGCATGACTTTGATGCCTATATGATACATCATAACTATAAAATTTTAAATATAATATATGCTCTCTAAAAACCAGAATGAAATTAGGAATCAATAACAGAAAGAAAATTGGGAAACTCAATCAGTGAATTGAATAAGAAATTAAAAGATATTTTGAGATGAATAAGAATGAAGATTTAGCTATAGTAGTGATTAGAGGAAAATGTATAGCTTAAATTCCTCTGTTTAAAAAGAAAAAAAATGTGAAGTCAATATCTTACTATTCACCATAAATAATGGAAAAAGAAGAGCAAACTAAACTTAAAGCAAAGGGAAGAAAGGCAATAATAAAGACTGGAATGGAAATGAAATAAGACAGAAAAGAAAAGCAATAAAGAAAAAAAATCATTGAAACCAAAAGTTTGTTCTTTCATAATTGATCTTTGAACTTTGATCAGCTTAACTAGACTAGCAAAATGAGAGAAAAATGTAAAAAGGGGCATTGCTACACTTCAGAAACATTAAAAGTGATTATAAAGAAATAATTTTGACAACTGTTTGCTAATAATTTAGATAAATAATATGGAAAGTTTCTAGAAAGACGTGTTGTTGTTATGTGCCGTTGAGTCGCCTGTGACTCATAGAGACCCTGTGTACAACAACCATAAACCCATAGAACTGCTAAAACTTGTTGTTGTTGTTATGTGCCATTGAGTCACTTGTGACTCATAGCGACCCTGCGTACAACAGCTCTAATCCCTGCTCTCTCCTGTGCCAATCACACTGCCTCTGACACACCCATCCTCATTACCCCAGTCACTGAATCAATCCAGCTCATAGAGGGTCTTCCCCTCTTGCACTGTCCCTCCAACCTCCCAAGAAGGACCTGCCCCTCCTTACAACATGTCCAAAGTATGTCAGACGAAGCCCCAGAATCCTTGCCTCCAAGGAGCAGCCTGGTTTAACCTTCTCCAGGACTAAAACTTACTCATAAAAAAAATAGACCATCTGAACAGACCTGTAAGAAGTGAAGATACTCATATAGCTATCAGAGCTCTCCTTGTAGAACTAAAATCATAAAACGCCTAGAACAAAGCACAAGAGTTATTTCTTGTTACTCACTCCTTTTTGAAGTTTTCCTCCAAACTATGTAGTATTTTAATTTTTTAAAAACTTTTTTCACTCATGTCATTTTCCATGGAGTTTGCTCGAAGGCTTTCCATATACGTCTTAATTTAACAGGATCACCTTCAGATTTATGAAAACTCAATTCCAGTGAAATATAGAAATGTTATTCCTATAGCTCTCACACACATCCAGTGCTCCTTAAGTAGACTCTATTGTTCTTTTTTTAAAAAAAAACAAAAAACAACAACAACAAACAAAAACCAAACCATAAATAATGGAAAAGGGAGTATTTCATGTTTCTTATGCAAATGAGGATTCCCACTAAAAATTACTAATTAAAAAGAGGAATCCAATGTTGTCCACTTTATGTTGTCTTGATGCTAGAGTAGATGACAATGGAGAAGTCTGTTTTTAGACTTTAAATAGGTACTTTGTAGAAGATTTTCCCCATATACAGTGGCCTAGGAGTAAGGAGTTGCACTGCCAACCTGAAGGTACATGGTTCCACTCCACCAACTCTTCTATAAGAGAAAGATGGTCGGTCTCCTCCTGCATAGTTTACAGCTTCTAAAAACCCACTGGAAGGTCAGCTATGAGTCACTTTCAACTCAGTGGTATGGAACAAGAGCAGGTGCTAAACACAGCATTCTAAATCCTGCTTTTATTCCTTCTTTTCTTGTACTCATGTGTGAACATGCATAACTGGCGCTTGATGCTAGGATTTAACATTATTTAAAAAAGAATAGGTTTACATATAAAACTGAGAGGACTAGTGAGCATTTGTTTGAGAGGGTGTATAGTTTTGAAAGGATACTTTGATGATACGTGGATGAAAGAGTTTGTTGTTCTCTGTGTTCCTTTATGTCTGGAATCAGCAGTTTGAATAAAATGTTTTTGTCCTGTGCTGTCTTTTGCATCTCCTTTTCTTCCCATAATGGAAGGGCTGCAGATTGTGGCCTGGTTTTATTGGCCCAGATGAAGAACTATTTCTGGTTATGCCTCCTCAGAGTAAAAGGACTCAGCCCTGAACTTGGCGTTCTCTTCTGAATCAAGTTACTAGACTGTAAAACAGAAGGTTCTTCTTAATAACTTTCAGGTGCTTGTTCTAAGCATTGAGGCCTTCTAGGTTTGAAGCCTTCCTTACCCTTTTAAAAGACTTAGATTTCTTAGGAATGTCAATGGCCAACTTTAGGAAGTTTTAAGATCATTTTATTGTAATGGTAAGTTAGTGGACAGAAAGTTTGTCTGTATCTAATGACCTTGTTTTGAAAGTTGCTGTTGCAATTAATCTTTTTGCTTGTTAATTACACTGACATTTTTCTCTTTCTAAATGAATTATGCCCTGTACTTGAGGTTTTTGAAGGTAGAATTCCTTTGTGATTGAGCCAGTAACAGTTGAGTAGCTGCATCCTGTTGACTAAAGGTAACTAAGAGCCTTAGGCCTTGAGATAAATGGAAAGTGCTCTGTTCTAAGCAGACATTTGCATCTAAAATTGATGAGAGCACTAAAGAGGAATAGATGATGTACAGCTTCTTCCAAAATATTCCATTCTTTATTCCCAGGTATAGGAGTGAAAGCCCTTGTGTGGGGGGGTAAAAAAAAAAAACCAAAAAACACCCACAAAAACAAAAAAGAAGTCCCATATCCATTGCCTTTGAGCCATAATTCAGATTCATAGTGACCCCACAGGTCAGGTTAAAACTGCCCTACAAACTTTCCAGGGCTTGGTTACCTTTAATTTTTATGGCATCTTAAATTAACTAGGTTTCAAACTTAACTCACTTTTTGTGGTTATCTTGGATGAACTATCACATGTCTTTTCAGCTGCTGCTCTTTTATTCTGCAGGACCTACTATGTGCTATCTCTAATTTTGTTAGGTAAACAGCCATCAAACAACAGGGAACAGCAAGAATAAGAGAGAACAAATAAGAAAGTGTGTGATGGGAGAAAACACAATAGAATAGGAACAAACCCAGAAACTTGAATCCTTTCTGTAAAAGAAGCATTCCCCCCCCCTTCTGTTTCTGCCATTATCTCCTTTTTTTGCATCTAGGGGTTGAGAGTGAAAAGAGCAGCCAAAGTGACCTAGAACTGCCACTCTGTGTTAGTAGGTTAGGACAAAATGCAATTCCAATTGATTCTTTATGTAATAGTGGGAAAGGGTTAAAGCCTTCAGCTGTCTGAACTCTATTATTTTTGGACTTTTGCTCTTTTCCAGCCAGCCCTCCCTGGCCTTTGACTCTCTGGAGATAGGCTATTTTTGCTGGCACTACTATCTCTGATTTTTTTTAATGCATGGAATGTGCTACTCCTAATTATTACTTTGCTCAAAATTAGAATTAGGGAAAAAAAACCCCTACAACACTGGTTTGATCCAACAAAAGTTAGTTGGTTATTTTTCTCCAAAAGGAACTCTTACTAGGAAAAATAAGCATATAATAATTGTTTGTGGTGGTGGTGGTATGTACTGTCAAGTCAGAAACAACTCATAGCTAATCCTTTAGCATATTTTCAGAAGCTGTAAATCTCAGCTGAGGAGATTGCCTATATTTCTACTGTGGAGCAGCTGTTGGATTTGAGCTATGTATTGTTGGCAGTGCAACTTCTTTCCCAGTAGACCACCAGAGTTAAAAGTGTCTTCTTCTTGTTGTGTACTGCTGAGACAGAACTAGCTCATAGCTGACCCTCCAGTGGGTTTTTCCAAGGCAGTAAATCACACAGGAAGAGACTACACATTTTCTCTTGCAAAGCAACTGGTGGACTCTAACCCATGACATTAGATTGGTAGTGCAACACTAAGCCACCAGTACTTCCTAAACAATGCCTTAATTTATAAAGTACTGGTTTCTAATTACAACCTATATAAAATCTACTCACAAATGAGATCGATAAGCAGAATTTAAAGTCCTAATTTTTCTTTTCTGCTTTTTGTTCCATATCTCTGGTGCTCATTTTTTAAAGTTCTTTTTAAGCTATGGATGGTTCTTAATTCTATCCTCTGGGGTTTTTTCCTCCATTTCCCTTCCCTAATTTAGGTTGAGACTCTGATCAGTTGCTCTAATAATTAGAATATGATATTCTAACCATATTCAGCAGTACACTGCTAATCTGCTAATGGAAAGAAACCATTACTGTTGAGTTGTTCTTGAATCAGAACTCAGTCATAGCTGATCCACCAGCAGGTTTTCAGAGGCAGAAAGTTGCACAGGAGTGTATTGCAATCTTTGTCTCACAGAGATATATTGCTACTATTGGAGAGGAATATTCCTATGTTGTTGTTGCTCTGTACTGTCGAGTTGGAACTGACTCATAGCTGGCGCTTCAGCCGGTTTTCAGAGGCAGTTAATTGCATGGGAGGAGATTGCCCATCCTTCTCCTGCAGAGCAGCTGGTGGCCTTGAACTGTGAGTCTTCAGGATTGCAGTACAGCTTCTTGCCACTAGGCCACCGGAGCTCCCTATAGCAGTGGAATATTAGCTTTCTTTGGATTATTATGATTATTAAGAAAAGCTCTGTAGGAGCCTAATAATTCTAAATTTTTGGTTAGAGAACAGATTTCTACAAAAACAGCTAAGGTACTAGACCTCATTTCTGTTGAACTTTGACTAATTATCAGTGCCTGATAATTAGTCAAAAAGGGATGCCAGTTTTAAAATTAAGGTGTATCCAGCCCTGGTATTTTTGGTTGTTGGGTTTTTCTTAAGTATAGTGTTGTTGTTTTTTTAATTTTTTTAATTATTATTATTTTTGTGTGAGTGTACCGTCAAATCAGATCTGACTGGTACAGGAGGAGATTGTTCCTCCTTCCCCGGCAGAGCACCTGGTGGATTCGAACCATGCGCCTCTGGGATTGTAGTTGCAGCTCCTTGCCACTAGGCCACCAGAGCTCCCGTTTTTTTAAATTTTATTTTCTTAGTTTTAATGAACATTTACAGAGATTTTGGATTTCCATTCATTCGTTGTTGTACTTTTCTCCCTGCCCAGCCCTCCACCCACCCAGTTCGCTCCTCTCTTTGAAAAGTAAAAGAAAGATTCCTTCTTTGGTATACAATCCCCCTGCCCCCTCTCACCACTTTTGGTTGTTTTTTATACAAGTAAAAGGTGAGATAATGAATAAAGAAGTCTAAAGAAGAATTGAGACCTTTGAATTGTGATGTTTTTGACATGTATTGGATATACACCATGGACTGCCAAAAGAGCAAATAAATCTGTCTTGGGAGAAATGCTGCCAGCATGTTCCTTAGAAGCAGGATGTCTCACGTACTCTGTGCATGTTGGCAGGAGGATCCATTCCTTGGGTAAAGACACCATGCTAGGAAACACATGCAGGGTCAGCGAAAGAAGGGGACTTTCAACAAGTTGGGTTGGCAAAGAGTCTGTTAAGAGAGGGCTAGAGTGTGATGGCCATCATGAACACAGCACAAGGTAGGGCAAGGTTTCAGTCAGTTCATGGAGCTGCTGTGAGTGGTAGATTCCAGGACACCTACTAAAAAGATCACAACAAGATCACAGAAACATAGAGCTGGAAGAACGTAAGCTAGCAACCTTTTTCTCATTTGTTAGGGAACTATGCAGCCTTTGCTAAATACTTCCACGTCAAAGCCATGATTGTCAGGTTGGGGCCGACTCAGCTCATGGTCCAGTGAGTTTTCAAGGCTGTAAATCACACAGGAGGAGATGCCCATCTTTCTCCCATGGAGCTGCTGGTGGATTTGAAATGCCAGAGAGGTGTAGGTTCGGGGTTAATGCTACAGCTCTCTAGGAACCACGCTGCCAGAGCTCCCCTACATGAACACGTAGTAGTAGGTATTATTAAGGCTACAGACTATTCCATGTAAAAATTATATAATCTTCTTATTGTAAAGATTATTTTTAAACTCAGGTGAGATATACTCAAGATCACATCTTGAGTTCACATTTTGTGAACTTGGCATTATCTTCAGCTTCAGTTTGAACTTGCACATAAGTAATTGATGGTCTGTTCCAGTCAGCACTTGGCCAGGTTTTGACTGCTGATAACTGAGCTTCTCCAATGGTTCCTTCCACTGATATAGTCAATCTGATTCCTATGTAGCCCATCAGGTGAGGTTCTTGTGTTAAGCCATTTATGATTTTTTTAAAGGTATTTGGAAGAGAGCTCTAATGGCCTAGTGGCAAGAAGCTGTGCTGCAATCCTGAAGGCATGTGGTTCAAATCCACCAGATGCTTTGCTGGAGAAGGAGGGACAATTTCCTCCTGTAACAGTCAGATCCAATTTGATGGTACACGCATACGCAAAATAATAAAAAATTTTTGAAAAAAGGTATTTGCAATGAATAAATCATTGAGTATACAAAATTTGATCGTTCTATTTCCAGACTCAATTTTGTTACCAAGTCCATACTTTTTCACGACCATTCCTTCTTCATTGTTTCCAACTTTTGCATTCTAGTCACCAGTTATCTTTAATACAGCTTGATTGCACATTTGGTCAATTTCAGACAGTAAAATTTGGTAGAAATTTTCAGTTTCCTCCTCGTTAGCTTTAACTGTTTGTGCTCATCATTGAATAACAGATCTTCCTTGTGTAAATATGCATAATATCCTGTCACTATATGAAGAAGAATGTGACATTGGGATTGGAGGAAGACTCATCAACTACCTGCATTATACAGATGACACAATTCTGCTTGGTGAAGGTAAGAAGAACTCGAAATGTTGCTGCTGCAGATATCAAAGACTACAATCTTCAATATGAATTATATCTCAACGTCCAGGAAAAAAAAATTCTCACCACCGGAGTGATAGACAACATCATGATAGATGGAGAAAAGCTGGAAATTGTTGACAGTTTTAATTTGGATCCACAATCAATATCCTTGGTACCAGCAGTCTGGAGACGTATTGCATCGGGAGAGTCTGCAGTTAGCAACCTCTCAAATTACTATAGAGCAGTGATATCAGTTTGAAGACTAAGGTGCACTTGATTCAAGCTGTGATATTTTCAGTCACTTACTGTGCATCTGAGGGCCTGGCAGTGAATAAGGATGACAGAACAATTAACGTCCTTGAGCTGTGACTGGAGAGGAGTACTGAATATCCCATGAACTGCCAAAAAACCAAATATATATATCTTGGAGAAAGTACAGAGTGTTCCTTAGTGGCAGAGGTCACAAGCCTTCATCTCACGTACTTGGTGCATGTTGTTACAAGAGACTATTTCTTGGAGAGGGACATCTGGCCTGGAAAGATGGAGAGTCAGTGAAAAAGAAGACCCTCAGCTGGAGGGATTGACACAGTAATTGCAGCAAAGTGGCCTCAAGTATGTTAGAATTGATGAGAATGGCCCAGGATAAGACAGGGTTCATGTGTGGTTTTCAGAGGATTACTATGTTGTGCTCAAACTGATGACACTAACAGTAGCAATAACAGCAGTGTCTGACTGTAAAACTTGTCAGAATCTCTTGCCTTCTAGTGCAGTAGAGTAGAGCTTACTGTGTCTGCTACATGTTAACTTCTTCAAATATCTGAAAGTTTAATATGTATGCTGCTGCCCTAGAAGAGAAAAACATCTTTTTATTTAAAAAAACAGAAAACCAGCAACACAACACACCTCAGTTTTTCATTTAACATAATTTCAAAGTCTCTGGCTTGCTGTGATTTTCCTTTGATTATGTTCTAGCTTCTCAGTTTATTTCTTTAAATATGGTGTTGAGATAGGCCTTGTATCAGATAAGCATTCAGCAAACATATATTAGATTGAATGCGACCTCAAACGGGATCTAGATATGATCTCACTAGCTCAGATTAGAGGAGACTCTTAGCACCCATGATGTGGACATATTTGCAGTCTCCAGATGCATTAGGTCTTTAGCAGTTGAATCACGTTAGCTTATAATAAGCTTAGGTCCTACTAAAACCTTCAAATCTATTTAAAATGATCAAGCTAACTCTCTCTCATTCTCTCCTTGTTCATTTCATATTAGGCTTTCATTTTCTTTTGGTGTGTGGTGGTTTTGTTTTAGGGATTTATAAAAAAATATTGTTGCTAAAAAATGTAAACGATAAAGAACATAATGAAGTAATATCCCACCATTCAGAGGTAGCTATTGTTACTGTTTAGAAGGACCTTTTGCTAACTGTCTTGTTTATTTGTTACTCTAAATTAAATTCTTTATCTTTATCCTTGTTAACAATATCATTTCAACCTACCATTTTAACTTAACTACAATCTTTTTTGAAACCTAATTATGTCAGTTTGTAGATTGGTGATCTTTTGCAGCTTTGTATCATCAGCACATTTGAGAAAGTTGTGCTGTTTCTTTGCCCAGGTCTTTGGTCTGGACTATGATTCTGAGTTGATAGATGATAAGGGATTAATCTGTCTCTGTTCTTAGCTTTCTCTTATTGCTATTATGTAAAATGGCCTTGATGACTGAAACACTTCCTTGAGAAATAACTACAAAGCTCTTTGTAAAGAATATATAAGAAAAAGAGTGTAGGTGTTAAATCATCAGCCAGGGCCAGTCTAGAAAAATAAGATCCTTTTATAGAAAATCCAGGGCTGTCCTAGAGTGGCTCAAATCTCCCTCCAGCCTCCTACTCGCCCACAACCTCAGCAGAGCAATTCACCAGTTAAGGAATTAAAAGCGATGGATGTAGCAAGTATTCTCACTCCTTTTATTTTTCAGTTTTAACAAAACATTTGCCATTGTGACATTCATCACAGGTACAATTGAGTAATATTGTATTTATTATGTAAAAAAAAAAGCATTCAGTTTTGTAGTGAGAAATTAAAGCATATCTATGAAGGTCAGTTAAAAGGCAACTTTCAAGTGAGAGTGAATGGGAGAACTTTAGTACAAAAGATACTCTCTTAGTTTCTCTTTTAATGAATAGTGAACCTGGTGGTCACAGTAAAGGCTCTTCTGAGTTGAGGTCCTGAGGGAGAGAAAAGTATGAAGCTCACAGTTATTTGCTAGTTTTCTCTAAACAAGCCTTGCCTGTGCATTGTGTTTCCCATGGGTTCTCAAAGAAGGCGCCTGATTTTACGAAACTGAGGCAGCATTTTAAACAGGCAATTAATGACATGGTAAGAATTTTCAGCTACAGTAGATTAATTGTTAAATGAATTGTGTTACTGTCATTTTACTGTGAAATCAGCCTAATTATAAATATAGTGTTATATAGTGAAAGATAATAATAAGCAGAATTATGCACTCAGTGATCAGGCTTCAGGAATCTCTAACTCCGAGGAAAGATTTTCTTTTTAAACTGTCTCTTGCTGTTCTTTATATGTAGGTTTTGATTAATTTTACCTTGGTTACACATTTCTCCCTAGAGCCCAGATATTGTGCATGCTTTAGCAAAGCAAGCTTCTGTTCTAAGAGGTGTAATGAGATTTTTGGGTTCTAATTGGTTTCTATATCATTTCTTTTCAGACCAATAACATGTAAGTAGGATGTCAAACACAGGATGTACAAAAGCATTTTCACTACCCTGTGCGCCAGAGAACACTAACTTCTCTTTCATTTGACACCATTTTCCTATGATGAAAATCCTCAATCTTAAGGGAGCTCGAGAGACATTTGGTTCCCACTGATCTCTTACTTCCTTCATGCATCTTGGTGACACCTCTGAAAAGGCACCAGGAGTAACCCTTCTTAGTTGGAGTTCATTCTGGGTGACAGGAAGCATCTGACCTGGATTTTGACTATTTCTCATCTTTCTTGTGGCTCAGTTTCTTAGATAAGGTTCTCATTGGAATAAGTTAAAATCTGTTCCTTTTTGTCCATTTATTGTGAATTAAGTTCTTATTTGATAAGTTCTAAAGAACATTAACTTACAAAGCTCAAACATAAAATGGGCATCTGTGAACCTCTGCCTTTAGAAATACAGTGTTGCCAATACACAAAACCCAATTTTTGTTTCTTTATAATTGAGGTGTTACTGACATATTGTTAAATGTCCAGCATCTTATCTGTATTTAACTGAAACAACTTTTTGGATATGTATTCTTCCCAGTTTTTAACCATGCAGTGTCTCCATTCTCTGTTCTGACCACCACCTTCTGATCCAAGTATAGGTTTCCCATAAACACAAGCAAATGTTCTGGAATTCCCTTTCTCAGTGTCAGCCACAGTTTGTTGTGATCCCCACAGTCAAATGCTTTTGCATCGTCGATGAAACACAGTTAGAAATTCCTTTGGTACTCTCTGCTTTCAGCCAAGATCCAATCTAACATTAGCTATAATATCCCTAGTACCATGGCCTCTTCTAAACCCAGCCTGCACATCTGGTAGTTCTCTGTTGATGTACTACTCAAGTAATTTTGGGATAATTTTCAGCAGAATCTTGCTTGCATGTGATAGTGATGATATTGTTCAATCATTTCCGCACTCTGTTGGGTCACCTTTCTTTTAAATGGGAACAAATATAGATTTCTTTCAGTCAGTTGACCAGGTGGTTGTCTTCCAAATTTCTTGGCACAACGTAGTGATGTATCCTGTCTCCATACCTATTCAATCTATATGCAGAACAGATCATCCAGGAGGCTAGGCTGTATCAGGAGGAATGTAGCATCAGGATTGAAGGAAGACTCATCAACAACCTGCGTTATCCACATGACACAACTCAGCTTGCTGGAACTGAGGAGGACCTGAAGTGCTTGCTGCAGAAGGTCAAAGACTGCAGCCTTCAACATGGATTGAAGCTCAACATCAAAAAGACAGAGATTCTCACCATTGGGCCAATTGGCTGGATCATTATGATAGATGGTGAAGAGATTGAGATTGTTAACAGCTTTAGTTTGCTTGGCTCCCCAATCAACACTCTTGGTACCAGCAGCCAAGAAATAAAAAACAAATTGCATTGGAAAAGTCTGCTGTCAGGGACCTCTCCAGAGTACCAAAGAGCAACAATGTCAGTCTGGAGACTAAGATGCATCTAATCCAGGCCATAGTCTTAACAATTGCTTGCTATGCGTCAGAGAGCTGTACAGTAATTAGGGATGTTAGAAGGAGAATTAATACTTTTGAGCTGGAGTGCTAGAGAAACCATGGCCTGCTAGGAGAACAAACAGTTTTATCCTAGAGAGGGTGAAACCAGGCTGCACCTTGGAGGCAAGGATTCTGAGGCTTTGTCTGATATACTTTTGGCGTGTTGCAAGGAAGGACCAGTCCTTGAAGAGGGACATCATTCTTGGAAAGGTGGAGGGACAAAGAAAAAGAGGAAGACCATCGAAGAGATGGATGGATTCATTGACTGGGGGTAATGATAGTAGGTGTGTCAGAGACAGTAAAGTTGGTACAGTATAGAGCAGGTTTCAGGTCTGTTGTACATAGGGTTACTGTGAGTCGCAAGCAACTCAACAGCATATAACAACAAAAACAGATCTCATCACCCCTGAAAGTTCTCTGTTTCTTCCCTTTCTACTCAGTAGCCCCTTTCCCAGAAATGTGTACTTTTCTCACTTCTTGCAGCATATATTAGTTTTGGCTCTTTGTGAACTTCATATATGCGGAATCATATGATAATCTTCTTTTGTATCTGACTTATTTGACTCAGTATATTTTAGCATTATTTATTTATTCCTTCAGTTTCTTTTTTGCACTCTGGTACCACAATGATTGATACTCTTGACTGCTGATCAGCTGATTGAAGCCATCAGCTGCTCTGTGGAGAAAGATGTGGCAGTTTAAAGATGTAAATCCATAAAGATTTATAGTGTTGTAAGCCCAGTGGAGCAGTTCTGCACTGTCAAGAAAAGTCCCTAGAGGTAGTATTGTATCACTTGCACCAGCTAAACACAGCAGGTAGAATCACCAAGGGCTGATTCCTGTGTGGCCTCCAGCTGTTTTAGCAGTCCTTTCCCAGCTTTGATAATTTATAGCAGTGGTCGTTGTGCTTCCGTGGAGGAATCAGTAGGGCTTTTCTGGCCACTGTGGGTATAACTGTCACCACATGGCAGAGTAAGACACTGCAAGTATTAGTGTTTATTGTCCAGTAAGGGAATTGGACAAGGTAAATACCACCTTATGGGGTTGAAACATGCAAATAGATGATATTGACCATTACTGTGAGGCTTGATCTGTTTTGCTGTCCTGCTGGGCTTGAATTGGGCAGGCTCAGAGGCTCAAAACCTCCGAGTTGATAGGAATCTCACTACTCTCAAGAAAGAAGAGAGAATGCAGAATGTCCCAGGGGCCAGAGAGTCCTGGAAGCAAGACTGCAACACATCAGCCCTAAGCAACAGCAGTAACGGCCATAGTGCCAGCACCAAAGGTGACACAGCCAGATGAGCCAGAGACCAGCGTGAGACACAGCTGAACTCATCTCTTGGTCCTTACAGCCAAAGCTGAGCCCCTTGGTCTGAGCTTGCTGTTGGTGTTACGGTGGCACATAATTGACAGACTTAAAAGAACTGTGTAACACCTGCACAAGTGTGAGGCATAGCCCCAGACTGCAGAGTTGAGGGTCAGAGAAAGGGCTGCCTTGGGAGCACAGAAGAGAAGACCCTGTCCTGGTTGAAGAATTGTGTCTTGAGCATTTCCAACCTGAATATAACCTATTACTTAAACCTCATAATTGTATTATCAGAGTTTTTGTGTGGTCATTCCAACAAATTAGTGAACCTAGCAGAGTAGAAAGAACCATAGGAGGGATAGTTAGTGCTAGAATGGAGTAGAAAGCAAATCTGACATAGATTTGTATTGTTGTGTTTTTTTTTTAAATTTTTCTTCTTTTATTGTATTCTTTTTACGTGTACCGTCAAATCAGATCTGACTGGTACAGGAGGAGGTTGTCCCCTCCTTCTCCAGCAGAGCATCTGGTGGATTTGAACTGAAGATTTGTATTGTTGAGGATTCTTTCCGCTTGTAGAGTTCACAGAAATTAGACCGTGCTACTGCCCGTCACTCTTTTTTTTTTTTTTTTTTCATAGCGACATGAAATTTACAGACCATACTCACAGTTATAGGGTTTATTAAGGTAGTAATATGTTACAGTTCCAGATCAGGAACAACTTAGGATACAGTTCTTCAGTCAGAACAGCTTTTTCTCAGCCATGCCAGAAGGCAACCCTCTCTCTGATCCTTGGCCTCTAGGCCCCATAGCCTTAATTGTCCTGTCAGGTTCCCAGAAGTATCCCACTCTATCAACAAGCCTCTTGCCTTTAAGCCTGTGCTTTTCTGTTGACCTGGATCATGTTGCCTCTGCTACCACTGTTTTCTCTGTTCTTTGCCGTCTCTCATTGTCTATCCAATGCTACTGATCTTTCTCATGGATCAAGAGCTCAGAGATGGGATCCAAGTCCAAAGGATACACTGCACTCCTGGCTATTCTTTATGGTAGAGAGATTATTGGTTTGTGATGTTTTATTTGTTCATTATTTACCTCTGGAATGACTCATTTCACACTAGCAGGATGATAAAACTGCTCTGTCCCTGTGTTAGACTTCTCTGCAGTTTATTTGCATGGCCTCACCCCCAGAATGGTGTCATAGACCTTACTTACATTATTAACAAGCTATCCTTTCCCCCTTGGTGGGCTATAAACACCTCATATGCATAGCTATGCAGTCAGCAGGAGCTTTGGTGATGTAGTATGTAGTATTTCTCTGCTAATCAAAAGATTGGATATCTCTGGGGATTCAAATCCACCAGTGTTTCCAAGGTAGACAGAGTAAAAATTTTTTTCTATTAAGATTTACAGCCTCAGAAACCCAATGGGCAGCCTCTATAACTTGCAATCAGGAATTGGCTCAGTGTCCTTGCATTTGAGTGAATGAGTTTGACACAGTCGCTTGGTAGATGTTACAAGACAGTAGCTTAGGAAAGCATACTTAAGGAATTCATAACACAGCAGTATCCTGTAGGGTTGCTCTAAGTCAGACTCAGCTTGATGGTAGTGGGTCATTTCTTTTGACATATTCTGTTTCTTTCTCTCTCTAGCTCTCCTTCCTATACTTGTCCTCTTCACCACCTCCTCATCACTTGCAGAATAAAATTTAAGCTGCATAACACAGGATACAATCTCATTCATTTTCTGCTTTCTGGAGCCTCTGTCCTTACCTGCCTCCCCCTTGTGGTTATTGCACATCACCTAGAGTTCTCTGAGCAAACTGTTGCATTTTATACTTTTGGTTCTGTGGATATTTTATTCCTCTTGCTTGTGATATACTTGTCCACTCCGTCATCCTACCTCCTGAATAAGTACATCTTGAGCATCCCTTTAACTTCAGAGATGGGCCTGGCTGTGTTATGGTGATAACTCTCTATTTGTCTGTCTTCTTTTTGGGCTGTGAGCTATTCTGAAGGTAAGCAACATCCGTATTTCTCTTGGTACCATAGTGCTTGTGTTTGGTGAGTGTTGGTTGAACATAGTTTCTCTCTTACACAAGTGAGGATTCAGTATCATGTCTAGGAATAGTGAGGATTCAATACATTTAATTAAAAAACAGTTTAGAGATAACTGAACATAAATGTCAATCTTAGAGGGATAACAGGGATGGGAAGGAGAGGGAAGTAAACTTAATAAATAGATAAATTTAATAAAGTAGTCAGTATACAATAAGGGACTGACTACATTAATCAATTACAATTAATGTTATACAACAGATTGTCTATGAATGATTGTATGAAAAATTAATGATTGCAAACTGTCACTAAAAAAACAAACAAAAAACAGGCTGACTGTTCAAAAAAGAAATTGAAGAAACTAAATCCAGAACCAGATATCTGAGTTAAACAGGGTATCTGCAGTAGCTTTTCTGAAATTGTGAGTACAGTCAGGGTTGTTGTTGTTGTTTTTGTATATTGTCAAGTCCAAACTGATACAGCTGACCGCCCCCCCCCCCCCCGTGGGTTTTCAGAGACAGTAAATCATGTGGAAGGAGAGTGCCCATAATTCTCCCTGGAACATCTGGTGGATTTGAACCACGTGCCTTTGGGACTGCAGCATGACTTCTTACCAGTAGGCCACCAGAACTCTTCTACCAACAAGGTAGGAAAAGCACAGCTCTCTGCACAGACAAGGAAGTTTCAAATGTTTCTGGGGTCAGTAGTAAAGAGAAAGCTCCGGTGGTTGCAGCCATCAGAGAGCTGACTATTCTGCCAGGTGGTTTCGTCTACAGAGATTAAGTTTAAAAAGAAGGAGAGAAAAGGACAACCTCCTTCAAGTTTAGAATGAGGGGGATCCTCAGCTTAAGATGGAAGTGTTAAAGAGAAAGGTTTACTGGCTTCTTTGGCAAGGAAAAAGCAGTTCATATAGAGTCAGCCAGAAAGGATAGCTGGAAAGGATATATAAAACAGGGTCTTGTACCTTCCTATCTAATGTATGTTACTAGGTCTTTGGATATTGAGACCATTTAAAAAAAAAAAGGCTGGTGGTGGCCTACTGGCAAGAGGCTGTGCTGCAGTCCCAAAAGCATGCGATCTGAGGCTACCAATTGCTCTGCAGAAGTATGGGCAGTCTCCTCTCATGAGATTAACTGCCTCTGAAAACCCACTGGAGGGTCAGCTATGGGTCGGTTCTGACTCTACAGTATACAACAACAACAGGTTTTTTAAACTGGTGAGAGTATTGAGGCTCAGGAGAAATGGTCAGTGTTTAAATGAAAAAGGAAGGAGAGAAGAAAAGAAGGAACGGAAGTTTTTAAGTACTTTTAAGACTCATTGCTTCAGTGGGTTTTCAGAGGCAGTGAATCACACAGGAAGAAATAGTCCATCTTTCTCCCTCAAAGAAGCTTGTGGATTTGAACCATGTGCCTTTGGATTGGTAGCACAACTCCTTACCTGCTAGCACACCAGAATTCCCTGGAAGAACAGGAGGAAGTTTTCCTTTTTCAAAATCTCACTGTATTGATATGCCCTCCCGCTTTTACTTGTGCTAAATATAAAAATTCTATTATTTCCCTGTTATCAGCTAGTAAGGATCCTCTTATTGAAGTTTTAGTAATATCCATGACCTATAATTGTTACTCCTAATGCTAAGTGTTTTCTCTTCATGAGTCATTTAGCAATTATCTGTGGGTTTGACTGAAATGACCTAAATTTAGAATTCTTTAGGGCAAGACTTCTATGCCTTATTGCCACATCCCTCTGCCCCATAACCCTTTTTGGGAACTTGGGAATTATAACTTGATTGCAAGACTCAGTGATCTTCTTTTTCATCAGAAATCAGTGTTCTCCTAAGGCTGGCAGTTCATTGTCTGCTGGACAATTTTGAGTTGGGGTAAAAAATGAGAGTTTGGGATACATTACAGATGATAAATGTGATTTCCTTAAAGGGAAATCCATTTGTTTTGCTTAGTGTTTCAGTGATTAATTACTTGCCAGATTAAATTGCTCTATAAAAATGCATAGTATTTTATTCGATTGTTCTTCATAGTGATTAATTAGGCCATACTGTTGCTTTGTATGTTAATTATGCTGACATTTTTTTCCATTCTCTGGTTTAATTAATACAGCATTTACTTTAAAGATTGCAGAGCACTGTCTGTTTTAGGCCTAACAAAGCCCAAGTTTGCTTTTAGGCTAGAATTAGGGAGTAACAACTTCAAATTTCTGCATTCCTAGTTTGTATAAAGCATACTAACTGCAAATGATTTGGAAACATTTTCTTTGATTTTTGCCATGGTTATAAAAAGTGATAACCTGAAGATTCTTGACAAGTTGAAAATTGGTTAATAATAATATGGAGAAGGAGCTACCGATGCTGTATGAGTTATAAACTAATAGAAGTTAAATGGTAGTGTGTATGAGTTGGGAAAGAGTGCTGCTTCTTAGGAAGCTACAGGGTGCTGCTGAGAAAATCAGGCATATTTAGCATTTTTATTAATGATCTAGGGCTGAAAGTAAATAGTGTTAATGAAGTTTGTAAGTGATACAGATTTGGAGATGTTGCCTATGCCCAGGAGATTATGGGAAGGATATGGATGAGCCAGAAAAGAAACATCACAGAAAATAGCCTTGCTATTCCATTGGGAAAATGACATTCTCGAATTGGCAGTGCTGTAGGGAGAGAAAACGGTTTAGTTGTTGCCAGGCATTAGGATTAAGCTGGGAGACTGACTTACAAAGATACACAGGGGAATTTTTTGGAATGAGGAAACTATTCTGTGTCTTGATTGTGGTTGTGATTATACAGCTATATGCCATTTTCAAAACTTGGAGAACTATAACACTAAAAAGGGTAAATTTTGCTGTGCATAAATTACACCTCACTCTTAAAAAGTAGAGGGAAAAAATGTCTTTACTGGCCAAAGTAAGAGATTTTATTTCTGATCTCGTGTGTGTGTGTGTGTGTGTGTGTGTGTGTGTGTGTGTTTCATTCATGTATATTGTTTGGTTGGGTTGTTGTGGGTTTTTTAGTTCCCTCTCTCCACCCACCGAACTGTACAACTCCTTAATTTCCACCGTCCTTACCCTTATCCCCTCTGCTCCTACCCTTAGCAACTTTTGGAAAATAAATTAAGAGATAGGAACTAAAATTGGAAGGTTTTTCATTTTTTCATGTTACTTCCAAATTCCAGGTGGTTTTGTTGTTGTTGGAAAGGGAGTAAGAAAGGAGAAGGGGGATTTATTTACTGAGATGGTTTTTCTAAGAATCAGTATTATATAAACCCTTGTACTGACCAGAGGGTTATCCTGGAAAGGAAAGGACAGTTAAGGAACTCTTGGACTTTGTTAGAGGCCATCAGGCAGACAAGAGACTAATTTCTCCAGTTTAAGTATTAAGTCCACTTATTTGGGGTTCTGTGGATATAATTTTTTGTTTTAAAGCTTTGCGTATTTCTTCTGTCTGGACTCTCATACTGTTGAACTTTTATAAGACCTGGAATAGTACCAGGGGATATTTCTGCCCCAGAACTAACCCCAGAAACAACTTCCAAATCCCTCTGCACTTGGACTGAAACAAAAAATGTCATCACACTATGGTAAGTTTGGCAAGTAAGGCAAGTTTGCACAATGTCAGAGACCAGGGATAGGTGAACCACAAATGCCAAATGATTTCTGACAGCTTCCCTGCCTCCCTCCTCCCTTTTCTGTTGTCTCTAATGACCTGAACTGTGTGTGCTTCTCATAGTGCTTGCTTCTCATGTCCAACTTGAAGCACCTCCCTGAATATCAAGCTATCTCTATTCAATCACTAAAAATAGCCCAATAGGAGAGATTATATGGTGCTAGTATTATTGCATTACTTGCAGCAATAATATTGAATATAGCTCTATGGCTACAGCGTAGTGCTGACTGCTGACTACTCTGAGCAGATGTGTGGCCATCACTCTGGCCCAGACTGAGTGAATTACATTTAGCAGGATGCTGCCTCCCTGAGTGACTTGCCAAACAAATGTCCCTGGCTCTCTCAGTGTTTTCAGCTGAATGCTTTTCAGTGCTGGACTTAAGGGCGCTGCTGTGGCCCCCAACCAAGACCCCATCTGTTAGAACCTCATATTGATTTGTTTCCCTATTTATAAATATCTGTTCCTTCTCCTCCTTCGAGTGTGATAAATAATGTAGATATACTAGATGAAGTTGGCTATTGGAGCAGAACTCTAATCGTTTTCCTCATGATTGCACTAAACTAATTTAATCAGAAATGGCACTTTCTCGAATACCCATATATATCAAGTGGTTTATTGTTTTCTTACCCTGACTTATATTCACCAATACTCTTCAGAGTCTAGTAATTAAGAGCTATAAGTAACCTTGTGAAAATAACAAGTTTTAGTAGAAAAAAATTCTAAGATGACATTTACAGATTTCAGCTGAGCAGATAGGTGATAGTGGAACATTATGAGATAAAGGCTAATGCTAGCAGAGTGTTATATCTTAATCCTTTGGTTTTGTGTCCCTTCATCCCAAAAGGGATTTGAATTGCAATTTACTGACTATACATAGTAAAGACACAGCTCTTCATCCAGCTAGGGAAATGCAGGTCCATGTTGGCCTTAATTAGTCATTAAGTACTTGATTGTTCATTTCCTGTGTGTCCCTACTCTGTGCACTTAAATCCTGACCTGTATGGACCGAACATATTACAAAATTTCTTAGGGTAGAGAGATACAGTGCTAATTGCAGACTTTGGAGGAACATGTGACAGCCAAGGTATCTTCATGCTGTAACAAAGATAGAATGTGACCAAGGACAGCTGGATTCCCAGTATGATTCTCATCAGAAGTTCTCAGAGATGATGCAGTACTCCTGACCTTTCATCATTTGCTCCTGGAGAGTTTCTTTTGTTCTTCTCTCCCCACTGTGTACTAATTCAAACAGATCTACTGGGACCATTTGTCCACTAGGGTCTGAGAACCTTTGACTTTTGTCTGTCCTTTCAGTCAAGAGCTTTGTTTTAGGGTAATAATTATTTTCTCCTTTCCAGAGATAATATATACATATATTGTTGTTATGTACCATAGAATCAGAACCAACTCATAGTTGACCCTCTAACAGATTTTCACAGATTGTAAATCATATGGGAGGAGATTGCCCATCTTTCTCCCTCAGAGCATCTGGGACTTTGGGTCAGGGCTCAACTCCTCACTCACTAGGCCACCAGTGCTCCCTGTGTAGACATGTGAAATTGTGTTTTTGTTTGAGGACTTGCATTTTACTTGTTCAAATACTGGTAACATTCACATTGTGCTGCTGCTTGCTCTTTTCATTTAACCATGGACTTTGGAGATTATTTGTATAATTTTTTTTAGCTCTTTTTAAAAATTAATTTTAATGAAAGTTTGCAGAGACAGGGTTTCCATTCATTCATTGTTGCAGTTTTCTCCCTGTATTTGTATCATTTTTAAATCACTGAAGTATGTTAAACCAAATCCCAACCATCAGGCTACCTCATTCCTGAATGGTTAATTTTTACCTTTTAAAATTGTATTTTCATTTACAGTTACAGTGTCATTATCGTATCTAACAAAATTAAAACTATTTCCTTAATGTAAAAAGTAGTTAATCCATCTTAAAGATTTTATGGAATTGCAAAGAACTCAAGAAAATGATGATAATTTTTTTGGGAAAAAACTCAAGACTTATATTTTCCAATTTAAAAACTTAATCATAAAGTTTCAGTAATTGAAACAGTACAATACTAGAGTAAGTATAGATATCTAGATCAATGCAACAGGATCTGTAATCCAGCAATAAACTCTAATGTTTATTGGCAGTTGTGTTTTAACAAAGGTCCTGAGGTTATTAAGTGGAGAAGAGAACATTTTTTTAAATAAATAGTTCTGAGATAAAGGAGTATCCACATGCCTAAAAATAAACCTTTTGTTGTTGTTATGTGCCATCAAGTTGGAACCGACTCTCCAGTGGCTTTTCAGAGGCACTAAGTCACAGTAAAGGAGATTATCCATTTTTCTCCCAGGGATCTGAACTCTCTACCTTTGGGTGGATGGCACAACTCCTTGCCATGGAGGTATCCAGAGCTCCCTAATAATCCTATACCACATGTAAAAATTAAGTATCTGGAAAGGACTTATATCCAAAATGTATAAAGAATTGTTGGAACATAATTCTAAGATTTTAAACGACTTCCTAAAAAATGGTCAAAGATTTTAATCTATATTTCACCAGAAAAGATACACAGTTGTCTAATAAGCACATTGTTTGTTGTTGTTATGTGCCGTCAAGTCGTTTGCGACTCATAGTGACCCTATGTACAACAGCCCTAAACCCTGCTCTATCCTGTGCCAGTCTGTGCACTGCCTCTGACATACCCATCCCGATTACCCCAGGAAGAAGTTCAAGCTGCTTTGAAGGAAATAGCAAAAAATAAGGCCCCAGGAAGAAGTTCAAGCTGCTTTGAAGGAAATGGCAAAAAATATGGCCCCAGGAATAGATGGTATACCAATTGAAGTATTTCAGCTAACAGATGCTGCCCTGGATGTGCTCACCAAGTTGTGCCAAGAAATCTGAAAAACAACCACTTGGCCAACTGACTGGAAAAGATCTATATTTGTTCCCATTACAAAGAAGGGTGACCCAGCTGAGTGTGGAAACTACAGAACAATATCATTGATTTCACATGCAAGCAAGATTCTACTAAATAAGCACATAAAAGTGTTTTTTTTAATGTAAGTCACTGTTGTTAGATGCCATTAAGCCAAGTACAGCTCATAGTGACCCTATGAATAATAGATCTGGACCCTATCCTGTCATGCCATCCCCATCATTTCTGATATACTTGATCCCATTGCTGCAGTCACTATGTCAATCTATGTGGTTAAGAGTTTTCCTCTCTTTTGCCTACCATCCACCTTTCCAAGCATGATGTTCATTTCCAAGCAATAGTCTCTCCCAACAATGTACCATAAGTATGTGAGGCAAAGTTTGTCATCTGCCTCCAAGGAACTTTGTGGCTCTTTCTTTCTTTCTGTCTTTCTGTCTCTCTGTCTTTCATTTTTATTTTATATTGATTTGCTTACAAAGTTCTTATACATTGTGTTTCACACTATTGTTCATTCACATTGTGTTTCATACAATCATTTCCATGAATTATGTTTTATAAAATTAATCACCATTGGACTTTGCCCATCATTACCCTGTCTTTTTAGGTCCCTGCCAGATATTTCCCACTCCCTCCACTCACCAAATTGTGTAATCTTGTGATTTCACCCCTATCCATCCTCGCCCCTCTGCTCCCATCCCTTCCTCTATTGGGTCCCCATACATGTTTTACTAGTTATCTTTCTATTTTCGCAATAGTCTTATGTAGTATTTTCCTATGAGACTGAGTTCACTTAGCATAATGCTTTCCAGTATCTCCCAAGTTATGTAGTATTTTTTGAAATCGTTGCTCCTGAGTGTTACATAATATTCCATTGTGTAAATGTAATTTCTCAATCCATTCAATTGTAATTGGACATTTGGGCTGTTTCAATGTTCTTGTGATGGTGAATAATGCTGCTATGAACGTTGGTATACAAATCTCCATTTATGACTCAGGTCTAAATTCCCTGGGGTATATTCCTAGTAAAGGAATAGCTGGGTCCTACAGAGTTTCTGTGTCCAACTTTTTGAAGAAATATGGCTGAACTTTCTTCAGGATATATCTGTTATTTGGGCAGCCTGGGGGATATTCCATATTCTTCTTCACAGCTCAAAGGTATCAATTCTCTTCTGTCATTAATTTCAGCTTTCAGGTATATAGAAAATTATTGGGAAAACCATGGCCTGAATCAGATCCACCTTAACGTTTAAACCAACATCATTGCTCCTCAGTAAGTCCGAGAAGTCTCTGGCTGCAAACTTTCCCAATGCAGTATGTCTCCTGATTTTCTGACTGTTGGTACCAAGGATGTTGATTATGGATCAAGTAAGATGAAATCATTGACAGTTTCATTCTTTTCTTTATCTTTCATGATATTGCTTATCAGTTGAGTGGTGAGAACTTTTTTTTCTTTATATTGAGATGTAATCCGTATTGAAGGCTGTATAGTCTTTGATCTTCTGCAGCAAGAGCTTCAAGTGATCCTTACTTTAAGAAGTAAAGTTGTGTCATTTCATAACACAAGTTTGTTAATGAGTCTTCCTCCAATCCTAACACCACATTTTTCTTCAGTCCAGTTTCTTGAATGATTTGTTCAGTATACAACACATTGAAAAATACGGGAAAGAATACAACCTTGACACACACCTTTCTTAATTTTAAACCTTGCCGTGTTCCCTTGCTCTCTTTGAAAAAACAGGTTTTTGATCTAGGTTTAGACATTGCATGAGCACAATTAAGTATTCAGCGATTCCCATTCTTCCAAATGTTAGCCATAATTTGTATGATCTAAACATACAAATTTGCACACTAAATAAAGCATACATAAACATTCTTCTCCTATTCTTTGTTTTCAGCTAGGATCCATCTGACATCAACAGTGATATCACTGGTAGCACAGCCTCTTCTAAAACTCAGCTTGAACTTTTGGCAGTTCTCTTTTAATATATTTTTAAACTGTTTTTGGATGATCTTCAGCAATATTTTACTTGCATGTGGTACTGTTTGATAATCTCCACATTCTCTTGAATCACCTTTGTTGGGAATGTGAACAAATATGGATCTCTTTCAATCAGTTGGCCAGACAGCTATCCTTGAAATTTTCTGGCATAGACTAGTGAGCAAGTCCAGATCTGTTAGCTGAAAGATGTCAGTTGGTATCAATTCCAGGGCATTATTTTTTGCCAGTGCAGCTTCACCTTCTTTCTTCATTACCATTGGCTCTTGATCATATGGTACTTCCTGGAGAAATGTCAAATCTAACTTCTATTGTTGATAAAAACTCTCAGCATACTAGGAATAAAAAGAGAGTGCCTCAATCTGATAAAAAGCATCTTCAGTCTCTACAGACTTCAAACTTAATGTTGAAAGACTTGAGTACTTTCCCCTTAAGATCAAGAACAAGACACAGATATCTTCTCTTACTATTTCTAGTCAGTATTACTTAGGAGGTTCTAAATAGGGCAGCCCAGAAAGAAAAAATAAAAGGTGTCCATATTGGAAAGGAAGACAAACTGTCTTCATTCACAGAAAATATAATTAGCTGTGTTTAAAAAAAATAATAGAATCTATAAAAAAGCTATGAGAGCAAGTGAGCTTACCAGATTAGGGAATACAGAATTAATGTACAGAAGCCGGTTGTGTGTATACTAGCAATGAAACAATAATAAATTTTAGGTTAAAAAGAACTGTTAAAAAAAGGAACCATCAGTCTTCAATGATGTCCAACCTGTTTTTGTTCTGTTTATTAGTATCTTTATGTTCTCAGAGCATTTTTGCATGTTTAGTGTGTTTCACTATCATTGAACTGTCAGTTTACTGTGCTGAAGTGGCTTCCATGATGCTGTGCCTCTGATATTTCATACCAGCAGTCACTCCAAGTCACAAAGACAGTAAGAAGTGAGACCAGCCACCTACGTCAGAAATAACAAGGCTTTGAAAACCTTAGCAGAAACTCATTGTTGAATATAGTGTCGTTAGATTAACAGTACAGTTTAGAAGGCAGTCAAAATGCAACTGGGAAATGGCTGTCCCTTCAAAAACTATAATGATGTAGACTAGAGTAAAGGTTTCACCCAAAAATCACAATAAAAATGTTTTTAATTCAGTCTCTAGCCTCATTTCTGTCACCAAGTCCCTATTTTCCAACTGTGTTCTGTTTTCAATTTTTTCATTCCAATCATCAGTTACTATTAATGCATTGTCATTGTATATTCATTCATTTACAGACTGGTGGTTGTTGTTGTTGTTAGGTGCCAAGTAAATCTGAACCTTGCCCTGTTCTGTGCCATCCTCATCATCTCTCATCTGCTGGAGCCATTAAGTCCTTCAGCTTTGGCTTTCGTGGCTGTTGGGTATATTTGAGTAATAGTTGTATTAACAGGCCTGTCTTCTGCAGATATGGATAGTACTGTATCACTCACAGCATTATACTTCAGTATAGTTTTTTAAATTTTAAAAACACTAAAAAATAGAAGGACTGGTCTTTTTAAATGTTTTAAATTCCAGTAACTTTATATTTGTTTGTTGTTTGCTTTTGGGGTTTGTTTTTTTGTTTGTTTGTTTGTTTTGTTTTGTTTTGTTTTGTTTTTGAGAGAGAGAGGTCTTGCTGCCTTTCCTAGTTCAGTATGTCTCCCGATGCCCTGACTGCTTCTACCCAGTGTCTTTTTAAATAAATTATTATTTTAAATAAATTTTTATTTTATATTGGTTTGCTTACAAAGTATATTCGTTG
>NW_006399756.1:29059954-29067608 GCF_000299155.1 Elephantulus edwardii
TTGGTTTGCTTACAAAGTATATTCGTTGTATTTCACACCATCCTTCATTCACATTGTCTTTCATACAATCATTCCCATTCATTATGTTTTATAAAATTAATCAATATTTAATTATGCTCACCATTACCCAGTCTTTCCAAATCCCCACGGAATCATTCCCATTTCCTTTCTTAAATCTTCATTTTTAACCTAGGATAACTACACAGCATTTATCATGATAGAAACTTTTTTAAAATCTAGTTTTTCAGTTACAGATAGAAAAGATAAAAAATGTTTAAGGCATGAGTTCTAGCCTTTAAGCTGAAAATAGATAACATTTTCTTCTAAATTTGAAAGTCATTTGAGACAAATTGTACCCAACATATTAATTAGGCACTGTCTAAAACTGAAGGAAAGTACTTGTAATTTTGAAAAACTTTAGTCAATTGATCTTTGATTTTGTTAGAAATGTCTTCTATTCTATGGACAGTTATTGAGTGCTTAATTAAGTATTTTTCACTTCTTGTAAAGTATCATTTTTAGCCTGTGCCTTATAATTTTCTGACAGAATGGCCATGACTTAGCTAATAATTTCTTTTATATAAATTATTTTCCTTTTTTGTGCAGAATCTAAGTTGTTTTGTAGTAGCCAGATACAAGCTCAAATCTTCTTTAAAAACAGTAATTGGCTTTATTGCCTTTCTTATTCTGGTTCCAGGCAGATTAATTTTTTTTATTCAGTTTTAATATTAAGAAGAAACTACTTTTTAAATTCATATTATACTTACTGAAAATTTTACTCTATTTTGTTCACTCTATTATCTTGAAAAGTGTTTTTAAATTTTTTTTTATTATTTTGAGTGTGTGTCCTGTCAGATTGGATCTGACTGGTACAGGAGGAGATTGCCCTTCCTCCAGCAGAGCATCTGGTGGATTTGAACTGCACACTTCTGGGATTGCAGTTAAGCTTCTCGCCACTAGGCCACCAGAGCTCACCAAAAAGTATTTTTATATACAAACTTTTTTCCGTTTTACCCTACTGAAACCAGCTGTAATTGCCATTTATGACAAAACCTGCAGCCTATATTCTTCCAAATTACTTTTTTCTTTACCATTCCAACAATGTACTACTCTTCTATATTCTGCATCAGTAATATGCCTTTATTTTAAGATTAAAAATTTGTACTTACTTTTAAAATAGAAATATAATTTTAAACAAGTGTATTTTTTTTAATATTTTATTGTTCTTAAGGTAAAAGTTTTCATTTTCTAATCAGTAATTCCTACTTATGTTATTTCTTGACATTGATTACAATCCCAGAGATGTGTCAGTATCTTCCTCTTCATCCCTGGATTCCTTGTTTTCATTCATTCTGTTTCCCCATCCCTTCCTGCCTTCTTATTGTTTCATGAAATTCTTCTGTGTCCACCAATTCCTTTTGGTACAATGACTCTGTATACTCTTTCCAGCTGCTTTTAATGCTTCCTGGATCATTTAATATTCTGCCCAAAGCATCCCTAAGTATTGCAAGTTAAGGTTTGAATTTGTTCTTCAGTTCCTTCAGCTTAAAAAATACTGAGCAACTTTGGCCCTTTTGATTTTCTGACTCCACCTCCTTGCACATTTCGTTGTAATACTTTACTTTGTCTTCCCACGCTGCCCTCTGGAATCTTCTGTTCAATTCCTTAATATCTTGATTTCTTCCCTTTGCTTTGGCTTGGTTCAAAATTGGGAACGGTGTGCATCAAGGATGTGTCCTATCTCCATATCTTTTCAATCTCTATGCAGAACAGAGTATCTGGGAGGCTGGACTCTATGAGGAGAAGTGTGGCATCAGGATTGGAGGTAGACTCAACAACAATCTGTGTTATGCAGATGACACAACCCTGCTTGCTGAAACTGAGGAGGACCTGAAGTCAAGGACTGCAGCCTTCAATATGGATTGAGGCTCAATATAAAGAAAACAAAGATTCTCACCACTGGGCCCATTGACAGCATCATGATAGATGATGAAGAGATTGAGATTGTTCACAGCTTCAGTTTGCTTGGCTCTACAATCAACATTCTTGGTACCAGCAGCCAGGAATTTAAAAGACTAATTGCAGTGGGAAAATCTGCTGTCAGAGACCTCTTCAAGGTACTTAGGAGCAATGATGTCGGTCTGGAGACTAAGGTTCGCCTGGTCCAGTCCATCATCTTTGCAATCACTTGCTATGCATCAGAGAGCTGGACAGTGACTAGGGATGATAGAAGGAGAGTTTATGCCTTTGAACTGTAGTGCTGGAGAAGAGTACTGAATATACCATGGACTACTAGGAAAACAAATAAGTTCGTCCTGGAGAGGGTAAAGCCAGGCTGCTCCTTGGAGGCAGGGATTCTGAAGCTCCATCTGACATATATTGGACCTGTTGCAAGATGAGATCAGTCCTTGGAGAGAGACATCATGCTTGGGAGGGTGGACGGACACTGCAGGAGAGGAAGACCCTCAATGAGGTGGATTTATTCTGTAACTGAGGTAATGGGGATAGGTGTGTCAGAGACAGAGGGATTGGCAAGGGATAGAGCAAGATTTAGAGCTATTGTACATAGGGTCGCTATGAGTCGCAGGCAACTTGATGGCATATAACAACAACAACAACATCCTAAGGCCCAGGGATTTCTGGTGGCCTAGTGGTAAGAAGTTGTGCTGCAATCCCAAAGACACGTAGTTCAAATCCACCAGGTGCTCCATGGGAGAAAAATGGGCAGTGTCTTTCTATGTGATTTACTATGTTTGAAAACTTGCCTTTATCCTGTGTTCCTTTGCGTTGGCAACACAATGGCTCATTCACTATACCCATCTTTTAATTGATGGAATGATGCTTCAGTTTCAAGTTAGAAGGTTTTCTTAGAGCAGTAGTCTCAGAAATCTTTCCAGTCTCTGTCAGACCAATAAGTCTAGTCTTTTGTCATTATTATCTGAATTTTGTTCTACCTTTTTTAACCCATTCCAGCAGGATCATCTGTGGTACTGATGAGAATTGTCAGATGTGGTAGTGAAACACCACCTAGTTCTTCTTGTTTCGGGTTGGAGGAGGGTTTGAGGGCACAGCCTACAGTTGTGTTGCTAACCCAAAGGCTGCACCTCTCTGGCAATTTGAATCTTCCAGAGAGCCTGTGAGAGAAAGAGGAAGACAGTCTCCTCCAGTGCAGTTTACATTTTATGTCTGATCCCAATACAAGCTCATCTGTGATTCCGCCTGCACAGCAGTGAGGGATTTTTAGGTGGTTCTTGTTGAATCATTAGTTCTTTGAACTAATTGCTTCCTTTTGTATTTGGGTTTTTTTGGTATTCTTCTTTGCTCCAAGTGGGAAAAGACCGCTAATTCCTTCTTAAATAGCCATTTACAAGCTTTAAGACCTCAGATGCTTCTCACCAGATTAGTATGTAAAATGTTTTAAATATGTATTTGAACTGTGTTTTGCCAGTTGACCTACATGTCTCCCAAGACTGTAGTCCTTAGCCTTAAATCCAGTAGTTCAGTACTGATATCTAAGTAGTTTCTGTAACAGTGAATTCCATGTACTTTTTAATTTATATGGATGTAAATGCATTTATAAATTTATATGTGGAAATATCTATAACCATGTCTGTTTCTCTGTTTCTTTTTCTCATTCTCTCTCTCCACCCTGTGTATGTGTGTGTGTGTGTATATAAGAGAGGTACACTCACATACTCATCTCCTTAACATATATAACTTCTTGTGTATCTACTTACAAATCATTGTTTATTATTACTGTTGTTACAGAATTGTTTATGTTGTAGCACTTACTGTCTTAAAAATCCCTCTTTGCCATTGAGTGGGAATTAATTGATAGCTGACCACCCAGCAGGTTTTCCAAGGCTGTAAACTTAATGGAGGAGATTGCCCCCCTTTCTCCTAAAGAATGGCTGATGGCTTCACACCACCAGAATGGTACAGCCTTCTGGTTAGCAGTGCAGCTCCTTAAGAACTACGCCACCAGAGCATTAACTGTAGTTATCTTTATTCTTCAGTACTTCTAATAACTTCCCCTTATTATATATTGTTTTCTCCGTCACCAGGATTAATACGTGGTGCACTTAGTTAATATTTTCCACTCTTCTCCTCCCATCTCTGGCAACCATCACAGTGTTTCTTTTGTATGTAATCTTTTTCTAGTCTAATACAATATTTATCCTTTTATGATTAACTCATTTTATTCTACACTATGACCTGAAGACTCATCCATGTTGTCCAGTGTTTCATGGATTCATCATTATCCTTTCTATTTGTGTCATATTTCATTGTATGTCTAGATCACAGTTTGTTTATCCATTTTGCAGTTGAGAGACACTTGAGTTGCTTTAATCTTTTTTGCTGTTGTGAATGATGCTGCACTGAACATGAGTGTAAATATATCCGTGTCACTGCAAAATAGTATTTTACTTTATTATCAATATTACTTACGTAAGCATCATTGTAATTCAGTGGTTCTCAGCTGGTGTGATTTTTTGCCCTCTAAGAAAAAATGGCAAACTTTTGTCTGTCATAAGTAGGAGGATGGGTACTTATGGCATTAGAGTAGAGGTGAAGAATGTTGCTGAACCTTCTGCAAGACCCAGCATAGCCCCCACAACAAGAAACTGTCCATTCAGAATGTCACTGTGATAGATGACAAATCCAATTGTATGTAACTCTTATTGTCTCTGTGAAATGTACATGTATAAACACATTATATTTTTTAATATGTAGAAAAATGAATTTAAACTGAATCCATTTATTAAGATCACCCAAGTTGGATATATTTATATGTGGTATTTTAAATGATTTATTGCTGCACTATTCATAATAACAAAGAGATGAAAGCAACCCAGATGCCCATCAACAAATGAATAGATTGAAAAACAATGAACTCATAAAACATTACACAACATGTATGTTGTCCTGGAAGACATTATGCTAAGTGAAATATCTCAGTCACAAAAAGACAAATACTGCATAACACCCCTGTTATAGAATAGAACAGATAGTGGGTGTGGGGGTTGGCAGAGAGAATGGAAAAAGAATGGATAGATAATAAACACTGCATTAGAATAGATGAGGGGAAGAACTGTCCAAAAGGAATATATGATTATGCAGTGTAGGTATATGAGAACAGTCTTGAACAAGGAGTGAATTGTGGGGTAGGTTAGTGTGGGAGGTAAAAAATGTGCAACAATGAATTTTAAATCTTTTTTTTTATTAATTATAGGGAGCTCTGGTGGCTTAATGTTAAGGAGTTGTACTGACAACACAAAAATGGAATTAGTGGTTTGAATCCACTAGCTCCTCCAAAGGAGAGAGGAACCGTCTCCTTCATGCTACTTACAGCCTCTGCACACTCATTGGAATGTCAGCTATGACTTTGTTCCAACTCAACAGCTCATAGCAACAACACCAGAGATAATCCAAGCGCCTGACATGCGTACTATAATACAGTAACGTAGCAGAATATCTTCCTGCCAAGACAGTCACGTTTTATTTAATGGAACAATGGTGATCTAGCCCTTAGAAGCTGCACTACAATCCCGAAGGCACACAGTTGAAATCCACCAACTGATCCATGGGAGAAGGATGGGCAGTTCCTCCTGTGAAATTAATTGCCTTTGAAAACCAGCCAGAAGGTCAGCTATGGGTTGGTTCCAACTCTGTGGTACACAACAACAATATTTTATATGGTTTTAGTTTTTAAAATTGAAATAAAACTAGAAATTCAGTTCCAAATATGCAGAAACTCATACCAAATTCCAGTAAGGCTGCCATGTTGGACAGAACAGATCTAGACAGTTAGACATGACAGGTTGACTGTAAAGTGCTAACACTGTAGGGCAGGAGGTGGGGACAGTTGATTCCTTCCTTTCCTTAGTATTTGAAGTAAGACATTTGAGTCTGGGTTAGACTAGTTTCCCCAGCTCCAGTTTCTACCTTATTTCTAGAAATAGAGAAATCAACCCTTTATTAGACTCCAATTCTGGCTTTTTTACCCTGCATTTTCTAAAATCAGTTACTACTAGAAAATAAGCCCAGCACTAATGTGGTGCAGTAGATTTTCAACTATTCTCTAGCCCACTAAGATGAAGCTCCTGGATCACAGCCATTGTCCCAGTTATTTCACTTCTGTTTACACTTGGTTGAAATTAGACAAAGAATGGGCAAGTAGTCCCCATAACCTCTCAGTGAGTACTACCTTCTTGCTTAAAATACACTTTTGTGTAAATCTGAAAGGACAAGCAGGTCAAATGAACAGAAAATGAGAGAAATGCTTAAGTGTATCAGAGTAGGAGGATACTGAACCAAGGCTTGTTTCCTTTGTCAAATAGGATGTTGAGTTGTCTCCTCTTTGATGATGATATTTAATGCACTGCTTGATAATCCACGACTCTCCAAAGTCTAGTGTTATGAAGCCATCTTTTTCATTCTTGCTTAATCTAACACCATAGGTTGAAGGCTTTGGTCTCAGCAGGCAGTAAGTTAGATATATAGTGAGTTCAAAATGAGAGTATCTTGTATTGTGAGACATGTAACTGACTATTTTCCTCTGAAAGAAAAACAGAGTCACCTGATAGGTATAGTACCTTTTTTCTTTCCTCTCCTCTCTCCTGTCCTCTCCTGTCCTCTCCTCTCCTCTCCTCTCCTCTCCCCTCCCCTCCCCTCTCCTCTCTTTTCCTTTTTTTATGGTTTAGTAAGTACTCTTTATTTTATCTTTAACTGTCCTGAACATGCATATCTGATTCTTGTAGTTCCTTAGGTAAATAAACTGCTTTGACACCCAGTTTTTTACTATCAGAATGATCTTAGCGCTTGACCTTCATATCCTACAGAGAGGCCTGCGAGTGTTTCAAAAGTAGAACATTCCAAAAAGCAAGCCTTATTGCCATCTTCTTTCCTTTCTCATCTCCTCTATTTACTGCCTCAATTAATGTTGTTGTTGATTGCCTTCAAGTTGAGCACAACTCATAGCAACCCTATGAATAAAAGTCCTGAAGCCTTTCTATAACTATCGGGATTTATCAAAGTTTACAGAGTTTCCAGAGGCATGTTATTTAGGAAGTGGATGCCACTCCTGCTTCCAATTAATAGCAGCATTAATGTGCCTCAGCATTCTGTTATCTCAGGTAGAAATCTCAAGTTTGTCTTGGATCCTTCATTCACCCTTCATCCCATGAGTTAACTAGGTCCTTTCAGTACTGCCTCCTAATTTTAACATGTCAATGTTCCATCTCCATGACTGTGGAAACCATTTTCTTTTAAACCCTCATAATCTCACACCTGGAGTTTCTCACTGTTCTGTCTCCAGTCTTGTCTTTCTATCAGCCATTATTCAGTTAGTAGAGTTGATTTTCAGAGATACAGTGTTGAATGTAATATGTTGCTACTATGCCCCCCCCAGTCTGTTTTACTGTGCAGCTCTTATTCTGGATTCTTGTCATGACAATAATACCTAATCATATATTCCTTTTAATCAGTTCTCTCCCTCATCTGTTTCAATGCAGTGTACATTATTTATCCCCTCTTTTCTTAGTTTCCCCCCAACCGCCATGTCAGTCCCATTTTATAACAGTGGCACTATGTAGTATCTGTCCTTTTGTGACTGAGATATTTCACTCAGCATAATGTCCTCCAGGATCATGCA
>NW_006399756.1:29068602-29078930 GCF_000299155.1 Elephantulus edwardii
TATTTGCAACTTTTTGAGAAAGCGCCATACTGCTTTCCACAGGGGTTGCACCATTTTACACTCCCACCAACAGTGAATCAGGGCTCCAGTTTCTCCACAACCTCGCCAGCATTTGTTGCTTGCTCAGGATCATGCATTTTGTATAATAGTCCATGAGTTGCTTATTTTTCAGTGCAGCATAGTATTCTATTGTGTGAATATATCACAGTTTCTCTAGCCATTCGTTTGTTGGTGGGCACTTGGGTTTTTTCCAGCTCTTTGCTATTGTGAACAAAGCAGCAATAAACATAGGTGTGCATGTATCTGCTTGGGTGGCAGTTCTGTTTTCTTTAGGGTAAATTCCCAGTGGTGGAATTGCTGGATCGTATTTCTATTTCTATTTCCAACTTTTTGAGAAAGCACCATACTGCCATCCATAGTAATTGCACCATTTTACACTCCACCAACAGTGAATAAAGGTTTCAGTTTCTTCACAACCTCACCAGCACTTGTTGTTTGCTGCTCTGTTGAATTTTGCTGTTATTACTGGGGTGAGATGATATCTCATCGTTGTTTTGCTGGCTTCCTTAAGACAGAATAATTCATACCTGCAGTGTCACAGGCCTTAATAGCTCTCATATACAGTACATCATTCCATGATTATTTATATGTATATTCATCACTAAATGGTGAACTCCTAAGAATAGGGAGTAAGCTTTTTAACTTCTATAATCTTTACCCATAGTGTAGTGCCAAATAGTATAATAAATACTTGGGGGGTGGGAAATAAATGTTTGAATGAATGAATGGATAGCTGGGATAAATGGTTTTATTATCTAAGTCCCTGTATCATCATCACTGTCTTCTAGAATTGGGCTCCATGCTGCTAAAGAAGTGGATAGGGGATGCCTCAGAATTGCTTGCAGGGCTCCACATAAGACTGTACTCTTCAGTTGTGTCTGTGGAGCCTAAGTGTAAAAATCTGTTTCAGATCTTAATAGATATTAGGAAATAACATCTTGACAGCTCCTAGGTTAACCTTATATAACCAGAAAGTCTGCTTTAGGATTGTTCCAGGGAGTCCCCTTTCTCAATGATGAGCTCAATTATTTTTCCCAACACAATAGAATTTACTGACTTCCTATTCCTTCCAGGATAAAAAAGAGGATAGTCAGAAGACTTTTAATTATCTGTATTGGGGCTTTGAGGCAACTAAAGCCACTTTGAAGTGAATTATTGATAGCATTATGAATTGTTTTTCCTTTTAAAGTAAGAAGTCAAGGCAATTAATGCTATTTTTATCTTTGCAGATTTTCTGAATTATAAGTGATTTTAAAAATACCTTTAAAAAAATCCTCACTGACTGAGGGGTAGGTCATTTGTATAAACTAGAGGCCCTGCTGAAGGAATCTTTGTGTGATCTCATGTTCTTTCATATGCCACTGTTACAGATAGTTTGTATGCCCACTGCTTTGACAGCAAGACATTTGCTTAAGTTCTTCATGGGTTAAAGATTCTTCATATACTCAGGCCACTTGTATGTTTCTCACTGGGGACCTTGCAAAATGTTTATTTTTGTCCTATAAGCCAAGAAAACCCAAGACGGTGTTATAAATAACTGGCAGCTGCAAAGCACAACCATTTAGTCTTTTCAGTGTGGTTTGGTGGGGATCAGAGACTAAAATCTTAAATGTGGCCTTAAGGGAAGCAGCTGTATCACCAGCTGGAAACTGACACATTGTAAAGGGCGGAGATAGCACAGCTCAGTACCATCCATTCCCAAATGAAACTGAAAAGCCTGCCTTCAATTTAGACAGTTGCTTTGTATTTATATTTACTTTGGAGAGAGACGGTACAGAACCTGTCTCCGTGGTCATCATTGAGGCAGCACTGAGCAAAAAAAGTCCAATCAGACCCAGTCGTAGACTGTCCCAGCAGTGTCTTCTTAGTTGTTAGATACTTAATGAATCGCTGAACAACATATCAGACCCTCGCCCTGTCCTGCGCCATCCTCACCTCTCCTGCCATGCTCAAGCCCAGCGTTGCAGTCACAGGGTCAGTCTGTCTCATTGAGGGTCATCTTCTTGGTGCTGACCTTCTACTTTTCCCAGCGTAATGTTTGTTTCTAAGAACTAGGCCTCCTGACACCATGCCTTAAATATGTGAAATGAAGTCTCATTGTCCTTCTCTCTAAGGAGCATCCTAGTTGTACTCCTTCTAAGACAGATTTGTTTGTTCCTTTGGTAGTCCATTCAGTAAGCTTCTCCAGTGTCACATTTAAGAGGCATAGATTCTTCTTTGCTCTTCCTTAGACATTGTCCAGGTTTCACATATGTATATATAAAAACTCATTCCAGTTCAACTCATTAAACTGTCAAGTCAGAACTAATAGCTGACCCTCTAGCAGGTTTTCAGAGACTATAAATTGCAAAAGAGGAGATTGCCTATCTTTCAACAATTTTGCAGGTTCAAAATGCCTTTTAAAATCTTCTCATTGGCTGAATGTACAATCAATGATAAAAATGTGAAAATCTGACACCTTCTAATATGTAGTTGTAGGAAGCTGGGTCTTTTTAAAAAAAAAGAAAAAACCAAACAGAAAAGCAAAAACAAACCTTGTAGGCCTTCGGTAAGAAAACCTTTCTTTTTAACCAGTAAATGGAATGATAGGAGACTAATTCCCCAATCAGTAAATACCAACTTGTTATATACTTTAAGCTAGAAGGAAAACTAATACTTATTTTTGTAACTGTTTAAAAAGGAAAAAAAAAATGAGATTCTTTTCCCTTCTCTTTCTCATTAAGCCTAGCATTAGTAACTAACTTCCTTTTCAAGCCAAAGGCTATTTCAAGGTTGTCTACCCAGTTGCTGGGTAATTTAAAGAACTTATTAATTGGAGTTTTCCCATTTCCTGTTCAGCAGACTGCACGTGGAAATTACTCCCCTTTTTGGTTGTTAAGCATTGGCTAGTGTTAGCTATCTCAAATCTTTAGTATGTCTGGGTCGACTAAACAGGAATTTTCACCAGGTCCAAGCATCTGGACAAAAGAAGATGCTGTGAGAATTCTCACTTATTTTCCACATTCCCACATATAACCCAGTCACCTTTACCCAACAAAGGAGAGACAGATTTGGAAAACTCATATCCTCTGCTGTCTCTCATATGCATGCATAATCAATAAAATTTCTACTTTTCGTATTCTGACTCCTAGCTCCAAGATTGGGTTCTTTTGCCCCAGATGACCACACCATGTTTCTCTGGTAACAATTGGTTTAGGTGAATTAGAGGCCCTGTTAAATGAATCTGCATGTGTTCTACATATATATGAAGTGTTTGAAAATACCATGGCTTTGGTAAGTTAGTCTTGAAACTGACAACCTTGCTCTTTAGCACTTTAGAGAGGTCCTTGATAGAGTACACCAATGAAACCCTTCTTTTGATTCATTCATTGCTGATACCATGAATGTTGATTGTGGATCCAAGTCAGATGAAATCCTGAACAATTTCAATCTTTTGTGCACCTATCATGAAGTTGCCTATTGAGTGGTCCAATGGTAAGGATTTTGTTTTCTTAATGTTGAGATGTAACCCAGGGCTGAAGTACTTCAGTAAGTGTTTTAAGTCTTCTTCACTCTGTTAGCAAGATTGTATCATCTGCATAATAGTCCCTTAGTTGGAAAAAATTTAAAATGAGACCTTGGGGAAAGAAGTGATTTCTTTTTTGTTTGCTGGAAATAATTTGACTAGATGTTTATTAAATGCCTGCACCTAACTTATCCAAGTGTTTGAGTGAATTTAGTGAATTCATTAAGTTTTATTTGGATTTTTTAAAAGTTGCGTATTGGTCTCTATCTGTGTAACAATGTTTCAGCACATTTTCACCTTTCCTTGTTTGCTTAAGACACATTTTAAACCTCTGCCTCCATCTTTTTCTCGGTATGTTTTTCCTAAAACCCTAAGTTAGGTATATGCCCCTTCCCTATGCTCTTATGGTTGGTACCTTTCTGTCCACCCTTCACCAGTCTTAGTCTTTACCACATTATATTGAGATTATCTGACTACAGTATGAATGGATCTCTTCCAGTAGTCTGGAAGCTCACTGATAAACTGGGATCATAGCTAACTCACTGCTCCCATTACCATACATGTTTTTCAATCCTCCTTAACTATAAGGAGTCATGGACTGTGCTGGAAAATCCTTAGTGTCAGCTCCCGTAACACTTTCTTCTAGGGACAGGGTGATATAAGAGTAAGAGAAGGATGGGGAGCTCTGGTGGCCTAGTGGCAAGAAGCTGTACTGCAATCCCAGAGGTACATGGTTCAAATCTACCAGATGCTCTGCTGGAGAAGGAGGGGGACAATTTCTTCCTGTACCTGTCAGATCTGATTTGATGGTACATGCACAAAAAAGAATAATAAAGAAATAAAAATTTGAAAAAGAAAAAAACTATTTAAAAAAAAAGAGTAAGAGAAGGAGGAAATGTAGACATTCTCTCTTTCTAAAATGAGATAAAATTCTTTAACCACTTAAAAACTAAATTTCTTTTTGTAGCATCAATTTTCCAAGTGGGAAAGAACTTGCCACTGTCTTATTTTCACAGTTGTTGTATTATTCCTTATTTCTTGTATATTGAAGAGAAAGCAACTAATAACCTCTTTGTGAGCATAAAACAATTATACCCAGCCTCCCATGGAGACGATCTGCCAGAGCCTACAGCCTCACCCTCCACGAGGGCTTCATTTTCTTACTCCAGAATTTCATAGACTCTCCCCCAAAGACCTTCATCTTGTTCCACTATTATGATGAATGTTTGGAGCTGGCTTTCACCCCCTGCTTTACTAGCTATTACTGGAGATGCTGTCAAAGACTTGGGCTCCAAATTTATCCTCCCATTAAGTCCTCTCCTGGGCAGCACTGCTTGGTTCTGAGTAGTAGTCATCTAGGGCTCCCCTCCTTCTCTCACCTCCCACTGTCTTTGAATGAAAGGAAACTGCAGGTCCTGTTGCAAACAAAGAGCTTTAGTAGAAAGTGAGGCTGCAAATCACTTTCTACCCCAGCTTTTTGTCTGCTCTTGCTGTAGGCCTGCAGAGGAGTGCACGTGTGAGAGTTTGTGTTCAACTGTGTACTGTGAGACTTCCAACATCAGTTCCCCACCATTTTCTCAACTAGCTGATCATGTCTGTCTCCCAACAATGTCTTTATGATCTTCTCTCAAAAAGGAGTTGGGAGTTTCTTGATTTCTGAATACAGGGCTCTCTGAATGATAGATACATGTCCTTTAATGAGTTTTAAAATTAGTTATGTAATTAAAAAAAGTCCGAGCAGTTTCTTTTATAGCCTTTACCTTTGTGAGGATTTCTGTTGAATAAAAACTCTCTGGGTCTTTCACACAATAGGTTGACACTCAGGCTATTTGGAGCTTTCATTTTGTCTCTTAGAGTTTCCTTATATTCAGAAAATCAGGCCCAACAGTGTTTCCTGTGCCATTTGTAAACCTTAGGTTAATTGATAAAAACCCTTTTTTCCAGTAAATGAACAGCATTCTTCTTGATTTCTAGGTGTATGCGAGAGAAACAAAAGATATCATAGGAGCACGGAAGAGGGGCACTAAACCCATTCTGGGAGTTTAGGAAAGGAATTCTGAGGCATCGTGGCACTGCTAACATTGGAAAATGGTTGAAAAAAATCTGGCTGTTTGGCTTTAGTGCTAACACATTAATACAGCTGTTGTTAAGACTGCCATCAACACTAGAAAATAGCAGTCCTCAGTCATATTTCTGTCTGTAAGGAGAAAAGATATTGCAGTGAAGTTTTAACTTTTTCCTTCTTAAGTAAGAGCAATTCTATCTGCTTCACTTAGGCAAAATGGCTCACTGCTTTGAGCACTTACTAAACCATCTCATTCTCCTTCCCTTACTAATAGAATGTTTGTTCAGCTACCTTCTCCCACACCTATCCTTTTTTAAATTCTCAATTCTCCTTTCTCTGGCCAACTCTACCACCTAACTGGGTTTTAAATACCCAATATTTAAACCTGGACTTCTTACAGGAACCGTCTTGTGCTGGGGATTTTTTGAGGGAAATGTTAAGTTGCTGCCAGAGCAGGTGAAAGCAGCCTGCTTTTTCAGAGCTGATAAGAAGGGCACAGTTTACATCATGGTGGGTGGGCAAGCAGCCAGCACCTAGGAATGCCACATCTCGGTGCTTAGCACCTGCAGGCTCAGAACTGACAGTGCACTGTGATAAGATCCATCTCTGTTCACTTAACTGATGCAGGCTTTATGGGAAATGTTCACTTACTTAATTACTTTGGCAGGCTCACTGATTGTTTTTCCTGAGGAGTTCCAAAAGGTCCCTCAGGGATGTAGTGTAGACCTCTTTCTATGTCTTTTAATTTTAGTCTTTACATGGAGTATTTAAAAATCAGTATGTGATCCTTATGGCCCACTATCTCTTCTCTCTCATGCATAAACGCAAGATCCAGTCTTGTCCAACACAGTATCCGTATGGCCCATATTGTCTACCCAGAAATCTTGACAGCCATCTTTCTCAAACTTTGACATTGCTGTTCTTCCTTCTCCACCATTGTGGTGTATGTAGAACTCTCTGATTTAGTTTGGGATCCCTGTGTATCCTTTCCCCTAACTTCTATGGAACCCACAGAGACTATCTTTCCCTTTCTAGTCTAATGTATGATACACTAGTATAATTTCCCTCTATTTTTACATTGACAGAAAAAGAAGGCTTAACTCATTTGCTCATTTTTCACCTCCTTCCCCCAGGTGCTTAAAATTTAAATGTGTTGTAATAATTGGATTAATTAGGTTAATGAGAATGAGGTGTAATTAAAACATTTCAGGTTTTTGGCTCATGCAGTTTTATAAAAGTTCTTACACATTCAAGAGCAAATGTTCACCATTAATTAAAATTAGATCACTTGTTAGGGCTTTAAGCGGATCTCTACTATGGTAGGATTCCTGCCAGGTATGAATTAGATTTTTCTTATGTCCTAAAGTTGGGCGGGAAACGTAATACTTATTTTCCTATAATGTATTTTTCCCTTATGTTCACTTGGTATTTCTGAGTGTATAGAGGGGTCTTCCTTGTATTCATTGGTATTGAGTTGGAACCTACTCATTGCTGATGCTCTGGTGGGCTTCTGAGGCTGTAAATCACAAAGGAGGTGATTGCTTATCTTTCTTCCTTGGAGTCACTGGCGATTTTGAACCATCAGCCTTTGAGTTAGCAGACCCTTCAAACTGTGTCAAAAACTACTAGAAGCTTATATTTGTAACCTCTGAAGATTCAGTCAAAAACTCCTGCTACCAAAGATAAAGGAATCTGAAGCACAGAATAATGGGATCTAAAAAGAGATAGGTTAATCTTAAAGATGTTTCACCTTTAGGAAAGTTTTAGGGCCCCATTCTTCACTTACTGACAGAAAATTTTAATAGAATTTCTAAGGATTAAATGTTGTCTTTCTGGAAAGGAAAAGTGTTCATTTCACTTTTATGGTTCCTTTAACTCTTGTGATTCATTTTTCTATTGGAATGCTACATGTCCATTCAGTGATTGTGGAAACAGTAAAAAGAATTATCAGGCTAATACCTAAAGCAGGTCAGAATTCCATTCCCCTCTGCCAGTGCTAAAGGAGATAATTTAGGCCAAGTGTACAGCCCATGGCTTCTATTTGGTTTATTAACATGTTAGCGCACACTTGTAAATTGACGACTGTGCTTAGAAACACATTTTTTTTTCTTTTCTATGTATTACCGCCATTTGCGGCAACGTGTTAAACCTATGGTCACCAGAAATTGGGTTTTCCAACTATGTGGGGCAAAGTTAGACATCAAAGTAGAAAGTCCAGCTGCCAGAGTATGTATTCATGTATGCAGAAAATGAGGCATCTGCCACGTGCATCTATATTTCATACACCTTATCCCTCTCTGGTTCCCTCTAATTTAATGAATTGTGAGTCTTCATCCATCAATTTTAAAGCCTAGATGAAATGGTCATATAGTAGGTGAATAACTTACCTGGAATAAAGTATTTCTTACCTAGAAATAAAGATAAATACTCACAAGTCATTTCCCACATTAAAAGAAAAGGGTTGAGTAGTCAAGACAATATACTTAATGCTGTACCTTCTCCCAGAGAGCTCTAGTGGCCTAATGGTAAAAAGCAGCACTGTAGTCCGTAAGGCTTGTGGTAGGTATCAGTCTCCTCTCGTGTGATTAACTACCTCTGACAACCCACAGGAGTGTCACTTATGAGCCAGTTCTGACGCAACAGCTCACAACAACAATACATTCTCCTTACAACCAACAAGTTTGTTTTGGTTTTCAGCCAATACATTTTTATTTATGTGTACAAGGAAATAAAATTTGATTTAGTAATCACTTAAGCCAATTTACATAATCTGGTCATTGAGTAAAGCAAGCAAGTAGATGCTCTAGGTAGTAAGTAGCTCATCCTTCCTGATGGTTGCCAGAATACCTAAAGTTTCATTTTTATGCCCATGGTCCTCAAAAGAATATACTTGCCACAGGGACAGCAGTGTAAGGGAAGTGATAACTGACATGAAAGGGTTAAGGCTAAGTACTTGGGGGATAAGTTACAGGAATAACTATCAGAGGTCAGTCACTAAGGCTTTGACTAGATACTTTCAAAGTGAAAAGGTCAGATGGTGTTCTAATTTGAGGTTTTATTTTGTTTAATGTTAATCAGCGGAGTCTCTGAGGCTTGTAATGCAACTGCTGTTAGCAGGCATCGAAGGAAATTGCTTTTTTTAGTTGTTGTTGATGTTGAATTGGATGGGCTGAAGATTCGTTGACTCCATGAAGACGGAAGCTTATTACTGCATGAAATGGGAATGTGTGTGGCAGTTCTGAAGGTGAAAAGAAATGTTAGTTTAAAATTAAATAACCCAACCTCAGAGGAACCATTTTAACAGCTGCTACATACTGCAAAGTTCAGCCTTTTACCTGGATATTTTAAGGTTTCTTAGAAGCAATTATGAATATTATTATTTTCTGCTCTTTAATCTGCAAACATCTGAGAATATGCTCAATGGTATAGCTTGCTGAAGTACTTTTTTGGATTTAGGAAAGGTGAAGCTACTTGGGGGGGAACTCCAATTTAGAGGAATTGCCTTCTTTGGAGAACAGAGGGAAAAGCCAACCAAGAAACTAGTTCTTAGAGTCAGCAGTTAACAAGTCCAATGTCAACTAGTTAATAAATGGTAGAAATTGGAACTTTAGTTCAGCGCTACTGATTCTAAGGCTTGGCTTTTCCCATTTTATGCATCGTTGTTTAGGAAAACAGTGGTGGTTTAACAGAGACTTCAAAGAAAAAGAAGATTTGCTTTTTGGTAGTAAAAAGAAATAAGGTTACATGTGCAAAAACCCATGTGAACAAAACCATGACTTCAAGCGACATGCTGATCTAGCTTTGGCGGATACAGAGCTATAGTTCTTAGGAGTTTGGTGTTTAGAGCCTAAATTTTGTTTTAAAATTTTTACTGGTTTTCAGGAAATAATTCCTTTACGTTATGTTTCATTTATATATATTTTATATAGTCTTTCATTTACATTGTATTTCATACAATCATTCATAAACATTCTATTTTACATTATTTTTTATAATTGGTTGCTTACAAAGTTTATATACATTGTGTTTCACACTATTCTTCATTCACATTGTGTTTCATACAGTCATTCTCATGCGTTCATTATGGGTTTGGTTTTTTTGTGTGTCTCTAGAACTTGAGTTTATTTTGTCCATGCAGTAAATATTTGATGGATAGATTAATATATGGATACATAAATGAAGTCCCAAATTTGTCCTGTGAAATCAATTTTATGAGATTCAGAGACATTTTCTCAACACTAAAATGAAATTAATTTTGAAGAGTCTAAAAATTGAGTGTCCCTTTTGAGAGCACGATCCCATGGAAATAAATTGGAAGAATTTGAGCAAGTTATTAATGATACATTTTTAAGTTTAGGATCTCTAAGGAACTCATTCTTTTTTTGGGGGGGTACATAACCTCATTTGGGTTATACTTCTTTTTTTATTATTATTATTAATTTAAATAGACATTTTCAGAGGTTTTGGAGTTCCATTCATTCATTGCCGCACTTTTCTCCCTGCCCACCCCTCCCCACCAGCTTGCTTCCCCCTCCGAAGAGAAAAAAAAAGTTCCTTCATTAGTATACAATTCCCACGTCCCCTCCCCCCCACACCCCCCATCCCGAGTACACTTCTCTATGCAACCTTATTCTGGATTCCTGTGCGAACCATAATACTCAATCATATATCACTTCTAATCTGTTCTTTCCCTCATCT
>NW_006399756.1:29079845-29089678 GCF_000299155.1 Elephantulus edwardii
TTTAGTCCTAAGTCCATGATCCACCTTGAGTTGGTTTTTGTATATGGAGTGAGGTGTGGATCTTGTTTGAGTCTTCTGCATACAGCTTTCCAATTTTGCCAGCACCATTTGTTAAAAAGGCTGTCATTTCCCCACTTAACTGATTTCATCTCCTTGTCAAAAATCAGTTGATTAAAACACTTAACAAAATAGGACTAGAGAGGAACTTCTTCAACATAGTAAATAGTATATACACAAACCCGAGAGCTAACATTGTTCTCAATGGAGAGAGGCGTTCATTATGTTTTATAAAATTAATCACCATTGGACCTTGCCCATAATTACCCTTTTTACCTAGATCCTTCCCATTTGCTTCCCCCCTTCCGTCTACCCACTAAAATGTGCAGCCCTTTGGTTTCACTCCTACCTATCCTCACCCCTCCATTGCCCCTACCCCCACCTTGAGTTCCTGTACATGTTTTACTAGTTGTCTTTCTATTTTTACAATAATGGTCTTATGCACTATTTGTCCTTATGAGACTGTGTTAGTTTCACACAGCATAATGCTCTCCAGCCTCTCCCAAGTTACGTAATATTTTTCAAAATTGTTGCTCCTGAGTGCTGCGTAGTATTCCATTGAGTGAATGCACCACAGTTTCTCAATCCATTCAGCTGTGATTGGACATTTGTGAGAGGATGTGGCAAGATGGAAACTCTCATACACTGTTGGTGGGATTGCAAAATGGTACAACCACTCTGGAAGACAGTTTGGCATTTCCTCAAAAAGTTGAACATAGAAACTCCATATGACCCAGCAATTCTGCTACTAGGAATATACTCCAAGGAAATTAAAACTGAGACACAAGTGGAGATTTGTATACCAGTGTTCACAGCTGAGTTATTCACCATCGAAAGAACATGGAAACAGCTCTCAAGTATCCAATCAAATTTATTTTTACCATGTTTCAGATACTCACCTAGAATCAGATTCTTTAGGGTGAAACTTAACAATCTTTGCTGTTAGAATCCAGAATGAAAGCTGCATAGTGGAGTGGACAGGGGATGAGTGGGACTGTATAACAGTGAAAGAATTTTTTTTTACTTTTCAAAGAGAAAAGCAAACTGCAGGGGGGAGGGGTGGGTAGGGAGGAAAGTGTGCAACAGTGAATGAATGGAAATCCAAAGTCTCTGTATACTTTCATTAAAATAAAAGAAGAATCTTTGCTGTCTATCACATATTTAACCTAACCAGTCATTTATTATTGTTGGTTTTCACCTTTTATGGAGTAAGAAAGAGCTAAAGAAGCCTTTTGTCTAGTTTTTGCAGTTTTTCCCTATCTGATGAATCTTTCGTCTAAATAGTTTTTCCCTATCTGATGAATTTACGTAGCAATTTTCTGAGGTAGTTGGCTTCCTCCAAGTGTCCTGGTAGGGAAACAAGTCACTGTGTACCATGTTCTGGATGAAACTGTTATTTATTGTTTCATAAGAAGCTCTTAAATATTTCTGGCTGTGGGAGATGACTGTAATTGTAGAAATTACATCTTTGAAGTGTTTGCTTTAGCTTCACATGGAATATGAGGAAAAATTCAAATTTTCTCTCAGCTGTGTTATCTGCATTATTCAGGTAACATTTTCATGCATATCTTAGGTAAGTTGGATGTTAACTATGTGTTTTGTTCATAATCCACCCAACACTAGGGAAAAGAGAGCTTCTTTGCAGAATCATGAGTCAGAGAGAATAAGTTAAAAATGGACCAAGAAATCCCCAGCCAGTTTATAGCTCAGCCTTGCTGTTCCATCTGTCCCCTTCATTTTGCTTCAGTTTGTTTGTATAACTGACCCCTGCCTTCAGCAGACAGAAGTTGATGGCTACATTGGAGAGTAGCCCAGATTCTTGCCCTTAAAGGTGCCATGAGTACAGAACCGTACCTCACTGTGGTTAAGTTTAATAGTTTCTTTATGCTGTGACATTGTTTCTTTCTTTTTCCTTTTTGGAACTTTCAAATTGAGTACCATTAGGAAACCCAGTACCAGAATATCATGTACTCCCCTCGTTGTATTCTCTTCCTAAAAAAACAAACCAAAACAAAAACAACCCCTGGGCTTATTTTCAGAAGATAATGGTCTTACGTGACATCTAGTTGACTAGAACTCATAGTGACCCTATTAAAAATATATCTGAAATTTGTTCTGTCCTGCACCATTTTCACAACTTCTGGCATGCCTAGGCCCATTGTTAGGAAAACTGTGTGACTCTATCTTTTTGAGGATTTTCCTCTCTTTCTCCAACCCTCTATCCCAGCATGATATCTCTTTGCAGCAATTGGTCCCTCTTGACAACATGCCCAAGTTTGTCAAATAACTTTAACCGTCCTTGCCTCTAAGGAATACCTACTCTTCCTCCAAGACAGATTAATTTGTTGTTTCGCCAGTCCATGGGTTACTCTTCTCCAGCACCACAGGGCATCAGTTCTTCTTGTGTAATCCTTATTCATTGTTGAACTTTCAGATGTATAAAGAGTAATTGAAAAGACCATGGTTTGGATGTACATTATTCAGTTCTTGAAACTGACATTGCTCTTAAGCACTTTACAGATTTTTCCCACTGCAACACGTCTTTTGATTTCTTGACTGCTGCTGCCATGGGTGCTGACTATGATGTTGTTGTTAGGTGCCACTGAGTTGACTATGACTCAGAGAGACCCTGTGAACACAGATCTGAAGCTTATACCATCCTACACCATCCTCATGATAAACAATTTTAATAAGAAATTTCAGGAAACTTCCCTCTAGCTTCCTTCTTATTACTTAAAACATTAGAGAAGGTATAATTGTCTCTGGTGACAACTTTATGTCTTCTTTGGAGGACAACTGTTCATGTCTGAGTCACTTTTTCCCTTGGATAAGAATAAAACATTTGTATTATTATTTCCATACTTTAAGTAATAGGTGATCCTGGAACTCAAGAAGCAATAAAAAGCAAGAAGGTGAATAAAAACCTCCTTTAGATTTTAATTTAATTATTCATTACCTTTTAAATTGAATCCTTCATTGTGGCAAACATTTTGCTGAAGGACTGGCAGTATATTGATGAGCAAAAGAGATATGATCCTTTTTCTATGAAACTTTTAGTCCCAGCTTCAGGAGAGCTGAAAGTTTGTTTAGTTCTGGATGAATAAATTCTCAGTTCTAACCATTGCTCAAAAAATTGTCAAGACTGTTGGGAATTAACAGCTACCTACATCATCACTAGCTCTTTTACAGCTCTTCTAAGGAGTTTTTTGTTCAATAGTCAAAAGCAGATATCCATGCACACCTGAATTTATCGCTCCTTTGTTCACAGTAACAAGGAATTGGAAACAACCTAAGGGCCCATCAACAAAACGAATGGATAGAGAAGCTGTGGTATAATCACACGACGGAATACTACACTACATTGAAAAACAAGGAACTCATGAAATACTATTCAAAATGGGCAACCCTGGAGGACATTATGCTGAGTGAAGTGTCTCGGTCACAGAAGGACAAATACTGCATGGTGCCACTGTTGTGGGTGGGGGGAGACTGAGAAAGATGGGTTCAGTAATGTACACTGCATTGAAACAGATGAGGGAGAAAACTGTTTAAAAGGGGAATGTGATTAGGTATTATTGTCATGACAGGAGTCCAGAACGAAGGCTGCATAGTGGAGAGGACTTGAGGGGAGGGATTGTAAAACAATGAAAGACTTTTACTTTTCAAAGAGAAGAGTGTACTGGGGGGAGGGGATGGGCAGGGAGAAAAGTGCAACAGTGAATGAATGGAAATCCAAAGTCTCTATAAATTTTCATTAAAATTAATAATAATTTAAAAATATTTAAAATATATAAAATATTAAAAAGTAGATATCCATTGACCAATGTAGAATGTTTCCTCTAAGGATACCGTGCTTATTTATGATAAAGAGTTAAACCCTTCTCACTTATTTGCGCAGTAAGTTCTCCCCATACATGTGTGTCCCCAGAAGTTCTTTAAACTCTCCATATGCTGTAATTTACTAAACATTTAATGGTTAATGTGCTCTTTTCCCTCCTGACACTAGAATTTCTATAATATCCAAGCTTTCTGAGGTCTGTGAGTTCCATATAGAATTGGTTATTGAAGAAAGCAACCTACTCATGAGTGCTAGATCAGGGAAACCTTTTAGTCTTTTTATCTTAGAAACATTTTATTCACATATGATATAGTTGCTGATTGTTAAAATTATTATTTTAATGGAAGTTTACAGAAAGATTACGTTTTTATTGTTCATTGTTGCACATTTTCCTCCCTCCACCTCCCCTTTCACCTCCCCCACTCCACTTTGTAATGCAACTCTTGTTCCAAACTGTTGTGATACATATAATGTCTAATTATACATTCCTTTCAAACAGTCCTTCCCCTCATCTGTTCCAGGGCAGTGTTCATTATCTAGCTAGCCTTCCTGTTCTCCCCACCTCTACCTGCCCCCGTATCAGTTCTAGTTTATAACAGCCGTGATATGCAGACTTTGTCTTTTGTGACTGAGATACTTCACTCAGTACAATGTCTTCCAGACTCACATGTTGTTATAGTGTTTTACAAATTCATTGTTTTTTAATGCTGTGAAATATTCCTTTGTGTGCATATACCACTGTTTCTCTGTTCATTCATTTGATGGTGGACAGCTAGGCTGCTTCCATCTCTCTGCTACTGTAAATAATGAAGCAATAATCATAGATGTGCATATATCTGTTTGAGTCATGGCTCTGGTTTCTTTAGGAAATATTCCTAATAGTGGGATGGCTGGATCAATTGATATTTCTATTTTCAACTTTTTGAGACAGTGCCAGGCTGCCTTCCATAGTGATTGTACCATTTTACATTCTGATCAACGGTGAATAAGAGTTCTAATCTCTCCACACCTTCACCAGCATTTGTTGTTTGCTGCCCTGTTTGAATTTTGTTATTCTTGCTGACACTATTGCTGATTTAAAGTGTGTAGTTGATTGTTTAGGGGCAGAATATTAAATAATCAGGAAGCATTAAAAGAAAATGGAAAGACTATACAGAGTCATTGTACCAAAAGGAATTGGTGGACACAGAAGAATTTTCTGAAACAACGTGTGAGCAAAAGCCTGTGGTGATGAAGGAAGAAGTTCAAGCTGCTCTGAAAGAATTGGCAAAAAACAAGGCCACAGGAATTGATGGCGTACTGATTGACATATTGCAACAAACAGATGCTGACTTGAAGGTGCTCATCAAGTTGTGCCAAGAAATTTGGAGGACAACCACCTGACCAACTGACTGGAAGAGATTTATATTTGCTCCCATTCCAAAGAAAGGCTATCTGACAGAGTGTGGAAATTATCTAACAGTTATCATTGATATCACATGTAAGCAAGAGTCTGCTGAAGATTATCCAAAAATGACTGGAACAGCACATCTACAGAGAACTGCCTGAAGTGTAGGCTGGATTTAGAAGAGACCATGGCACAGGGATATTATAGCTAATGTCAGATGAATCTTAGCTGAAAGCAGAGAGTACCAGAGGAATGTCTATCTATGTTTCATTGACAAACTGTGGCTGACTCTGAGAAAAATAAAAACACTTGATTGTGCTTATGCAAAACCTATACTTGGACCAGGAGGCATTTGTCAGAACAGAGCAAGGAAACGCTGTATGGTTCAAAATTGGGAAAAGTATGCATCAAGGATGTGTCCTATCTCCATATCTGTTCAGTCTATATGCAGAACAGATTATCCAGGAGGCTGGGCTCTATGAGGAAAAGTGTGGCATCAGGATTGAAGGTAGACTCAACAATCTGCAGAAGACACAACCCTGCTTGCTGAAACTGAGGAGGACCTGAAGTGCTTGCTGCGTAAGGTCAAGGACTGAAGCCTTCAGTGTGGATTGAAGCTCAATATTAAGAAGACAAAGATTCTCACCACTGGGCCGATTAGCAGCATCATAATAGATGGTGAAGAGATTGAGATTGTTGACAACTTCAGTTTGCTTGGCTTTACAGTCAACACTCTTGATACCAGCAGCCAGGAAATTAAAAGACGAATTGCGTTGGGAAAGTCTGCTGTCAGAGACCTCTATCCAAGTACTGAAGAGCAATGATGTTAGTCTGGAGGGAAATGTGCTCCTGATCCAGACCATCATCTTTGCAGTTATTTGCTGTGCATCACAGAGCTGGACAATTACTGGGGGTGATAGAAGGAGCATTGATGCCTTTGAGCTGTGGGGCTGGAGAAGAGTATTGAATATACCATGGACTGCTAGGAGAACAAACAAGTTCATCCTGGGGAGGGTGAAGCCAGGCTGGCTCCTTGGAGGCAAGGATTCTGAAGCTTCATCTGACATACTTCGAACATGGTGCAACGTGGGATCAGTCTTTGGAGAGGGAAGTCATGCTTGGGAGGGTGGAGGGAACAGCGCTGGAGAGGAAGACCCTCGAGATGGATTGATTCAGTCACTGTGGTAAAGGTTGGAGACACTAAGATTAGGGATAGAGCAGGGTTGAGGGCTGTTGTACATAGGGTTGCTGTGAGTCGCAGGCAAATTGACGGTATATAACAACAACAACAACAACAATTTATTATTTTTAGAATACTGACAGGGTTGTGCAATCATCACCACAGTCTAATTATAGAACACAGCCACTTTTCTGTTATCAACATGATTAGGTTTGAAGATCAGGTTGCTGTTCTAAAATTAACTATGTAAAAATGGCGGATGATGACATTAAACCACAAAATGGTGTGTGACATGCCAAACCCCTGAGAATTGTGATCCAGCCCAGTCAGAATGTTGCCTTAACCATTACAGCTAGCTTCACTCCTTCCTCACATTGCGATACTCGTTTCTGCCAGCTGAAAGTCATTACTGTGCAAAAGAGTCAAGTAGTAATTTTTCTAACTCTCTTTTTTTCCCCCCAATACATTTATTTTTAGATCTCTGCAGGTGGTTCTGAGATATATGCTCCTGATTATGAATTCTTTTTTTAATTATTAAATTTTATTAATTTTAATGAACATTTAGAGAGATTTTGGGTTTTCATTCATTCATTGTTGCACTATTTTCTCTACCCTCCTCCCCAGTAATTTTTTAACACTTATTGTAAATGGGAAATGTTAGCTAACAATATAGTCCTGAGAAGTAAGTATATTTCCTTCCCTCTTAAGAGAAACCCCATATCCATTCGTAGTCCATCTTCTCTACCTTTCTCCTCAACCCTAAACAGTCACTAATCTACTTTCTATCAATTTGTTTATTCTGGACATTTCAGAATTTTTTTCATACATGTGATCCTTTATATCTTCCTACTTTCATTTAACATAATATTTTCAAGACTATGCTGTAGCATATATCAATATTTTGCTGAATAATATATTCCATTTCATTATTAGCCATTATATGGCTATACCACATTTTGTTTATTGATGGATATTGATTCAGTCCATTTTCTAGCTATTTTGAATAATGCTATAATGAACATTAATGTGTAAGTTTTTTATATAGACATATCTTTTTCATTATTTTGGCTATATACCTGCTGCAGAAGAGCAAACACTGCAGCCTTCAATATGGATTGCATGCCAACATCAAAAAAACACAAATTCTTACCACTGGACCAATAGGCAAAATCATGGTAGAGAAAAGATTGAAGCTGTCACTGACTTTATCTTACTTGGATCCACAATAAATATACTTTACACAGTAGTCAAGAGATCAGGAGATGTATCACACTTGGAATGTCTGCAGTCAGAGGCTTCTCCAAGTTACTGAGGAGCAGTGATGTTAATGTGAAAACTAAGATGTGCCTGATTCAGACCATGATCTTTTAAATCATCTGCTGTGGATCTGAGAGCTAGACAATGAATAAGAGTGACAGAGGAAAAATTGATGCCTTTGAGTAGTGTTGGAGGAGAATACTGAATATCCTTTGGGCTGCCAAGGGAGCAAACCAGATATGTCTTAGAGAGTGTGAAGGCAGATTGGCCTCAGAAGCAAGATGGTGAGGTATCATCTCTTATACTTGAGGTATGTTGCTAAGAGAAAATTTGAACTTGATGAGTTTACCCTGCTCTGGCCTATCTAGCATCATGCTTATGCATAATTAATTCCTCCCTTTAGTCTCTTATTTTCCATCTTTTCTACCTGAACCTCTACCAAGTCAATCAGATGTGAGGAGCATGTGTCCTGTCTGCTGCAGTCACCTTCTCTGAACCCTGTCCTTTCTGGAAAGTAGGGATTTGGATGGAATGAGTGAGAAGGGAATTGAATAGATAGTTTGCTCATTCATCTGATGGGAAAATTTTTTTGCCACTTCGTGCCCTTGTTACCAGGCTCAGTTTTTCAGACAGTTAACTGCAGGTTCGATTTTGAGCAGCAGAAATGAGAGAATTGGAATCTCTCAGGAAATCTCCTTTCTTCTCCCTGAAATACATCCTGAAGAGGTGATAGCAAGTCCTTTTGACTGTGGAGTGACATTAATGTGAAGAATAGGCTAAAGAGAACAGGAAGACTACTATATTTCCTGTTCTAGTTTGCCCTTAAATTTGGTATTTCACTTTTCTCTCACTGAGTCAGGCGCGAGTCCTCTAGTAGAACCGCAGGTGTGAAGTATGGGATCACAGCCTAGCTACCAGTTTGGTTGGATTAATTAGCTTGATTTCAGTGTTCTGTTATTTCTGTACTCTCTCTTGACATTATTCCTTTTCACCAGGGTAGAGTCCTAAACGTCAATGAGGAGGCTCCAGGTGCTCTAAAATTCCTTGTTCAAAAGCCTGAAGAGAGAACCTAGTCTCAGACTGTTTTCCTTACCCCTTGGACCTGTTGTCTTCAACTTGGCATCTCCAGTAGGTCAGAGGAGTACTCAAGTTTTGCAGTTAACAGTCACAAACTAAAACAAGAAAAGTCAGGCAGGAAGTACTTTGTGTGTAGTGATCTAGAGGTTACTAACTGCCTATAGACTGCTCTACCTCCTTCGGGTTTCTAAATTGGGAAAACTTTAAAAACTTCTCAGCTCACAAGACAGGTTGAGGGGAGTTTTGTTTCTCTTTTTTCCATGCTTCCCTTTTTCCTTACCCTACTCCTTTCTCCTCCCTCTCCCTCTCTCCTCTTTTTCTCATTCCTTTCACTCTCTATCTTGTTTATCTTCTTTGTTGGTTTTTTTTTCCCTGGTGAGATAACTTCTCAGGTAATAACGGAACAGAATTAGAGCTTCCCAGTTTTTCATTCCCAGAGATTGATTCTGCCAGCTCCATCCAGCCCCCTTTGTTGCCACCTGGGCCATAGTATATGTTCTCAGCCTACCCAGACAATACAGTACTTTGAGCTCAGTGTTCTCTAGATCTACGCAAAAATCTATTTAAGTTGGCACAGGATTTAAAAAAAGAGAGAGAAATTTCTTAAGAAATGTAAGGAGACTCTGAAGAAGCTCTACAGTAACATGTAATAGATGCCTTTCCAGAATACATATTCTTTACCCAAATTAACTAAGGTCTAATGATAGATTGACTTAATTACTAGAATTTTTTTTTTTTTTGCAACCCTGCCCACGACCCCTTCTAAACCCAGCCTGGACTTCTGGCAATTCTCTGCTGATGTGCTGTTCCAGTCGTTTTTGGATAATCTTCAGTCTTGCTTGCATGTGAAATCAATGATATTGTTCTGTAGTTTCCACACTCAGTTGGGTCACCCTTCTTTGGAATGAGAACAAATATAGATCTCTTCCAGTCAGTGGGCCAAGTGGTTGTTCTCCAGATTTCTTGGCACAACTTGGTGAGCACATCCAGGGCAGCATCTGTTAGCTGAAATACTTCAATTGGTATACCATCTATTC
>NW_006399756.1:29090978-29108576 GCF_000299155.1 Elephantulus edwardii
CTGGAGAGGATTAAATCAAGCAACTCCTTGGAGGCAAGGATTCTGGGGCTTCGTCTGACATACTTTGGACATGTTGCAAGGAGGGACAGGCCCTTGGAGAGGGACATCATGCTTGGGAGGGTGGAGGGACGGCGCAAGAGGGGAAGACCTTCTATGAGATGGATTGATTCAGTGACTGGGGTAATTGGGATGGGTGTGTCAGAGTCAGTGTGATTGGCACAGGACAGAGCAGAGTTTAGGGCTGTTGTACATAGGGTCACTATGAGTCGCAAACAACTCAACGGCACATAACAATAACAACTATTTGCCCAAGACTCAGACTCCTAACCTGACTTAATTCTGACCTGATACTGCTACTAAGTCTTTAAAGACAAGCCATGTTGTTTTCAATTGCTTCCTATGCGTCTGAAAGTTGTACAGTGAAAAAAGAAGACCGAAGAATTGATGCCTTTGAAGTGTGGTAGCTCTGAATCGTAGTGACCCAATGAACAACAGAATAAAACCCTGTCTGATCATAGTGACCTTTGATACAAGAGAACAAAATGCTCCCCAGTCCTGCACAATCCCTCAGTTTCTGCTGCCTATAAGAACACTATTGCAGCCATGGTAACAGTCCATCTCCTTGAAGAGACTGACACTCAGCTTCACCACGCATGGTGTCCTCTAGAGACTATCTCCTCCCGATAACATGTCCAAAGTAGGTGAGCTCAGGGACCACCCTCACTGCTAAGGAGCATTCAGCCTTCACTTCCTCCAAAACAGATTTGGGTTTACTTTTGGCACTCCATGGTTTATTCCGTCGTCTTCACCAACACCACAGTTCAAAGGCATCAAGCCTTCAGCCTTCCTTACTGACTCATCTATCTTCCACATGCATATGAGGGGCCTGAATTACCATAAGTCTATACTTTGTTTGTATTTCCCACCTTTTCCTTAATGTCATTTTTCTGTTTTAGGATACAATCCAGGGTACCACAATATATTTAGTTATCGTGTTTCCCCTGTGATCTCTGATCTATTAACAGTTTCCCACTCTTTTCTTACTTTTCATGACCTTGACAGTCTTGGGGAATACTGAACAGATATCTGGTAGAGTATCTCCAGATCTGTTTGTCAGATCTTTTTCTCCAATTGGACTAGGCTTTATAGGTTTTTGGAAATGGTACCGCAGCACTACTCTCATCAGATCATAACAGGAACTACATGACATCACCTGTATTATTTGACAGATTTCTTGTAAAGTTACTATTTTTTTCCCCTTCTGACATTCTATTTCTAAATAACTCAACAGATATTTTCTACCCTCAGGGCGGTAGAATGGGAATCAAACTTCACCTCCTCTAGGAGGGAATATCTATGTACATTATCTTAAATTCTTCCATAAGAAAGGTTTGTCTTTTTGTTTATTTAGTATGGAATCTTGCCAAACCTTGAATATTTAACTCTAAAATCTCTTCTCTTCCTGTCACACTAGGCAAGAAATGACAAGGACCTATACCAAAGCATTAGTTTCAAAAAAATTTATTTCCCTTTTAAGTGGTAGATTTAATCAGACTCACATGTTGAAGGGAGTGTTGGGGAGGGTGTTTATAAGGACAGTGAGGTTTAGGTGTGAGTGGTTGAAAGTAATATTTTGGTTTAAAACATATTTACTAACAAATATGAAGATCGGTTCTAGGCTTTGATGATACTCAGCTTCTTCGGGGACTATATTTAGTCTCCATTTGTCCAGGCCTTACTGAGTGCCCTGTTGACCCCACCGCAAAGCAGAACAAATTACTTTCTGATTGAAACACCAAGGCCCTCTAGTGGATAAGCCCCCCTAATGTCCTTGTTTCTTGTCTAAGGGTTGCTTGGTTTTGATTTTGGGTTGTTTTTTTGTTTTGGTTTCCCTCTCCTAGTTCATTTGTAGACCAAAAATGTTCTCTGCCTGATAAATTATTGAACCCTTTCCATTTCAGCATTAACAATTCACCCTCAGTTGTAACTTCCTCGTGTTCAAGAAGAGGACATTTACTCTTCCACACTCACTCCCATGCTCTAGTACTCTAATAAATCAGAGCATAATCAATCCTTGTTTTAACTGCCATCTGGTGCTAAATTAACATGAATTCTTTGTTTCAGAGCCATCATCAACCACTTCAACCCCAAAATTGAGTCCTATGCTGCTGTGAACCACATATCCCAGCTGTCAGAGGAGCAGGTAAGCTACTGTTGTCCCCAGAGTGGCCCTGATGTGTGTCTAAGGATTAAGCCAGCCTTTTGCTTCTCTCTGAAGGCACTGAGAATTCTGTGACTGTGACTTCTGAGGGTGTGGGGGTAGTAAGAGCGAGGCAGCTGGGAGAAATCAGTAAGGGATTATCTGATAGTGAGTGCATTCAATAGAGAATGATAGTTCATACTTCTGTGCCACCTGATGGGCTCAGTTAATTATATAGAAGATATGTAGGCGAAAATTTGGTGAACTCTTATTTTATAGTGGGTGATAAGGCATTTCTTTTTTAATTTTAAGCTGAGAGTCATCTTGATTTTTGAAAATAAGAAATGAAATCTTGGAAATAGGTGAAATTGCCAATTAGAAAAACCTTGCATTTAGCTTAATTTGAGCCTATGTGGCTCATTTTAAAGCATGAGTCCTCATTGGGACAGATTTTCTTTAGTAATTAAATTCCCTTTGCTTTGAGCACTTATCTCCGAACAAGTTTTTCTAGGTGTGGACTGAGTTGGAGATGCAGATACAGTGTTGTGTTTGTTTTCCTTTTGTCTGGCCTGATTTTCCCTTCTCCCAAAGCACCTGCTCTTAGCTCTGTATTATATAAAAGTGCAAATGGGGCTGGCTCTAGCATGGCATGGAGTTGGACTTCATATTTCACAATAAAACTCTGAATTCTGTTTTTAAAAACACAAAATGAAACATCCTATTCACCTAGCCCTAGTCCCTTCCCCTACTACTCCCACCTTGGTGGGGCTACAGTATTCATGAATTGAGGCTATAAACATAAATTCTAAGCCAGTAAGAAGACCACATATGCTCAGATCTTTTTTTTTTCGCCAGTGGGTTAAATTATAATCTTTTTCTGAACCTCTTACTGACAGGGCCAGCCAGCTAGCTATGGTGAGATCATGTGTTTCAGTGTTCTTAAAAACTATTTTGCTTGCCCAACGAAGTACCAAACCTTTTGCCTAACAGACAAGCTTGTCAGTATTCCCACTAGCAGCACTTTCCTCAGCCAGATGGATAGGACCCTGTTAGTCTATCAGTTGTTCCCTTTGTGACATATTTGTTCTCTTTTGTGAGACCAGCTGTGAGAATCCATTTTCACATTTAAAACTGGTTTTATAAATGGCTTTCCTTTGTTCTCCTCATGGTCTGCCTTTGGAGTAGGCCTGGATCCTGTTCTTTGATGCCATTGCTCTCTGTGAGATGCACAGTGATACTGCCTTTTGCCCTGGTGAGCCAGTTCGGATCAGTTTTACTGTCATTTTTATGCAAAAAGGATTCAGCATCTTGAGTCTTGCATAGTGAGAGAAAGGGTGACTTTCCTACCATAGAGAGCTCTAGCTAGTCTAAAAGATTTAAACAAAAAAAAAAAAGAAGACACGTTTTCCCTGTCAGGCACGTGCAGTATTCATCCCCTAGCAGCTTGGGAAGGTCAGGCTGAAATCATCCTCCAGCAGTAGCAGCAGCAGACCCAATAATAAAAATCCATTCTGGCGCGTGAGGCAATCTGGAAAATGATGATTAGCAAGCACGTGTCTTCACCCTCTCCAACTTCTTTCAAAGTTAAATGGAATGATGAAAGTGCCTCTCCTGAAGAGCCCACAAGCCAAAGATGACACGATTTCAAAGGAAAAGGAGAGCACTTATCCTTATGCAAGAACAGGAAAGGACAGCAGCCTCAAAAGATTTGAGTTTATTAATAAATAATCGCATGTCTGTGGTACACAAGATGCAGGGCTGGGTAGTCAGGCTCAGTTCTGGATAACCTAGGTCTAAATCCTTGTTCTTCTGGAGTTACTGCCTCTTATTAGTCTTTTTCAGCTGGGGAGTAGAGGAACCTCTTCATACTATTCTGGGACCTTTTTCAAAACCACCTTGACTGACTTTGAAGGGAGTTAAATAGTAACATTTGGACTTTCTTGGTTTTATTCTCCACACTGTCCGATTAGAAGTGGTTAACTGCTTTGTTAATCTGTAACATATGTTGGAGCATTTCAATCCCTTTGCTTATAAACATTAATGCTAATGTCACTTAAGCTAAGAGTATTTAGAGCTTCTAAAGAATTGACTTTAGGGATGCAGTGAGGCACTACAGTTGTTAGCAGCAGACTAAGTAGGAAAAAAAGCCCAAAAACTTAATCCTTAATTCAAAAGTACTCCTAAAATAAGACCTGAAAACCAGCAATAGCTTATTCACTGAGTAAGTTAGCAGACAAAACACAGGACTGGCTTTTTTAGCAAAAGATATGTGAACTCTTGCATTCTGACAACCTCAGATACTTTCTAGCCTAGGAAGTGTTTCAAGTTAATACTTGCAAATTGATTATTGCTTATTAAAGCCCAGTCTCTCACACCAGGATTTCTTTTCAGATGTCCAAAAAATAGAATTTTTTGTTAAATCTTCACTGACTTTTAAGGCATTTTAATTAGTTAATACCATCAGCATGATTGAATGGTCATGCATTTTCTAGTTAATAAATTGCTTGCATTTTTCATAGTGTATGTATACTTGTTCTATTTATCTGGAGCCGATTGTGAAGCTTGTTCATTTTGACCTCTTTTTCTATTTGATATATCTTTGTGAATAGAGATTATGAAGAAGATATAACTTCCTTTCTCAAGGACTCTGAAATTGCCCTTGTGTCCCTTACTAGCTTTGGCTTATCTCTAGTAGTATGCCTTTAAAAATTGTCCTAGGGGCCTTTCCCACCAGCAGCTGCAATTCAGTTTCTTTCTCCCCACAGTGGCTTTTTAGTAAGCATCATTTCCTGGTGGAGTTGTTTGCTACACACAGTCAAAACTGAACATCGGGGAATAAGGATCTCCACAGAGATAAAGCTAGAAGTCAGATTGGAAGGTTTAGAACGTATAGCAGCCTGAGTGGTTTTGGACTTTGGGAACTTTTGGTTGATTGATTAAATTAATTAATTTCCCAAGGCTACTTTCTCTCCCCCTTCAGTTATGTTTTCTCTCCTTTTAAGTAGAGAGAGTAGCCTTTGTTATGTTAATGTAGGATGTACCCTAAATCTAATTGCTCCTGAGTTATAAAAACAAACAGATTAGACACAGAAGCATGCAAGCACAAATACAGTGAGGGAGAGTAGCCTGGGAAAAGATAGGATGCCTTGTAAAGATTGCCAGGGAAACACAGGAGCTACCAAAGCTGAGATGAAGACCTCCTTTCAGAGCCAAAGCTTCCATTATAGTTGGTGCCTTGAATTTGGACAACATTGAATTTTTATTTCCACTAATTCAGACTGCTAGCCTCCTAAACTGTGAGACAATGGATTTCTATGAAATAAAACCACACTCACTTGTGTTTCTGTTACAACAGTACTAAGAAACTGCAACACTGGATTTCTCAAATACATCATAGTGACTATTTTTGCTTTAAACTTTTTTACTTTAAACCGCTTTAAACTCTTATACCCCGTTTCCTACTGTTCCTTCTTTTCAAAGTTAAAAAATGACTTTCTGATATTATTGACAAAGTCATATTAGAGACAGATCCACCTGCAAGGGGACTGCCATGAAATTTCTGGAATAAATGAACTTAAAGGTTCTTAACCCTAAGATTCAAGAATAGACTTTTAGAGCATATTAGACCTTTTGAAATAGTATGTAAAATAATACATGGGTGAAAAAATATTTCATAAGCTTTTCAGCTTGTCTTTGACTTAAAAAAAGGAGCTCTTCCTTCCTTCCTTCCTTCCTTCCTTCTTTCCTTCCCTCCTTCCCTCCCTGACTTGGCTGCTTTGAATTCAGTTCTTCATGCTTTACTTACCCCAAACCATTCAGACCTTTAAAAATGCCCAATGAGGATTTCAAGCTTCTTTAAGATTATTCACTGTTTAGTTTGGTTTAAAATAATTTGAAGTGTTGGTTTATATCAGTTCTGATTGCCCTTTTAGGCAGAGGAGAGCTTCATAGCAGATCTTCACAGAAGATTTTCTGGAGCCCTGACTATGTAGAGTATATAATGGCAGTTTAAGATTTAAGACAGACCTTCCCTGAGCACCTGGTTGCTTAATCTTTGAGTCAAATTGATGACCAATTTTATTCCCTTGAAATTTCTTTCTTAAGAACAAGTAAATGATTGTCCCACTCTTGTTTTGTTCAGCCTTCAGTTGGTTATCAGCATTTCAGCATTCATTGCCTGTTCTGTCCCTCGTACTGTGCTAGGCATTTGAGGGATTCGGAAATAGTATAAAGGACCACTGCTCTCAAAGAACAGAACAGTGCAAAGAAGCTTAAGGCAACTTCTTACCATCAGCTCACCAGTACTACCAACAGGATCTATGAGTTCCTGTAAGAGATAGATCTTTGCAGATTGTGGTGGTCATGAAAGGTCATGTGGAAGAGAGAAGAAATAAGTTGGGCTTTTAAAGAGGAGAAGTAGGGATTGGATTGATGGATAAGTGTTGGTTATAAAATGTACACAAAGCTGAGACCTTGAAAAGAACTTAAAGAGTGGAGGAGTCTCTGAGTTTCTACAGGTCATATCTTTGGGTCACAGAGCTCACATGAATTACTCAAATACAACTCAGTCACTTCAGTTATTATCACAGCATAATCCTTATGCATTGACCCTCCTCTCTTTCCTGATTGTACTGCCTTTGATTCATTTCACAGACATTCGTCAGAGACCTCAAATGAGCCATACTCAAGGCCAGACATGTGATGAGGCCTAATGGACAGACTCATCTTGAGACTGGTCTTCATTCAAGCAAAGAGCTTGCTTTAATTTCTCCACATACAAATTTAAGGATTTTCTGGAAAGATAAAAAAGGTATCCTGCTGGCATCCCATATGCCACAGGACCACAGGGCAGCTAAATTTTCTACATTGAGAATTTTTGTTAAGTTTCACTTCTTACCATTTATTTAAGTCTCCATTCCCAACAACACTTTGATTTGTTTTTTACTTGAAAGAAGCCTGCATGTATAATAAAAGAGATATCTTCAAAACCATTAGGGTAAAGTAAGGTATCATTTGTGGGAGTAAGTTAAAGTAGATTAGCAAAAAAATTTACTTCTGAACAGCTAAAGGTTAGGGTGGAAACTGTTAAGTTTATTCCCATCTATTAGTAATCTTTCTTAACTTTTTAAATTTTCATAATCTTGGAATAAGAGCCACAGCAAATAACGCTGGATGTTTAGAATCCTAATGAAGCCAGGGGTCACTCTAGTGACCTAGTGGTAAGGAGTTGAACTGCCAACTCAGAGGCACATGGCTTGAATCCATCAGCTGCTCCCCAAGAGAAAGGGGGGCAGTTTCTGCCCTTGTGATTTGCAGCCTCTGAAAACTAATCTGAAAGATCAGCTATAACCTAGTTCCAATGCCATAGTACATAACAGCAATAACAGTGAAGCCTGGCTTTATTTTCCCAGAAGGAATAGATAACTAATAGAAGTAGATCCCCAGTTTGTGCAACCCAGCATTGTTAAGGGTCCTGACTAACACCTTTACTTAGAGACATCTAGGGGAAAGGATATAAAGACGTTGGAAGAAGGCGTGAAGACCTCAGGGCTTATAAGGAAATTAAAAAACCTGGTAATTCTGCTTTAGAATTCTTAACAAGTGTTATGCTAATAATTGATCTACTGAAGGGGGTGATTATGTAGTGTTTCCCATTTTCCATTGTGGGAAAGGCAGTCAGATAGCAAATGCTTGTATCCATCAGAGCTACCAGTATGAAGCAATCACCTGACTCTTAAGAATTCCTGAAAACTTAAGTCAGCATTTCCTGGCTGAGCCTGCACCAGCCATCCTTAATGCACCCCTAATTGTTGAGGAAGACTGAGAGGAAAGAGCTGTGAAGCCGCATGGCAGGGTTTCCTGATGTCTGAATGACAGGAGAATGTGGCTGACTTGCCTCGTCTGTATAAAGGCTCTTCCCAGGCAGCCTTGCAGGGCAATTGAGGCCTCCAAATAGCTATGAAAGCCCTGGGATGTTTTCTTCTGTTAGAACAGAGCCCTAACCATCATGCAAGATAGCCTTGGCAGAGACATGCTGGAGAGTTTAAGACTCCCACGATAACCATAAGTCAGTTTCCTGTACTTGGCATCATGTCTTTCCACCACAGGCTGTAGTTTTGCAACGCCTCTCTGTAGCCATGAGTGATGGTTGCTGTGGGAACTCTCCTTGAGCATGAGCATGTGACACAAGCATTCGCTGGCTGACCCTGCCTTCCTTTGTGTCTTTGTTTAGATTGTGGCATTTCAGTAGCCTTGTTTGGCAAAGAAAAGTTTGTTATGACTTGTTTGTTTCCAGGGCTTTATAGTTGGTCAGTGGGTTTTCTAAAGCAGGAAAGGCATAAAGTCAGAGGCAACAGAATTTTCCCTCGTGCTTTTCATCAGAAATGAACTCTAGGTACTAAAGGGCATTCAGAGAAGATGTTCATAAGAAGATCAGCTGATTGGATACATGCTGCTAGGAGGGTCCTCTCTTATTTAGACCAGGAATTAAACTACTGCCAGAGGCTCTAGGTATGGAAGAAGTATCTTGTATTAAACAGAAAATAAATAAATAGATGGGTAGATAAAAGGAGAGGAACAGCTTATGTGCTGGACACTTTTATTTTGACTGATTGCTTAATTCTTCTAATAACTCTTTCAAGTAGATATAATTACCCACTTAGCAAATGAGGATGTTCAAGAGGTGATTTAAGGTCACCAGATAATAGTGGTAAAACCATAATGTAAACCTAGATCTGTCCTTCTTTCCTTTCATCAGGCTAAAGCAAGTATGATAACCTGAGTTTGTCAGTTATTCTGAAGAAAGGGACAAACTAGAGACAGAAAAGTGAAGGTGGGGGGAAGCGAATGTGAAGATAACAGAGCTAATTCCCAGAAGATGGAAACAGTCCTGGATCGAGAGAAAGTCATTCCATGGAGGACAGAACCCCCGGGGCTGCCAACAGAGAGAGGAATGAAAAGTTCTAAACAGGAACCTGGAGAGTTTGCCTGCTAGTCAGGAAGAAATGCCCAAGAAGAGAGTCTTGGCACAGTAAGATAGCTTTATAAAGAGACCAGATTTTTTTAATCTAAGCTAGTGTATCAGGAAAGTCACTATAAGAAGTAAAACCTTTCTGCACACCATGAAGATCTGGCAAGTTTTAAATTTTTCTTTCTTTTAATAGATGATACATCTATAACAAATCTTTGTTTTCTGCAAGTCACATTGTGTCATCTGCATGTCACAGATTGTTGATGAATCTGTCCCCAGTCTTGATGTCACGTCTTTCATATAATCCATTTTCTCATATTATTTGCAACCTTGCTTGCAGAAAACTTAAGATTTGATGCATTAATATTGAATGAAGCCTTTAGTATGGATTACAACTCAGTATAAAGAAAACAAAAATCCTTACACTTGACCAATAAACAAAATGATGATAAATAGAGAAAAGAATAAAGTTGTCAGTGATTTTATTTCATTTGAGTCCACAATCACCAGTCATGATTGAAGCAAACAAGAAGTCAAACAACATATTGCATTGGGCCTATCTACTGCCAAGGACCTATTTAAAGTGCTACAGAGCAAGAATGCCTGTTTAAAGACTAAGGTGTTCCTGACCCAAGCCATGGTATTTTCAGACACCTCATATGTGTCAAAGGTGGACAGTGAATCAATGAATCAGGAAGACTGAAGGAAGATTGATGCCTTTGCATTGTGGGCTTGGTGAAGAATGTGGAACATACCATGGACTGAAGAAAGAACAGACAAATCAGTCATGGAAGAAGTTCAGCCAGAATGCTCCTCGGAGTGAGGATTCCTCTCACACACTGCAGGCATGTTATCCAGAGGAGCTGGTTCCTAGATAAAGGCATTATCCTTAGATGAATAGAGTCAGTATAAAAGAGGAAGACCCTCAGTGAGATGTGACACAGTGGCTACAACAGTGGGTTTAAGCACAGCAAGAGATTGTGAGGATGATGTCGGATCAGGTGGGAATTTATTCTGTTGTAAGTGAGGTCACTCTGAGGCACAGACGACTCATCTTGATAACACCTAACCACAATACAGGAGGCAGAAGTTTGCCCCTTCAGAAAATGAGAATTTGTCAGTGTTCATCACTTGACTTTGCAGAAGGACTCTGGTAGGTCTGATTTTCAGAACTCAAATGAGGTGAAAAATCCTGCTTTCTTTGCCTTTGATGTCCTCTCTCATTCAACATGCTGCCAACTCTAATGTGGCCTTCCACCACCTTCAGACATGGGGTGACTACCATTAGAAACTCTGGAACCTCCTTCCTGGGATGTGACCTTGATCTCTTCAGCTCAGAGCTTCTAGTCTCTTGATGTTGTGTAGACTTGACAGCAGCGAACAATAACAACAAAATTAATGTCTCACAGCCAAGCTGGATGAATCTGCATAGTCACTGGTAGAAAAGAACTTAGCTTATTCATCTCTACTACTGGCAGCATTTTCTCCAATTACTTATAAATTCTGAAATAGTCATCAAGTAACATTCTGGTCGTTTTCAGTCAGGCAACTATGCATCTTTATTGGCAACCCAGGGGAGGAGCAGAATTGGAATTCCAGCCGTTGCCAGCTTTTATGGAGGATGCAGAAGTTAGCTTTGCTTTCCTGGTTAAACCTAAGGAGTCTTTACTTCAGTTATTAGGCTAGAATACAGACAGGTCTTCCCTCTTCAGTTTATTTTATAGTCATCTCAATCTTTCAAATAGATATTTGAGAACTTTATTTTATTTTCACTGTGACCTCTTCCTTAGAAAGTGACTGAAAATTCTTAAGATGTGCTTGGAAGGACATGATTTGCCACAGTGGTTACAGCAAAGGCAAAGAACATTGCTGTGCAAACTTAACTATGTTAAACAGAAAGCTTTTGATTAAATATCATAGCGTTTTGACTTTTTATAGTTTTCTTGCTCTCAAAGGATTTTGAAATCTTAAAAGCTCACCCAGCTAGAAAGCAAGCTGTGTATATCCCATATGTGGGATTTCTCTTACAGGATTCTGTTAAAGAATTATAGGTAACTGAGGACTGGCAAGGGGACCCAGAGAAACCCCATGTCAAGTTGCCTGTGATTTGAAGCAAAGAGATAGTGTTTTCCATCTCCCTTTCCAAGATGTGACTTGTTTCCAAGGAAAGAAAAACATAAGTGAGGATGACAGGGAATCTGTCTTGGATTGAGCTAGGCAGAGTGTCCCACATGCAGCAAGCCAAGGGAAGGCCTGATGTGATATTGGTGTGTTGTGTCTTCCCTGCTCCCATTACCTGAGCTGCCTCTTAGTATGATTAGATGCCTTACTTGTGCAGAATAAGGACCTGAACATGTTATATCTGAAATTAGTACAAAGAATAACTTCATAAGGGGTGTCTGGGGCTTCAGCCAAATAAAATCAGGGAGTTGGAACAACTACACAGGGAAATTAAAGTCACTGTCACCACTCCTTTAACCACCTGGTGACCCCTAATTACCCACTATGAGGTTCATTATCTGGTCCATTTTCCTGAAAGGTAGAGCCAGCCTGTCAGATCAATGTATCTCAGGACAGAGGAAAGCCCTTTGGTAGCAGACTTGAAAGACATGCATTGACTGGGGAAGCTGGCCTGCTTAAATTGGTTCTAAAACTGGAGTTGGTCCTGAAGTATAGAAGATGAAAATGGAAAGAAAAAGTCATCTCTGTATTATGTACAAGGTGGCTGTATATGAGAAAGAGTTGCCCTTTAAAATACAGGTCATCTTCCACCTTATGGATTATTGTTTGCAAACAATTATGTTAGATGATTGTGCCCTAGAGAGATAGGCGATCTTGGATAATAAGTCTTCAGTGGAGAGAAGGATACTCCTTTGGAGTCTGTGGTTTTGTAATCAGATTGCTGTTTGTTCTAGTTCCTATGCTGTTAATCTCCACACACACTGAGCCAATGTGTTCTGAAAAAGACTTAATTCTTGCTTTCAGAAACAGCCTTTGAGACCTCCTTTGGTCTAAAAATTACTTTCTTCTGAGTGTCCACAGAAGTACAGTTAGGCAAGAAATTGTGTCCTGGCTTTACATTCCTTGAATTCCTATGATGTGTTACTGTAAGTTACTCAGTATGGCCCTTCTGGTCATGATTTGGTGATTTCCACAGAATTATTGGACAGGGCTATAAAATAAGGTGCTTAAGGGCTCCCAAGAAGACTGGACAACCTGCTGATGATGCAAATAAAGCACATAGAACACTTCCAGGAGTAGTAGTAGTTGTTTTTACTGTTAAGGGCCATAGAGTCAAGTATGACTCATAACAACCCTGTGAAGAACATATCTGAACCCTGTCCTATCCTGCACCATCCTTATCATCCCCAAAACTTCTGAGCCCATTACCACAGACACTGTATCAATCCATATTGTTGAAGGTCTTCCTCTCCTTCACTGAGACCTCCATCTTTCCAAGCATGATGTCCCTTTCCAAGGAATAACCTCTTCTAACGATATGTCCAGAACATATGAGATAAAGCTCCACCGTTCTTGCCCCCAAGGAGCACTCTGGTTTCACTTTCTCCAAGACCTGTCTGTCTGGGTTTTTGGTAGTTCATGGGATATTCATCACTCCCCCCCATCACCTCAACTCAAAAACATCAATTCTTCTCTTGTCATCCTTTCTCACTGTCCAGCTCTCAGCTGCACAGCAGGTGATTGGAAAGACTATGGCTTGACTCAGGAGTACCTTACTCTTTATACTGACATCTTTCCTGTTCAGGACTTTGGGGAGATTCCTGACAGCAGGCTTTCTCAATCCCATACATCTCCTGATCTCCCGACTGCCGATACCAAGGATATTGACTCTGGATGGATCAAAGCAAGATTAAATTGTTAAAAATTTCAATCTTTTCTCCATTTATCATGATGTTGGCCCAGTTATGAGGCCTTTTGTTTTCCTGGTATTGAAATTGGATTATGCAAATAAGATATATGGAATCCTATAGAGGATTAGTCAGTTTTGCCATCCCACTAGCCTTAAAAAGAGCCAGTCTCAGAGAAAGAAGGGGACTTTACAACCATCAAGAAAAAGAACCAGGGCCAGAGTGAGTTCTTTGAACCCAGGGTCCCTGCCCTGAGCACCTTCTGGACCCTGGAGACAACATAAGTTGGTGAGAAGCAGTGATAGAGAAACAGTGGCAACAGAACCAGAAGACCAGTATGGGATGGCACTGTAGGCTTGTAGCCCACTGAGCAGATCGTCTGCACTGGATGTATCAGTCCATGAAGGGAGAGATCTGAGCACACTCAGGCAAGAGCCTTCATGGCAGAGTAGGGAGTCTCCATGCATTTATCTGCAGAGCTAATGGACTTTATAAATCTTGCCTGAGTGGGGCTGAAAATTACCTCTGTGGGGGTAGCTAAGAAGAACCTTTCCTGATTGAAGAGCTGTGTTCTGAGTTACTCTTATTACTTCCACGCTAATCCTGATTCTGAATTGTAACCTGTTATCCCAATAAAACGAGTTCTGTGTAGCCATCACAACAGATTGTTCCCACCAGAGAAGTTGAGAGTGCCATGGCAGGGATGATTGGTGTGTCAGAATTGGTACAAGGCTAACGAGTAGAGGTGTATCTGACCTCTACCTCAAAGGCATTATACTTGGGCGAATGTTGATCCTTATTTTCCTGTACCCTAGAGAAGGTCTGAGTTAAGCCACCATTTTCACATATGCACATTCACAAAAGTAATAGCTGTGTGCTAAGGCAGGGTTCACAAAAATGCAAAAACCATAGCTGTCTTTGAAAACTTCACAGTTTATAGTTTCAGGATCACTATTACTTAAACGTTTGTCTGTGTACTCTCTTGCTGACCTCTCTCAGCTTGTGCAAACTCTTATAACTTTTAAAAGCCTGACAAGGACAGATAAACCTCCTTTTTTGTCCTTGAACTCACAATGAACTATTATCTCATTTCAAATCTATGAACAGTTGACCAGTAGTGTTTTATGACATGAGTTTCCATGAACAACATGATCATCTGATTTTTTTTAATTCCTACTTCAGTTTTATGAAAATGTCAAAAGCCAAATAGAGGAGACCCATATTTGTACCTATTCAAAAAACAGAATGTGGAGATTATAAAACAGTATCATTAATATCACATGCAAATAAAATCTTGCCGAAAATAATTTAAAAACAGTTGGAGCAGTCCATTAACAGGGAACTACCAGGAATTCACACTGGATTCAGAAGAAGCATGGGATATTGGTGCTGACATTAATGGACCTTGCTTGGCTGAAAGCAGAGAATACCAGAAAGGTGTTTGTGTTTTATTGACTTCATAGAGATAACTTCACAATAAATTATGAATAACATTAAGAATGAAGTTTCCTTAAGAATACTTAATCAAGGGAGCTCTGGTAGCCTAGTGGCAAGAAACTACATTGCAATCCCAGAGGTATGTGGTTCAAATCCACCAGATGGCTTTGCTGGAGAAGGCGGGGCAATCTCCTCCTGTACCAGTCAGATCCATTTTGACAGTACATATACAAAGAAATAATTTAAAAAAAAAAATTTAAAAAGAATACTTACTCATGCTTGAGCAGAACTTGTACATGGATCAGTCATTTGAACAGAACACGGCCCTGCTCTGTGGTTTAAAATTGAGGAAATTGTTTATCATAGTTGTATCCTTTCCCCATACCTATTCAGTCTGTGTGATGAGCAAATAAAAAGCTAGACTCTTATCAAGAAGAATGTGGCATCAGGATTGTAGGACAACTCATCCACAACCTGTGATAGATAGATGACACCCTTTCTTGCAGAAAACAAAGGAGACTTGGTAAATGAAGAAGATTGAAATTGTTGAAGATTTTATTTTACTTGGATTCACAATCAGTGTCCCTGGAAGCAGAAGTCAAGAAATCAGAGAACATTTGAGCAGTGTGATCTGCTCCGAAGATCTCTTTAAAGTGCTAAAGAACAAGGTGTGTCTCACCCAACAGGTGATGTTTTCACATGCCTCATGTACCTGTATTGAATGATCCAGGAAGCATCAAAAGAAGATGGAAGGAATACATGAAGTCACTGCACCAAAAAAAATTGACTGACACAGAACTATTTCAGGAATTAGCATATTATCAGGAACCAGTGACAATAAAGGAAGAAGTTCAAGCTGCTCTGAAGAATTTGGCAAAAAAAATAAGGCCCCAGTAATTGATGGAAAACCAACTGAAGTATTTTAACAAAGAGGTGTGGCCCTTATTTGCTCACCAGGTTGTGCCAAGAAATCTGGAGGTCAGCTATCTGTCCTACTGACTGGAAGAGATAAGTATTTATTCCCACCCACCCCCCAAAAAAAGTGGTCCAACAGAATGTGAAAATTGTCAAGTAATATAACTAATATCACATGCAAACAAAATCTTGCTGATGATTATAAAAAAAAATTACTAGAGAATTGCCAGAAAAAGATGCAGGATTTAGAAGAGACTGTGGCAGTAGAAATATCATTGTCAATGGTATATGTATCTTGGCTGAAAGCAGAGAGTTCCAGAAGTATAAAAGATGTCCATTTGTGTTTTATGGACTATGCAAAGGCATTTTGACTGTGTGAAGCACAATAAATTGTGGACATTGAGAAGAAAGGGTATCCCAGAAAACTTGGAAGTGTTCATATAAAACCTATATCTAGACCAGGAAGCTGTTGTCAGAACAGAGCAAGGGAACACTGCATGGTTCAAAAATCAAGAAAGGAGCATGTCAGGGATATATCCTTTCTCTCTTATCTTTTCTAGCTATATGCTGAATAGATCATTTGACAGGCTATAGACTTTTTGAAGAAGAGTATGGCTTGAGGAAGACCCATCAACAGCCTACATTATGCACCTAACAACCTTGTGTGCCAAAACTGAGGAAGACTTGAAGAATTAGCTTCAGAAGATCAAGGACTGCAGCTTTCAATATGAAAGTCAGCTATGGGCCTATTCTGCTCGAGGGTACACAACTACAAAGTGGATTTCTTGTATTCTCTCATTACAGTTTTAATGTCAATGACAACTAATGATTTTGAGTAGTTTTTGTGTGCTAACTATCAATTTGTACATTTTCTAAAGTGTGTTCCTATCACTTGCTTAATTTTGAAATCAGATTGTTGGTCTTTTTTTATTATTTTGAAAAAGTTTTAATATATTCTAGATCCTTTGCCAAGGCTGGAGACTAAGGTGCACCTGATCCAGGCTATAGTCTTTGCAATTATGTGCTGTGCATCGGAGAGGTGGACAGTGAATAAGGATGATAGAAAGAGAATTGATGCCTTTGAGTTGTGGTGCTGGAGAAGAGTGTTGAATATACCATGGACTGCTTGGAGAACAAACAGGTTTGTTCTGGAGAGGATGAAGCCAGAATGTTCCCTGGAGGCAAGGATTCTGAAGCTTTATCTGACATACTTTGGGCATGTTGCAAGGAGGGACTGATCCTTAGAGAGGGACATCATGTTTGGGAGTGTGGAGGGACGACGCAGGAGAGGAAGACCCTCGATGAGATGGATCGATTCTGTGAGTGGAGTGGTGGGAATGAATGTGTTTGAGACAGCAAGGTTGGCACAGGATAGAAAGGCATTTAGGGCTCTTGTACTATGAGTCGCAGATGACTCAATGGCACATAACAATAACAACAACAACAACATATTCTTTGTCAAATACTGTTGTTGTTATGTGCCATCAAGTCGCTTGTAACTCCTAGCAACCCTGTATACACGAGTCCTAAACCCTGCTCTATCCTGTGCCAGCCTCACTGTCTCTGACACACCTATTCCTATACCCCAATCACTGAACTAAGCCATCTCATTGAGGGTCTTCCTCTCTTCCTCTGTCCCTCCACCCTTCCAAGCATGACGTCCCTCTCCAAGGACTGGTCCCTCCTTGCAACATGTCCAGAGTGTGTCAGAGGAAGATTCAGAATCCTTGCCTCCAAGGAGCTGCTTGATTGCACCTTTTTTCAGGACAAACTTCTTTGTTTTCCTAGTAGTCCATGGTATATTTAACACTCTTCTCCAGCACCACAGCTCAAAGGCATCAATTCTCGTTCTGTCATTCCCTAGTCATTGTCCAGCTCTCTGATGCATAGCACATAATTGCAAAGACTGTAGCCTAGATCAGGTGCACCCTAGTCTCCAGCCTGACATCATTGCTCTTCGGTACTCTGGAGAGGTCCCTGACAGCTGACTTTCCCAATGCAATTTTTCTCTTGTTGAAAAAAATTCTCCCTATATCTTTTGAAAACCAGAAATTGGTATTTATGTAAAGATCAGTTTTCATTTAATTGCATATTAGTGATGCTAAATTTATTTACAAATTTTTGTGTTTCAGTAAATTTTTACCTACTCTAAGGTTGTAGCCAGGAAATTAAAAGACGTATTGCCATGGGAAAGTCTGCTATTAGGG
>NW_006399756.1:29109076-29118382 GCF_000299155.1 Elephantulus edwardii
GACTCGACGGCACATAACAACGACAATCTTTTTAAAGAATCAGCTTTTAATGTCCTTGATTTCCATTTTTCACTTTATTGATTCTTAGCATTATCTTTATTATTTCTTTTCATTTATTTGCTTTGGATTTTTTCCCTCATCTTTTTCTAGTTTCTTAAGATGAAAGATTAGATCGAGGATTCTAACTCCTTTTTTCTCCTTAATATAAAAATCTTAGCACTGTAGGTTTCTATCTGATCACTGTGGTAGTGACATCCCACAAATTTTGACATGTTGTATTTTCATTTTCATTAACTCAGTATTTTCTCATTTCTCTTGTGATATTTAGAAATGTTTTGTTTCTTTCCTCATATTTGGGAATTTTCTACATAAGTTTCTGTTACTTATTTTTCATTTCATGTCTTGGTGGTCAGAAAAGAACCCTGGTACCACAGTGGTTAAAGCTCCCAACTGCTGCCTAAGTCAGGTCAGCCGTTCACACCACGTTGCCACCTGTGAGAGGAAGATGTGGCAGTCTGTTTCTGTAAGGCCTGTGGCCTGAGAAGCCCTATGAGACATACCTACTCGGGCCTATTGTCTTTAAGTCTGAATTGACACAACAGCAGTGGGCTGGTTGGGTCAAAAGATAGAGTCAGTATGATTACAGTTCTTTTCAATTTGTTGAGATTTCTTTTATAAGCCCAGCACCATATGGCATATCTTGTTGAAGAACAAGACAACATAAATATTGAGCATTTTTATATCCTTTTAAAGATTACTTACCTGAAGGTATCGTTTCTTTCCATTCTCAATATTTCCTTTCATCTCGGGGACAAGCTATACTGGAGGGAAATTTTATACCCAGAACTAGCTTACCCACTAATGAAGAGTAGAGAATGTGGAGAACATTCTTCCAACATTTAGAAAGACTCATGCCTCATAAAAAGGCAGAATTTAAACATAAGATCTTGAATGTCTGAAGTTCTGCCTGTTTAACTGTCTTACTTTTTTGCCACACCTTTTTTGAGACTATGTCCATCCAAACATGTACCAAACTTTGTCTTATATAAATAAGCAAGGTTAGGGGAGCTCTGGTGACCTAGTGGCAAGAAGCTGCACTGCAATCCCAGAGACACACGGTTCGAATCCACCAGATGCTCTGCCGGGGAAGGAGGAACAGTCTCCTCCTGTACCAGTCAGATCTGATTTGACGGTACACACAAAAAAAATAATAAATAAGCAAGGTTAAGTAGGAAGCATCTGAAGGAAGTAAATAGTCGTATCTGAGTACAAGTTAGCAGTGCCACTAATGAATCTAATTGTTTCTTTTTCTTGTCTTCTAAGATGAAAATCTGTTAGTTGCGGTATGCAAACAAATGCTAAAAATAGCTCAGCAAGGTTTTGAACCTGGCTGTTCAAAGATCACCGTGTGTATCTGCTTAGATTGTTTTGGACAGCTCTCTAATGGGTAGTCTGCATAGTTGAGCAGAATTTATGCAGTTGGGAGCCGTCTCTAAATTGAATACACCCAAGAAAAGCATTTCAGAATGGATCACATCTGATTTCTGGGAAATTGGAACTCTAGTGTGTGTGTTTGGGAGGAAAGTGACATTTTTCTCCACCATTCCACCTTTTGCTTCTCCTTTGTGCATTTTGTCAGAGTAGCAGGGTTAAGCCTGAACAATGTGTTCTTCAGGAGATCAGCCCTGATTGAGCCTAGGCTGTCAGGGCCTGAGTCACAGGCCTGTCTGAGTTAAGAGCCCACCCTGCAGCTGCTTACTCTTGGGGACAGGCTAAACTGGAGGGAAATTTTATTCTCAGAACTAGCTGACTCAGTAATGAAGAGTAGAGAAGGCGCAGAACAGAGCTAGGATGACTGTGTTTTCTTTGTCTTGAGAGATGTGAAACTGTCTCAACCTAGCAGCCAATTTACTGGTCAGTTATGTGGTGTTATATGCTTTCACGTTGATTAAGATGCATAGCAACCCTGCAAGCAATGACTGTGAACCCTGTCATATCCTGAGCCAACCTCGCCATCTCCAGCACACCTAACCCCATTGACACAGTCATTGTGTCAGTTCATCTCATGCAGGGTCTTCCTCTCCTGTGCTCACTCCACCCTTCCCAGCATGATGTTCCTCTCCAACGACTGGCGCCTCCTGACAACATGGCCAACATGAGACAGTATTTAAAAATCCTTGCCTCCAAAGAGCAACTTGGTTTCACTCTCTCCAGGACAGACCTCTCTATTCTCTTTATCAGTCCATGGGATGTTCAGTACTCTTTTCCAGCACAACTCATCCATTCTTCTTCTGTCATCCTTATTTATTGTCCAGCTCTCAGATGCATAGCAAGCAACTGAGAAGACCACAGCTTGGATCAGGCACACACACCTTAATCTTTAGACTGACATTGTTGCTCTTTAGCACCCTGGAGAGGACCTTAAAAGCAGATTTTCCTGAAGCAACTCGTCTTTAGATTTCCTGACTGCTTAGTTATCAGGCTGTTGATTGTGGATCCGAGCAAGGTGAACTTGTTAACAACTTAAATCTTTTCTTCATCTCTATGATGCTGTTGACCTGGTGGTGAGGATTTTATGTTTTCCCAATGCTGAGTTGTAGCCCATGTTGAAGGCTGCAATCCCTGATCTTCTGCAGCAAGCCTCAAATCCCCTTCAGTTTTGGCAAACAAGGTTGTGTCATCTGCATAGTGTGGTTTGCTGATGAGTCTTCCTCAGATCCTGATGCCACATTCTTCTTCATGAAGTCCAGCCTCTTGAATGATCTGTTAATCATATAGATTGAAAATGTAAGGAGAAAGGATACATCCTTTCTTAATAGGACACACTTCTTTCTTTATTTTGAACCATGTGGTGTCCCCATGTGGTACTCTGTTCGGGCAGCTGCTTCTTGGTTTAGATATAGATTTTGCATGAGCACAAGCAAGTGTTCTGGGATTCTCATTCTTCTCAGTGTTAGTCACAATTTGCTGTGATCTACACAATCAGAGGCCTTTGTATGTAACCAATAAACCACACTTAATGCTACTACCTCAGCCTATGTGTGTGCCCTTCCGTGATGGTTTATCTTGATTGGCCTGTGCTCTTTGGATTCGTGCTGCAGAGAGCAGTGCTGCGTATGTTGTCCAGCCCTCACTCCAATCTTATTAGCATGTGATTCTGATGAAAAATTGTTTCCTTTTGATTGAGAGAGAGAACGCGCATGTGTGTATGTGTCTAACAAGCCCGTTTCCAAATTAATCCACAGATACACAAATGGTCACTGTTTCTTCGGACTCTAAGTGTTAGGCACTGTAAAAATTTTATAGTATAACACGATCTCTTGGGGTCCTTGAGAATCTAAAAAAAACCCAAAACACAAACCAAACCACCCATAATTTCAGTGAGAAAATTAATAACAGCAGCATATTTGTTTCTCCAAATGGGGAGGGTGGGGTTGCCACCTTGCCTGCCTCCCCTTGCCATGCACAAGCCTAAACCAGTATGTTCCTCCCTACACAGGAAATCTTTGGTTACCGTGTGGAAGAAAAATTTCTTCTAGAGAAGAATTAGGGAGGGAGAGTAACCTTACTGTTTGATGTTTAGGGTTAGAAGTGAAGTTTTATAAATAGATCTGTTTTCCCAATTCCATGCTGTCCCTAAAAAACAGTTCTTTCTAAGCTAAGATCTTATCGGAGTGACAGTGTGTGCTGTTGCGTCAGAACCCAGCTCTTTGCTGACCTACTGCGGGTGTTCAGAGGCTATAAATTGCATGAAACTAGATTGTTCATCTTTATCCTGTGGAGCAGTTGGCACGTTCACTCTGGCTGCCTTTGGGTTGGCAGCACAACTCCTTATCCTCTGAGCCACCAGAGCGCCCTAACGTTTTCTCTGGTCAAGCAGTACACTAACACTTTATCTACATTGTTGCTTTTAGTCCTCACAACCGTTTTATCTGGTGAATGTTATTAATGCTCTCTTTTTATAGGAGAGGCTCACCCAGCTCCACCCTGCTACTATGTGAGGGAGCTAGAATATGAGTCCAGGCCGACTGACTCTAAAATCATAACAGCTGTGCTGTCTTGAAAATTACTAGCCATTTGTTGAAACTTATTTTCAGTACCTAGGTGCAACTAGGTCCAGCAGGGACTCATCAAGGTCTTTACTTAGAGAATATCCTTGCAGCACTTCTTGTTTAACTTTAACTGGCCCTGATTTTAGAAGAATAAATATGGTGTGTGGAGGAGGCCAAATTGGCTTTTTTTCTTCTTTGTCATCAGAATTCCTCTCCCAAGCTGTCCACTGCCCAGCCTCACTTAGCTTAATTGTGAGAATGCCACTGAGAGGCTATTCTTGGCCTAGTAAAACTGCAAGGTTGGGACATACTTTTATTACTTCTGACAGGGAAGAGGGGTGTCACCATCACTGAGAGTCCTGAGGAGCTCTGGTTTTAGGAAAGTAAAGGATGGAAGGCCAGATTAGAGCTTTCAAAGAAAATGAAAAATCACTTCCCATTGCTATTTCATTCCCTTGCCAAAAGTTATTGAACATTTCGGCCCTATGACAAATCCTCAGAAGGGAGTTAGGCAGCACTGAGTAAGACAGTTTCATTTTTATAGGAAAATCTGTCTTCCATTGAGTATGAGGAAGTTTACCAGGTATTTTAAGGGAAATGGCTACTTTCTGGTTGGCAAATGGTGTTTTTTTGTTGTTTTGGAGGGTTTTATTTGGGCAAATGGTGTATTTAATTTGTCATGTTGTCTCTCCCCCTGTAGTTCTTGGACTTTCTTTCCCTCTAAAGGTCTGATTCTTTTAATCATAGAATATTATTAGGCTAGCACCCACAGGTCAGAGCAGTGAACAGTTTAGAAGGGTGAAAGGAAAGCAGACTTGACTGTTTATTCAAACCTTCTTGGTTCTGGGACCAGCCAGATAGGTCTGTCACAAATTCTGAACCATTGTGACCAGTGAACTTGTTTCCTTATAACTTATCATTGAACAAGCTTTCTCATCAGCTTGTACTTGTTCAGCCCCTCCTAAATGATGCAAGACAGAAGCTAGGGCCATGTCCACACTCAGGCCTGGCAGTGCTCTTGTTTATGGTTTCAGAGTTTGATCCTATAGGCTCTCCATTCCTGCTTTATAAAAAAGTGGGACCTACTAATGATCTTTTCTAATCAGTAAATCAACACCTGAAGTAGATTAAATGATCATAGTTCAGTGGGAGAGATGAATCAAAGATCTTCTTTCAGGTCTTTTTTCAGATCTTCTTTCTTTCTAAAATCTAAATAATCTTTTCACCTACTCCCCTATCCCTAGGTTGTCTTTTAAGGGAGCTCTGGTGGCTTAGAGGTAAAGAATTGAGCTGTCATTGCAAAGGTATACAGTTTGAATCCACCAGCTGCTCTATGGGAGAAAAATCTCCTCATGGGCAATCTCATGTTGCAATTTGCTGCCTCCGAGAGCCAGTTATGGGTTGGTTCCGACTCGACAACAAATCTGTTTTAAAAATTGAGAGATTAATTTCCTAATGAACAGAGAGTTGGCAGGGGTTAAAGCAGAACTGCATGGAAATGAACAGAGTGGTTGCAGACTCTTTGTTGTTGTGCACTGCCGAGTCAGAACCAACCCATAGCCAACCCTCCAGCGAGCTTTCAAAGGCAGTTTAATTGCACAGAAGGAGATTGCCCATCCTTCTGCTGTGGAGCAGTTGGTGATTTGAACCATGTGGCTTTGGGATTGCAGCATAGCTACTTAGTACTAGGCCACCAGAACTCCCTGTATAGACCCTTTAGGAGAATAGAATGAAAGCCTTGAGGCATGAGGAATCTTTGTGGAAAGTAGTAATTGAATCCCTTTGTCAGCCAGTCTCGAGCCTGGAGACCACAAGATAGCTGAGGCTGAAGTTCAGATCAACTAAAAACTTTTGATTTTCAAGTTTTTAAATGAGTGTTAAGTAATTAAAATAGCAACTAAAACAATAATTTAATGATGATGAATTGTTGTTGTATGCCATTGAGTGGGAACCAACCCATAGCTGACCTTCCAGAGAGTTTCCCCAAGGCGGTTAATCCCATGGGAGGAGATTGCCCATCCTTCTCCCATGGATGGTGAATTTAGAGTAGTATTTAAAGTTGGTGCCAGACCCCTGGTGGTGCAGTTGTAAGCGTTCAACTGCTGGCCTAAAGTTAGTGGTTCAGCACAACCAGCCCTGTTTCTGTAAAGATTTACAACCTTGCAACCCTCATGGGGCAGTTCTGTTCTGTCCTGCATAGGATCATTACTCGTTTGGTGACAGTGCATGGGGGTTTTAACCCAAAGAGTTGAACAGAGAGTCATCATCTCTAAATGATGGAAATTAACAAGCCCTGGAGCCATAGAGAGCCTTGTAATAAGCAAAGCAAAGCAAAGCACCATCAGTTATGCGTCCCACGTCTTAAATTGTTTGACTTTTAATTCCTAAAACTTTTTCTCTGAAGACCTAGTGTATCCTATAAACACAAGGACGTGGTAAACTAACCTGCTTGTATATGATGAGGACTGATCTTAGAGTCAGGAAAATCTAGTGGTGATTTTGAGCAAGTGATAGTCTTTCTGGACTTGTATTTGTTCATCTGTGAAATGAGCCATGGCCGGTAAATTCAAAGGTTCCTCCTAGAACTATTTATTTCTATTGTTCCATTCTGGTGGAACTTTGGCCAGATGTCTGTCTGGTGGTTTCCAGACCATCCTGATCACCTTTTAACTGTATGATAAATGTTTCTAATATAACAATAATAAAAAAGCCATTTTGACCATTTTTTAGCTTTGATAAAATTTTATAACTATTTCAAGCCATTTTCTGTTTCCAAAATTTTTTCATCATTCTAAACAGTTTTTCTTCATCTGTTTCTGAATGGAAACTTTACTTAAACAATACCTTTCCCATTACATTTCATTAATCTTATGTTGATTCATTAAATACTTGCTATTCCCTTTTTTTCTTTAGTTCCACATCAACAGCCTTCATTCTTTTGGCACATTCTCTTTACTAGAATCTATATATATTTATTTTATAATTTGTTTTATATAACCTTTCTAATCTTCATACTACTATACATACCATAGATAAAGAAACTAAAACTCAGGTACAGGTTGAGATTCTATAATTAGATAGTACCAAGATTTGAACCCAGTTTCTATATAAAAAGCCTCGGGAAATTTCTCATTTGTATCGTGTGTTCTCTTCCACACTTGGCAGCCTTGCCTCCATGGAAGGTTCCTTTGGCTGGCAGAGGGATAATGGCAGACTTAAATATCACTGAGTCTGTCCTAACTCATAGCTAACCTTTGTATCAACACACACTGCCTGGTCCTACACAATCATTGCTGTTTGAGTTCACTGCAGCAGTCACTTTGTCACTCCATCTCACTTAGGATCTTCCTCCTTTTCTCTGACTTTACCTTGATGTCTTTCCCAGGGACTAGTTCCTCTTGATTCACAGGCCAGTATGTGAAACAAAGTCTTAGCATCCTCCCTTCTAAGGAGTGTTCTGGCTGTACTTGTTCCAGGACAGATTTGTTTGTTCTTCTGGCAGCCCATGAATAGTCCGTATTGTTCACCAAGACCGTAATTCAAATGCATCATCAGAAAAAAAAATGCATCATCAGTTCTTTAGTCTCCTTTATTCCTTGCCAAGCTTTCATAGACATAGGATACAATTGAAAATATCAGCGTTTGAATCAGGTGCACCTTAGTCCTTAAAAGAACAGCTTTGTATATTAACACTTTTCATCTTTCACAGTAGATTTGCCAGTGGAATATGCGGTTTTATTTGTTTTGTTTTAGTTTGGTTTTTTTGTCTACTTTATTGACTACCTAGAAATTGTTTACACTTCAAAACCTACTTCCATCTAGTTAATTCCAACTCGTAGAGACCCTGTAGAACAGAGTAGAACTATTCCATAGGTTCCAAGGTTTTTAAATCTTTATGGAAGCAGATTACCCCATTTTTCTCCGTGGAACAGCTGGTGGGTTCAAACAACCAGCCATTAGTGTTACCAAATGAGATCTTTAAGCACTGTGCCATCAGAGCTCCTTTTGTATTTCAAAGGCCTTGCTAAATGTTGGGACACTGTCTTCTGAATAGTTTGTGTGGAATACCCATTGTATCAGAGGAAGGGGGTGGGGGGGAATGTGTGTGTGTGCCTGAAAATTTTCCAGCATATTTGGACTAACCTCAAGCACTGAGATCTCTCTCCTTCCTGTCATTGAAGACACCCTAATCCTGATGTGGCCAAGAGCCTCACAACCAACATAATGCAAGACTAGGTCTCTATGATCCTCCCTCAGCTAGTACTTTCTTTATATAACCTGTGTCCATTTGCATTACTCAGGGTGACAAGATTGTCAGTAAATACTGAACAGTCTCTGAATTAGAAGTGATACATTGCCAGTTATATTCAGGTCATTAGAGGAGGTCTGCTTTCACATTGAATAGAGAACTTGCTTTGTTCATCAGAATATGCCATATGCTGAACCAAGATCTGGCTCCTAACCTATAGGGGACAGCAGAAACTTCCAAATGTCCCTTGTCATTAGAAAAGAGGCTTCGGTTATAAAAGTTGGCAACCATTTCTTGACTAGGTATTATGTGCCAGGCATTGGACAATCATTTATTACCTCATTTTGTCCTCACATTAACCTTATGTTATTGCTTCTGTAAATTTATGTAGCTATTCAGTGACAAATTTGAACTAAATTTCAAGTGTGTCTGACCTCTCAGCCTATGTTTTTAATGGCTCTGCTCTTTTCTCACGCCCTTTCCCTCCAGAGATCTCAAGGACAGGTATTTAGGGATCCCTCATTATTCTTCCTTCTCTTGAGGCAAAGTGTTTCATGGCATCTTTGGAACTGAGGCCATTTGTGTATCCGTTTGCTTTCTAATAAAGCAGAAGTTTCTTTGTGGGAAAGAATAGTTTACGTATGTAGGAGCTATTTTGAAATAGGTAGATAATTCCTGGGCTGTGGAGTTCTTCTTGGTCCCAATAACTTGGTCCAGGGAAAAGCTATTTATCCCTTAGGATGATAGCTTTCCACTCAAATTTTATTTTCTCTTCAAGAACTCAGAACTGCCATTCTTTTTTTTTGATTGTTTTATTGGGAAAAGCATATTGGGGGTACAAGGAGGTGAGGGTTAGGGGAAGAAGGGTGAGGATGGGCCAGGATGCAGTTGCAGAGCTGCACAGTTTGGTCAGTGGGGGGGAGCAGGTGAAAGAAATGATGAGGGTCCAGTGGGGACCAGATGCTACAGAGGAATGACAAGCATTTTCCAATAGTAATTAAACCA
>NW_006399756.1:29119043-29198654 GCF_000299155.1 Elephantulus edwardii
GACGGCCCGCCCCAGGCAGAGGGCCATGAGGGCAGCCCGCCCCATGCAGAGGGCCGCGACGGCTCGCCCCAAGCCGGGGGCCGAGGGCAGCCCGCCCCAGGAGAACTGTTATTCTTACATTATTTTAGGAAGCTGAGTTCAGGTTGCATTTTATAGAGAGAATGGCTGAGCCCAAAAAAAGTTAAGTAAACCATTTAAGGTTGTGGGAAGAGTGGGGCTCCCAGCGTAGTTCCCTTTTTTGCACGTTTTTTGCTGCACAAAGTTCTTTTCTGCTGAATGTCATAGACAGAGATATAAGGGTTCCTCAGAGAGTGGGTGACTTACAGGTGCTTCATTGGCTTTGGAGCTCACTTGGGCTGTGGTAGTGGACCTCATTCTAGGAAGCTTACAGAGAAAGCAAATGACAAAAGAAGGTAGCTTGTACTTGGAGAAAAGAGCTGGAGAAGGATCCCAATCTGGGAGAGGCCTTTGCAGTTAACAGGTAGCCAGACAGTGAAGCTGCGAATTTTGGCAAGGCCCAAGCTTAGGCACAGGGCCTCTGGGAGACAGCTTTCCACCTAAGTGCCATTCCATGTCCTTTTTATGTTCCATACCAGGGCTGTGTGTAAGATTCAAACAGGGGCATGCTCGGAAAGTGTTCCTTTAGTAAGTAACAAAGTCCCAGACTGGGCGAGTACCCCTAGTGTTCTGAAGTCCCAGATGAGTGAGAACCAGACCTGAACTTAGAATGTCTTCTCTCTTTAGCATTGAAGAGAAGCTGTGAGGACAGGTAAAGACGAAAGCTGGAGGAACTGACAAGCAGCTTGCCCCAGAGTGAAATAGGAATAAAGGAAGTAAACCCATTAGAAAGGGAAGGCTGTGTGCAGTATCTGCACAAGGTCAGGTCCACTCCATGTCCAGCCACACCTATGATTTCCTTTCAGGTAACTAATAGCTGAAGGGCTTTTGCTGATTTCACATCCCTTTAAGCAAACTGGACTTTTTGGAGGGTTGGGAGCCTGGAAAAATCTCTCTGCATGAGATCTTAGATCCTGCTCTATGCCCAAGCAAGAAGAGTGAGCCCAGGAGGCAGGTGATGCAAGGCAGCCTTACCTGAGGCCTGAAACTTGTCAGGATGTGTCAGAGGTACAGTTTCCTTCTGTATCTCTTTACAGAAATTGGCTTTACAGGAGTTTGCCTTTTGGCATCTGGCACCAACCTCAGTGAAGATGACTCCAGGTTGCTGGGTCATAGGCATTCCTGAGACTGGCCAGATTTCAAGCCTTGGAAAGTATGTATTATTCTATTCTGCCTCATCCCTGGGGGCTGGTAACATCTTGAAGGGAATTATGCAGTTTTCTGGGCTTGAGCCATTCATTTCTGAGCCAAGACCTTGGCTGTAGATATTCCAGCCACGAGTGCAGCCCACGTGCAGCAAAGGGCCAGATTACTTTGTGGGTGACTGCTGTTGCTGGGTACTGCTCTTCCTGCCTACAGACCTGACAAATAGAATTAGAAGTAGAAAAGTCAGCCTGTACTAGGGTCTGTGAAAAACAGCCAGGCCGAGTGACCTTGCATAGCTAGGTGACTAGGAAAAAGGAGCCTGAGCCAGCAGCCTGGGTGAGGCCTTTGCCCTAGCTCTGCCTACCCCTCCAAACTCAGAAACTCTCCATTAGGGAAACAAGGCTTTTCTGTGCTTCCCAGAAATGCCCTGTTCTGGGGCATTGTTGGCTGAAATGTTTGCTAGCAAGTGAAATTTGCCCTAGCACAACACAGGACTGCTGAGGGAAACCACCGTGAGGCACCCTCACGAGCCTGTCATCAGACCCTCTGACCTGTACTGACACCAGCTTATTCTCTTCCCTTCCATCTTCTGGCAGAGCTAAGCCTTCCTCATCTACCCAAACTCTCTACCAATCGGGAAACTCAGCATCTTGTCATAGTTTCCTCTCCAGGCAGATCAAGTTGTGAAATAGCTGTCACCATATTCCCAGAGTGAAGATTCCCTTTTCTCCTTTCTTTTCTGCCCTAACAGTTCTAGCTCTTGATTCATGGTCTTCTATGCCACAGTCTCATCAGGCCTGGACATAATAGCCCTTTTTTTCCTGGAACCACTAATATCCAAGGTTCAGAGAGTTATGGAGGTCTGAATCCTCCACCTATAGAAATTCAGGGAGAGGCTTTATGAGAGAGAGACTCCTCATTGTAACAGAACACCTGAGATTTCTGGCTTAGTCTAGAAAATTTTGAGGCTAAGATGCCCAAAAGTTCCTTACTGTAAAGAAGACCAAGATTGGCTTGGCAATGAGAGATGAAGACAAGTGCCAGATGGGGCTCAGGAACATCCCAGGACTGAAGAAATGTGGTTCCCAGAGAGGGAGAAGGAAGCAGACGCACCTACTGACAACCTGACCACAGAACACTTCACGATTGGGCTCAGATCACATTTATAGTATCAGGGACACTGGTGAGCTCAGACTCTATTCCGTTGCTTCTTCCCATGATTTTTTACTGACTCAAGTAAACTCTGTGTGTCCAGGCTGGGCTGGTCAGGAGATGCAGGGAATTGGGAAGATTAGAAAGTATTTCTAGAAACCAAAGAATTGCTCCCCTTGACCAGGTTTTTTCCTTGGTGATGAGTAGGAGCAAAGAACTCTGGTGGTATAGTTTTGAAGTATTTTTCTGCTAACCAAAAGGTCAGCAGATTGAACCCAGTCAGTGGCTCTTCAGGAGAAAAACCCTGGTGATCCGTTTCCACGCTAGAAAACCCCATAGGACAGGTCTGCACTATCCTACTGGATTGCCATGAGTCAGAATATATTCATCTGCACCCTCAGGGCTGTCACCCTAGATTGACTGACCCTGGAATGGCATGGAATCGAGTGGCCTGGAGTTAACATGGCCTAAGCCTTGCCTGGTTCTTGATCTCCCCCAGGTGCTGGAAGTAGTAAGAGCCAACTATGACACGCTCACACTGAAGCTACAGGATGGCCTGGACCAATATGAGCGCTACTCGGAGCAGCACAAGGAGGCTGCCTTCTTCAAAGAGCTGGTGAGTCCACATCTCTACCTCTGTCTCTTGGGAGTGCTTTTATAGCCATCAAGTTCTACTGCATGGGTGGGCATCTCATCATATGCGACTTCTCTTCCAAAGCAGCTTAGGACCAGGCCATAAGAGAAAAGTCTTCCCAAGGGCACTGATGTTAGACTGGGAAGGATGAGCAGCCCAGGGAAGCCTTACCCACCTCTCCTATGCAGCCCTGGAGACAGCCTTTTCACAGTTCCAGCCGGGCCTGGGGTTTGACGTGTGTTCCCAGTGGCAGCTCTGGCTCATTACTCCTCATCCTCTCCTCAGAGCAACTAATGAGAATAACCGACTCTCTTCCTTCTTACGCAATCACTTCTTTATAAATTCCTAACTGGCTTCTAGTCTCAAGTGCCCTCCCAGTCGAGTTCTTTAGTCTTTCCTTTTACTCCCTACCCCTCCTCCCACTCCCAGACACACAGCTTCCAGCAGCCCCCAGCCTCGGCCATCTGGAGCCAGTGATCATTTGCTCTGCCTCCTACTCCGCCTCCAGCCAGCATCTCCATAGAACTGGACTTTCCCTACTGATTGTCCCTTTCCTGCCCTTTACTTGAGCTGCTTTCAGGAAAAGCTCTGCTTTCCTAAAGCCCTGTCACCCTACCCTCTCCTCCTTGGTTATACACAAACACCCTGCCCAGGGTCTGAGACCAGGACATACAGGCTTTAGTACCCACTTCCCATGGCTTCAGACCTTCCTCTGCTGGGCAGAGCTGCCTCCGGCCCCCATTTACTTTCCTGTGTTGAGTCCTTGGTGAAAATGCTGTATTTCAGATTGTGTCTACACTGTGCTAGACACAGCCCAACTTTGACCCTGGCATGACATTCCTGGAATTTTGGGCTTCAGCTGCTGCAGAGTGAGGAATGCATGCTTGGGTGAATTAACTGGGAATAAGGAAGTCATTAGTGTAAGGAGAGAGCAAGGTAGAGTATTTTTTTAGTTGGTTGACAAGGCTTTAAGTTGATGTGGGGGAGTTACTGGGAACCAAGAATTAACATTATTAAGAGGTGAAGAGGGTGAACGTGTTACAGAAGCTGTTTCTTGAGGTTCTTACTCAGTTCTGCCTTGCTCAATTTCTCCCCATACTGTACCTCTGGCAAGGGGAGCCGGAAGGTCTGGTCCACTTAGGAGCTAAGGAGCTCAGCTGCCTGCTGTTTGCCATGCTGCACTTCCTCTGCTCCCTGCCCGATGACTTGAAGTCTCCACAGCAAAGCAGAAATTGAAGGAACGCTCCCAGGATTATGGAGCCCAGAACAGAGAAACATTCTCTCATCTGCCCCTCCTCTCACCCTCCTCACACAACATACACATATTCCCACGGGTGAATCTCTTTCCAGAGTCTGCTAAGAGCCCTCTTGGGACCCACTCAGAACAGAATTTGGCCTCTGACCCCTTCCTATGGGTCTTCCCCCAGCTAACATAAGCACTGCTTCCTGTAAGGCTTCCACTGTGTGGAGAGAAAGTGCATGAGGTGAGCACTGGGGACACAGTCAAGGTCTATCTCAGACCCTCTGAAGTAAGGAGACATCTGTGGCATGGAAGGAGTGCTGGACCCTATAGGAGTTAGGAAACTTGAATCTTGCTCCTGAGCATTGGCCTTTTTGGACTGCACTTCTTCCAACCAGAAAAATTACAATGAGGAGACTAGAAATAGATCTAAAGAGAGGTGGACTCAGAGCATGAATCCTCTGGGATAAAAACAGGTGGCTCCTGCCTCACTTTTCCCTCCTTCACAGACCCATATCCAGACAAACGTCCCATCGGCATGGCCAACACAAGGATGAAGACCTGTCCTGTTTGTCTAGGCCTTCCCCTGCGTCTGGAGCTCAGCTGCTCCTCTTGCACTGACTAGAATTTGTCTCTCAGTCCTCCTCCTCCCTTCCTGCTGTCCTGGAACATTGAGCTCATTTGCTCCAGGGTTCATTTCCTAAGAGACAAACTTTTAGCTTTGTACCTTGGTTCTGTGCCCCAGGCACTGCCCTCTGCTGTTTGTAACTGACTCTCCGCTTTGTCTCTCTGCCTGTGCCCTCCCTCCTTTCCAACCCTTTCCCAGGTTCGATCCATTAGCACCAATGTCAGGAGAAACCTGGCCTTCCACACCCTCAGCCAAGAGGCTCTGCTCAAGGAGTTCTCCACCATTTCCTGAGCCATGCCTATCAAGCAACCACTGACTTCCCTTACCTCGGAGGCTCCTGGGCTGGAGGGGAAGTGAGAAGAAAGAAAGCGACCCCCAAGATTGGAGAACAGCACGGATCCTGAGTTCTCTCTGTGAAGGCCATACTTTAAGTGGAGTTTGGACAGCAGGGGCCAGGAGGGGCAAGCCAAGGATAATCTTATTTGGGGAGGGAAGGGTGGGCACAGGCAGGCCTCCAAGAATGTGCAGGTTTCCAGGGTGTGCACCTGTACACATCCTCACATTTCCAGTTGACCTCACAAGTTGTGGCCCTGGACTAATTTTCAGAAACTGGAAAGATGGGCCCCAGTGATGCCAAGACCACGAAGAGTCAAGGACTTTTCCAGGCTTTTGAAACCAGTTCAACTCTCAAATGAAGGTGAAGTCACATCCCGTTTCCTATGGGCCTGGGGCTGAGCCGGGCATGTGTCCCTGATTTTTCTGGCATTATGTCCAGCCAGTAGGACCCCTAACTCAGGCTTAGAGTATGGTAGGACTGGAGCACCTTTTTCTGTTTTCTAAATCCAGAGCTGCTTTCTTTGGGAGACTGGAGCTTAGAATCTTCCCAATACTGTCTGACCACCACTTTCTCGGTTTGCATTTTGGCTATCAGGAGCACCTGTTAACTTACTCCCCTTTCAATCCACTCAGCACAGTAGGGTCACAAACTTAGCGTTCATTTTTAATCTGTTTTAAACTGTCTTTAGGGTGTGTGTGAAATAAACATTGACAGGCTTTCTGGAGCTCTCAGGTGCCTACTTTGCTAATTCTCTTTCCTGCAGCTTCCCCACCTCCCTGGCCACCCCCTCTGGGAGCTTCTGCTGCCTCTCCTGAGCTCCCCTCCACGTGTTCCACCCCCTCACCAGGCTGTTGTTTACATCCAGCCTGCCTGAGAATTTCCTCTGGGGAGGAATCGTTCCTGCTGTGGTCTGGTGCCTGGGAGGGAGAAAGCCTATTGGGGGGGAGGGTGCCCTCCATCTGAAAGGGGCCAGATGAGCATCACCAACCCACTGATCTACAGGCCTGCCTCCTTCTGGCTGGGGCCATGGCAAACCCCACCTTTAGGAAGTTGCTTGTGATTCTTTAGGATAGTCTCCATGGGACCCTATCCCACAGCTGCCTCAGAAGTGACTGCTGCTCCAAGTTTCTTTCAGAATTCAGTCTAACGCAGGGAGCAGGCAGCACAGAAAGAACCTGGGAGTAAGTACAGGAACTCATCAAAGCAGATGGAGATCTCCCTGCTGCTATTCCTCTTAGCCTCAAGTTTCTTTGGGATACTTGTCTCTCCCTTCCTCCCCCCACCTCTCTGTAATCCAGCTTTCTGGCTCTGACATTAAGCAGATCTACCCTCGTTCCAGAGAAACCAATATGCTGCTGTGTATAGAAAAAACACGTAAGAATCAAAGGCTGGGTCACCTGTGATCACAAGATGGATAGCCCAGCCTGGGGCAATTAACATTTTCCACAGTGGTAGACTTCTGAGGAGCTGGAGCTGGGGGCAAGTTGAAGTTATTAAAAATTGATTTGTATGGGACAGTCTTTTTAGTGTCTTTCTTCTCCCCCCCCTCTATCTCTGTTGCCCAGAACTCATTTCTCAAAGACAGATAAGGTAATCTCCTAGGTGCTGGTCCCAGCTGCCTATGGAACCCCTGCCTGTCCTTACAGATGCTCCTCTGACTCTCCTAACTTTAGTGGAGATGAATTCAGTTCAGAGACTTGTAGCCTTCAGGATGGAAAGAGACAGATGGGAGTTTCCTGCTCTCCCAGCTTAGTGGTGGTAAGGAGGCCACCCAGCCCATTTGGGTGACTTCTGGATTCCTACCAAGGTCAAGTCTAAGACATGGGCCAGTAAGCAGCAGACTACTTGCCCTCATCATAAAAGCCCATCTCTTGATCCATTTCCTCACATGTATTCATTCTAAGAGCTGCTCCTTTCTCTTCTAGAAAGAGGACCTGCCCTTGCTCTGCCCTGCCCCAGCGGCTGTGCGGGATCCTCTGAGAGATCAGGGCAGAACACAGCTTCAGAAAGACAGACCTCCTCTCTGCTGCTTGCCCCCCAATTCCTAAACTACCACAATTCCTGCTGGGTTAATTAAATCAAGTGGTTTGAAATTGAATCCAATTGAAGAGATTAAATGTGCTGAGGTCAATCTAGCTGAAGTCTTAGGGCTCTGTAAGTCACTCCTCCAGAGGAGTTGCTGGCCAGGCAGGGTTATCTGGGACACTACCACCATCCCACCCAGACCCACCAGGCCTCCCAGCCTGAACCCAGGAACCATCAAGTGAGACTGGGCCATGCAGTAGCCGGAGTGGGTGCCAGGGGTAGCCCAGCCCTGTGTTCTCTCCAGACTTCTGAAGAATTGCTCTTGAGGAAGGGGCTTCCCAGCAAGGGACCTTGTAACCCCTGCTCTGTGATCCCACCACTCTTCTTCAGTTGCTCTCCCAAACCTGTTGGTAAACAGAAGGCATCTAGGAGAGGGTAGGTGACAGAAGAGAGACCAGCAGGAAAGTTGAAAGAGGGAGGAAGGGAAGAAGTAGGAAAGTCTTAAAGAAACTGACCTGTTTGGTTATTTTCTTTGCCTCCTACTTGGCTAGTTGGGGCAATCCAGGAAGGGAAGGAGGCACCCCAAAAGTGACTAGGGCTCAGGAACTTGATAGGAAATCACAATCCACTTGGTTGAGAAAAGCCCTTCTTAGAGACTAGGGTGGCTTTTTCCTCCGCACCTCAAGTCCCATTCGAGCAGAAGGGGAAACCGACGGGGCCACAGCGGTGAAAACACAGAAGGAAGGAGGAACCGCAGGCGGGGTGGCGCAGCGACAGCAGAGGGCTGAGAGGCAAACCGGGCAGAGACTGGGCCAGAACCGCGCTGGCCGTGGAGGAGGGGGATCCCCACTCGGAAGCCCACCTCCCCACCCCGGGCTTGAGGTGCAGGGGGCGGTGTTGCTGGAGCAGCAGCCCCCTCCCCGCACTCCCCTCTCACTCCTTGCCTGGGTGCCTCCCCCGAGCTGCAAGGGGGCGGGGTAGGGGGAGCCAATCCTGGCAGTGCCGAAGGGGGAGCAGCGCTGACAGCCGCGGGGAGGGGGCGGAGGAGAGGCGGCTTGCTCGCTTGAGCTCCGCTCCGCTCGGCACCGGGCCGCGACGGCCGCCCCGCCTGGCTCTCCAGCCCAGGACTCTCGGAAGGGGCCCCGGACGCAGCCGGCCGACTCGGCGCCCCAGCCCCAGTCTCCCGGGCCGGCCTGCGCCACCAGGGGGCGCCGTGTGAGCGCCCTCCCCGGCTGCCCGGCACCCCCTCCCCCGGCCCGGGCGGGACGGAGGGGGTCGCCGGGGGCCATGCGGGGCCAGGGCCGCAAGGAGAGTTTGTCCGAATCCCGCGACCTGGACGGCTCCTACGACCAGCTCACGGGTAAGTTGGTGGCTGGGGGGCGTCGTGGGAGGGAAGGTGGATTCCATCTCCCCCAGACCCTCCTTATGCCTTTCAGTCTGGCCCACCTGCTCCCTCACACCCACTCTGTCCCATCCCTAGACACCCTCTGGACTGGACTGGGCAGCAGGACACTGGGTTCAAGCCTTGGTTCAGTGGGGGGGGGGGTGGCAGGTGGGGAGAGGCAGCAGGTGTGGGCATATGTGACACTGGGCTAGAAGGGTGTCTGAAGTGGGAGGTGTTACGTGCTTGAGTGCCTGTCGCTCTTTGTGTGTGTCTATGTGTCTTAGTGTCTACGAATGCCACTGTCTGCTTGCCTTGTGCCCTGGCCTTGGTGACAGCCAGAGCAAATGAGTGTGTGTGTGTGTGTGTGTGAGAGAGAGAGAGTGTGTGTGTGTGTGCTTGTAGGATGTTGTAAGAGTTGTGTAGAATCCTGTCTGATGTGATGTAGTTGTTTCATCCGTGTGTCTCTGTTGTATGCGCAACTATATGCAACTAAGTGTGTGATTGATTCTGTATGAAGTGGCATATGACTACCACAGTGTGTCAAAGCTTGAATTAAAGGTGATGCTTCTCTTTGTTAAGACTTTATTATGTGTAGAATCTCCTGGCTTGAGCTTCTGCTAAGATGTGTTGTGTTGTGTTTTGTGTTTATGAGACTGTGTGGGTTGTATTGGGATTAGATATTAGATGTTAATCTATATACATTACTGTGGTGATATCTGTGTCGATGATGTGTCTTATGCTTGCTGCCTCTCTGGCTTCCTGGTGCAGAAGGGGTGGCGGTATCTTTAGTGAAACCCACTGCTTACCTAAGCTTTTCACCTAAGATGGGGCCAAGGAAGGGGATCTAGTGTCCAGCTGCCCAGTCTAACTCCTGGAGTACCCTACAGTCTAGCACCTGGCTCCTATGAGTGGCTTTAGTTAGGAATGAGTCACCCCTCCCCCCAAAAAAGTACTCAAAAATCATTTTTGTAAAACCCTTTCAACCCTTAAACCCCCACAACGTTTTCAGAACTTCACCCCCTGGCTGAAGAAAACATTTTTTTACCCCCTCTCCAGATCGAGATAGCTCTAAGCCTGGAGGAGGTGCCTTGTTGCTTCCCCATATGTGCCCCCAAACCACTTTGCTGTGTTGGCATCCTTTTTCCTCTGCGGAAAAAGTATGTTAGACCTATAAACTGTGCATGTGTCTTTTCCTGGGTTTGGCAGGAACTCTTTGTAGGTGATTGTGTTATGTTGTATCCGTTTCCATGTCTGTGTGTTTGTGTTGTGCAGTCTGCCCAAAAACTCCAGCAAGAAAGAAGGGACACTTATCTCCCCCGTCTGTGAAACAGAGAGGTGTGGGGGAAGACACTGTGGTCCTTGTCCTTCCATAAGACATAAGAGAGTGAGGTTAATTAAAACTTGGAGATGGAGGAAGGGACTAGGATATAGTTCCCAAAGACCTGAGTGTCTCCCCTCCCTAAGGAGTTCCTAGTAACTATGCAAAAACCCTCAGAAAGGAGAGCTCTGTCCTTAGGTAGGAAAGAGAGCAGATCTAAGTGTCTCAACTTAGAAGAAGAGCTCCAGGTGTCCAGCCCCGCTATGAATTCTGTTCCCATCATTGGCACAGGAGCCCTGAGAGTATTGAGGCCCCCCAGGGTCCTCATTAGTCCATGTTTCTTTCCTGCTTTAATTGATTCTCCCCTTTATTGGAATCAGCACCTTGGGGTGAGGGTGAGTAAGCCATTCTGAATAGGAAAGACTTCAAATGTTGGGAATGGGACTGTATCAGCTCTGGGTGACTTTTTTTTCCCCTTGCTGAGCCACACTTTTCTGATACCTAAAATGGCCTGCTCCTAAGGGAAATGGAAAGGGTCAAAATTAGCAAGACTCAAGAATTACTGTACATTGATTCGCATCCTTGCCTAGCTCCACACACGACTTGGAAAAGAGAAAATACCAGGGGCCTTCCTTTCCTCAGAGGGTGTATCTAGTAGTGGGAGACAATGAGGCTGAGACACCAAAATAAACTAACATTCCTGGGCCAAGTTGGGTTGTGTTCAGAGAGCTGTAAAAGGAATGGCTTGGGCCGACTAGGTGTCGCTGTCCATGGTGCTGAAGCACATCCAGGCTTTGTGACTTTCCGAAAGGATGCAGCAGCAGTCAAGAAATCAAGTCACCGCTGTTGCACTGGGCAATTATGCTAAAAAGACCTCCTGAGGGTGTTAAAAAGCAAAAAAAGTCACTTTGAGGATTAAGATGTGCCTGATCCAAGTCATGATATTTTCAGCTACTTCATATGCATGTGCAAAGTGGACTATGAATAAGAATTAAATTAAGAAGAATTAAATTTTGTATTATGACTTTGACAAAGAATATGAAATATTCCTTGACCTGCCAGTAAAATGAACAAAGTTTTCTTGGAAGAAGTTTAGCTAGAAAGCTCCTTAGAAGCAAGGCTTTGTGTCATATGCTTTGGACATGTTATCAGGAGGGACCTCTCCGCAGAAAAAGACATCATGCTTGGTAGAGGGTCTGTAAGAGAGGAGGACTCACAAGGCTATGAATTGGCACAGTGGGCTCAAAACATAGTAACCATTGTGAGGATCGTTCAGGACCAAACAGTGTTTCGTTTTCTTGTGCTTAAAGGTCACTAGCAACAGCACAAGGAATCATTGTCTATGGTGCCTTCTGAGTTCCCAAAGTTTCGCTCTGTTCCTGCCTAATGCAAGTGGAATGTTCCGGCTGGAGCCAGAAGCCAGCTCCAACTCTCCTCATCTCGGTCCATCAGATGGACAGGAAGGGCATTCTGGTTCCCCTGGCTTCTTCCCTCCACTACTCCAACCCCAAGCTTTAACAAAATCTGGAGAGGCCTTTGTACAAGAGAAAGTCCGAATTTCTTTCCTCCCTCCCTCCACCCATCGCCTCCAGTTTTCCCAGCCCCCTGAGCAGGTCTTTTGGCAGTGGAACGAAGCAGGGAGAATGCAGCAGCAGTCAGTGCCAGCCCTATCCCAAATGGAAGCAGGAAAAAGGCCAAGCTGGCCTGGACTGAGTGGGGGTCACCAGGCAAAGGAGGAGAGGAGCGAGTAACCCTGGAATCTGGTCTCTGGTCTTAAGTCTCGTGTCCAGGACTGGGGCGCCCTCGTGTGGCTAACAGGACGACTCGCGGGGACGAGCCCAAGTGCAGAGGGCAAGATCTGGGTGGAGCTGGAGTGACTTCCGCCTGGCAAATGTAGTTTTCAGCCAAAAAATGAGGGATCCTCGTTAGGGGAATGGGGCTTTGTCCCCTCTCATGCAGGCCCTCCCAGGAGTATGAAGAAGTTAGAGGGTCCTGGAAAGGTTACTTTAGGTCTCACCAGACAGTGATGAGCCTGGGAAAAGGGGCAGAGTAGATGGGAAGACTGAGAGTGAGGGGCATCTCTGTGCATTTGGCTGGCAGCCAGCCCGTGATGGCAGGGTCCGTGAATCTGCTGGACTGGAGCAGAAAGGGACAAACAGAAACTGTTAGGAAAGAGATTTGGAGCCGGGAGACAAACGAGGAGGACGCGTCCCAGCTGCCTCTCCTCTGCCACGCCAGTACAGTGGCCTGTCCTCCGCCTCCTGCTTTCTCTCCTGTTGGTCTAGGAAGTATAGAAGTGTGAAAGGGTTGCCATGACAACTGTGTCCTTTTACCCCTTCGGATCTAGGTGGGCGGGAGAAGCAACAGTCTGAAGAGGGATTGATGAGGGGCAAGAAATAAATGTTTTTTCTCCTCACAGCTCCTTTCTTCAAATCCTGTATCTGCACCCCTTCTCCATCAGAAATCCAGGAAAGTAGAGAAGGCTGTGAAGAGTCCCCCCACTTCTGTGCCTCCCACTCGTGTCTGGGAACTTTGAGCGCGGGTGTTTCAAATGATGGGGCCACAACGAGTGACCCCAGAAGAGCCGGGGGGGAGGCGTCCCGCCCTCCAGCCCCGCCCACTCAGGGCCATGCGTGGGGGCGGAGACCTGACCGCCTGGGCCGAAGGGGCGGAGCGTGGCCAGCGAGCTCGCAGGCGAACCATGAACCGATGCCCCCGCAGGTGCCGGAGCCCGCTGGGCCAGGCAGCCCGATCCCTCTACCAGCTGGTGACTGGGTCGCTGTCGCCAGGTATGAGGATGGGAGGGAGGGGCCGGACCCCTCAAATGACCGGGCGAAGTGGGATCAGAGACTTAAAGAGGTGGAGAGGCGGCGGCCCCTGGCAGAGATGGAGGAGGGAGCAGGACCTTCCAAGAACGAGGGGTTAGGGAGCAAGACCCTCTCACAGAGGTGGAGGAAGATGGAGAGGAGCTAGATTGAAGGGGCATGGTTCCCACCACCATGGGAGAGGGGGCTGGGCTTCTTCCTGAGGGCAGGGGAGGGGGGCTCAAGGAAGTGGAAGTAAGGGGCCGAGCTCCACACAGAGGTGAGAGCAGGAAGAAAGTGCAGCCCTCGACTGCTCTGGTTAGACTAAGGGGGTTTAAGATGCTGGAGATCAGTGTCCTCCGAGAACGCTTGAGATGGGTCTGGGGCAGCACAAACGCAGCTAGTGAGTTTGTAGGTGAGGGGATGGGTACACTGATTTAGCACAGGTCATGCATGACTATCTTCTGCATCTGCGGGAATTTGGATGAATGGGTTTGTGCTTTACTGGATGGCGTCTCACTGGGATAGTGATTACTGGAGCTGTGAGCCTCCTGGGGGTACAGGTCCTGGGATTGTATGGCCCTGAGACTACTTGTAAGGGAGTTCTGTGCTTTAGATTGGATATGCTTAGGTTGGGGCTTCTGAGGGACACTTTGTTGGTTGTGCAGCCTTTGTGAGGTTATATCATGAGGTTTGCAAAATTTGGTATACATGGACGATGGGATTCCCTCCTGGCTACCTGAGCAGAGCCCACAGAACCCAGCATTCCCTCCACTCAGCCTCTAAACATCCTAGTTCCATGGCATTCTGGAATCTGTAGTTCTTTGACTTTTTGCCTTTTTCCATAGATGTCCACTTGAGTCCCCTCTAGGATGGAGTGAGGGTCTATGACCTCTCCTTACCATGTGTCCCCCTGAAGGAAGGAAAGTAGGGTAAAGCCAGAACCATGTTCAGAATCCTCTTGGGGAGCATTTGTTTCCCCAAACCCCCTGCTCAAGCCCGTCACTGGTGACAGATGGCTGGAGTCAGGCAGAGCTAGCTCTCAATCATTGCAGGCATGACTTCCAGGCCTCAAAATAGCCCCAACGACTAGGGAGGTCATTAATCACACGATACAGCTGGGGGCTGCAAGAGCTTCTGGCCTGGCTGGGGATGGAGTAGGGCTGGGGACTGAGAGAAGAATTTGGGATTTTTCCCCGGCTGATCCCCTACTGGTAGGGAAACAAGAGTAGATTGGGATCCTGTGGAGTTAAAGGTCTGAACTGTGAAGGTACAGTACTGTGGAGTTAAAGGACTAAATGACAGGACCTCTATGGTAAGATTTAAGGCACCTGGGAGGCTCACCTAATGCCCCTACATAGACTTCCATTGGACACTCACTCTGCCTGAAGTGCTTCCATTAAGACTGTTTGAGAAGACTAAGTCCAGTAACACAGGGATTCTTGGAGAGAAGACAGCTCTGGGTTTTCCAAGGGCCTCAAGACATAAAAGAGAAGCAAGAACCTGAAAAACAAGTTATCTTTTGCTTCTGACAGACCCTTATCCATTTGTCTATTTGATTTAGTCCCTGAGCTCCTATTGTGCTGGGTCAAGGTCTTGCAGAGTTGAGGGTGGAAGGAAGAGAAGGAAGAGGAGGGTCCAGGGACAGAGTAACTGATTGACTGCAAGCTTATCAATCTGTCCATCTTAAGTCAGCAATATGGAGCAGGGAGCTTTGCTGTAGGGCTTCATTTCATCCAGACAGCCTGGCCACCTGACATTCAGAGTTCCTGGAATCTGACCCTTTCTGGCCTTATCACCTGTCACTCCTCCAACCAAAACTAAGCTATAAGACTCCTTGACATCCCAACACATTACTTTTTCTTTAAAGAGAGAGCCTGATGGAGTAGGCAGGAGATGGGCTCTAGTTCAAACCCCAGTCCACCCTTTAATAGTTATGTTATCTTGAGAAAACATTTTCTCTGAGCCTCAATTCCTTCATCAGCAAAATAGGTATAACACAGTCCAGTCACATCAAGTGCAGAAAAGCAATAATAAGCCTAACATCTCAGATTCATTGTGAACACTTAATAATATATTTAAAGTATCCAGGGCACAGAATGTACTTGATAAATGTCAAACCCTTTCATAAGACAGATTGTTGATGTTTTAGCCATCTTTTAAGACCCAGGCTAAAAACACATCCTATCAAGTTTTCTTGGCTTTCCCGCATTACATCTGAGGCTTTTTCTATAGTTCATTTAATAATCTGCCTGGAATGTTGTTTTTGTTAGGTGCCATTGAGTCAAGCATACCTTACAGCTACCCTATGAACGACAGATCTGAACCCTGTCCTATCTTGTGCCAATCTCATCATCTCTGACACACTTGAGACCATTGCTGCCATCCCATCACTCTGTCAATCCAGCTTGTTGAGGAACTTCTCTCTTTCACCACCCCCTCTGCCTTTCCAAGCATGATGTCCCTCTCCATGGAATAGCCTCTCCTATCAATATGCCCAAAGTATGTGAGACAAAGCTTCACCATCTTGGCCTCTAAGGAGCTCTCTGGCTGCACTTTCTCCAAAATGTATCTGTTTATTTGGCAGACCATGAGATATTCAATACTCTCCCCCAACATCACAGCTCAGTGGCATCAATTCTTCTGTCATCCTTATTCATTGTCCAGCTCTCAACAGCATAGCAAGTGATTGAAAAGACCATGGCCTGATTCATGTGCATCTTGTTTGTTGTTGTTATGTGCCCTCGAGTCGCCTGCGACTCATAGCGATCCTATGTACAACAGACCTGAACTCTGCTCTGTCCTGTGCCAGTCGCACTCTCTCTGATACACCCATCCCGATTACCCTAGTCACTGAATCAATCTACCTCATAGAGGGCCTTCCCCTCCTGCACTGTCCCTCCACCCTACCAAACATGATGTCCTTCTCCAAGGACCGGTCTCTCCTCACAACATGTCCAAAGTATGTTAGATGGAGCCTCAGAATCCTTGCCTCCAAGGAGCTGTCTGGTTTAACCCTCTCCAGGATGAATCTGTTTGTTTTCCTAGCAGTCCATAGTACCCTCAATACTCTTCTCCAGCACCACAGCTCAAACACATCAATTCTCCTTCTATCCTCCTTAGTCATTGTCCAACTCTCTGATGCATAACAAGTGATTGCAAAGACCATGGCCTGTATCAGACTCACCTTAGTCTCCAGAGAGACACCATTGCTCTTCAGTACTTTGGAGAGGTCCCTAACAGCAGACTTTCCCATCGCAATACGTCTTTTAATTTCCTGGCTACTGGTGCCAAGAGTGTTGACTGTGGAGCCAAGCAAACTAAAGCTGTGTACAATCTCAATCTCTTCACCATCCATCCTGATGCTGCCAGTTGGTCCAGTTGTGAGAATCTCAGTCTTCTTAACATTGAGCCTCAATCCACATTGGAGGCTGCAGTCCTTGACCCTCTGCAGCAAGCGCTTCAGGTCCTCTTCAGTTTCAGCAAGCAGGATTGTGTTATTTGCATAACACAGATTGTTGATAGATCTTCCACCAATCCTGACCCCAGATTTCTCTTCATAGAGCCCAGCCTCCCAGATAATCTGTTCTGCATACAGGTTGAGAAGGTATGGAGACAGGACACATTCCTGGTGTATGCCCTTCCCGATTTTGAACCATGCAGTGTTTCCTTTTGACAACTGCCTCTTGGTCTAAGCATAGGTTTCACATTAGCACGATCAATGTGCACCTTAGTCTTCAAAATTACATCATTGCTCCTCAATAATTGCTTCAAACTGCAAACTTTCCCAGTGTAATACATCTCTTGATCTCCTGACTGCTGGTACCAAGGGTGTTGATTATGGATGCAAATAAGATGAAATTGTTGACAGTTTCAATCTTTTCTGCATCATGATGTTGCCTATCAGTCAAGTGGTAAGAATTTGTATTTTCTTGATATTGAGATGAAATCCATATTGAAAGCTGTAGTTTTTTATCTTCTACAGCAAGCATTTTAGGTCCTGCTCCCTTTTGGCAAGCAAGGTTGTACCATCTGCATAATATAGGTTATTGATGAGTCTTTCTCCAATCCTGTTGCCACACTCGTCTTCTAAAATCCAGCTTCTCTAAGAATTTGCTCAGCATACAAAGTGAATAGTTATGGATACTGGATACAGCTTAGAATAGTTCCTAGCAAATAGTAGGACTATTTGTTACTGACTAGAGGCTTAACAGCACAGATCTCTCAGTGGAGCTGTCTTCCTGCCCATGTTGAGAGCCAGAACCATTCAAGTGGTTCAGCTTTGCTTCACAGGCCTAAGCTAAGAGCCTGACAGTCTGTGAAGTGCATTTAACTTGTGAAGACTTTTCAACATCTTTTCCTTCAAGGGACTTGGAATGTAGTTGAAGAGACAACACTCACTCAGAGGGAAGATATCTGGATTTGAATCTCTGCTCAACTACTTTCTGCTGGCTAGCGTTGAGCTCTGGTGTTGTAGTCTGGAGGGAATGGCGTTGCTAACCAAAAAAGCAATACCTCCCTGGCAGACCAAATCTGCAAGCAAGTGGGTCCTTGGAAGATGGATGAGCAGTTTCCTCTTATGTGATTGCTGAAGATCCTGTGAAGGGTCAGCTATTAGTTGGTTCTGATTCAACAGCAATAAGAATGTTTCCATTGCTTTTGAGTCAACCCTGAACCCACAATTGCCTAGTCTTGCATGACTGGACCTAGTTTCTCATGAATGGACCATTGTGATCTACTAAGTTTTCACTAGCTAATTTATTGAGATCACCAGGCCTTTCTTCCTAGTCTTAGTTCAGAAGCTCATTATGTTTGGCGTCATAGCATATAAGCCTCCACCGTGTAACTAAGCATGTGGTGCATTGGCCAGAAATGGAACCGGTTTTCCCACGTGAAGTTAAGAGTTCTGTCACTGAATTACCACTGCCCCTCTTGTGGTTGTTGTTAATCAAGTTGAGTACAACACATAGGGACCCTATGAACAACGTATCTGAGCCCTGTCTATTCTGTGCCATCTTCATCATCTCTGACACACTTGAGCCCATTGCTGCGGTCATTGTGTCAATCCATCTTGCTGAGGCTCTTCCTCTCTTTCACTGACCTCCACCTTTTCAAGCACGATGTCCCTTTCCAACAAGCCTTCCTAACAACATGACCAAACTTTGTGAGAGGACACTTTGCTATCCTGGCCTTCAAGGAACATTCTGGCTGCGCTTTCTCCAAAAGAGAAAGTATTGGAGAGACTTGTCTGTTCTTCTGGCAGTCCATAAGATAATCAATACTCTTCTCCAGCCCCACAGCATAAAGGCATCAATTCTTCTGTTGTCCTTACTCATTGTCTAGCTCTGAGATGTAAAGCACTTGATTAGGAGGTCATGGCCTGAATCAGATACACCTTAGTCTTCAAATTGACATCTTGCTCCGCAGTAATTTGGAGACTTTAACAGCAGACTTTTCCAATGCAATACATCTCCTTTGGGTTGGCGGGCAGGTAGTTTCAAATCCAGTGGCTGCTCTACAAGAGAAAGATGGACAGTCCCTCCTCTGATTTACAGCCTCTGAAAACCCAACTGGAGAGTCAGCTATAAGTTAGTTCCAAATTGATGGCAATGACTTTATCATATCGAATTTTTACAGTAAATCTGTGAAAGCAGCACTGTGTCCATATTACAGGTGAGGAAACTGAGGGGGGGGGGGAGTTAAATCCCCCAAGTCAGGCAATGTCAGAGCTTCAGTTTTAACTCCTGTCAAGAGTAATAATGGCAGCAAACATTTATTCGTAGTCTGTACCAAGCATTATTCTAAGCGGTTTAGTGTATTAATTCATCTGTTCCTCCCAATGACCATATGAAGTAGAAAATTGCAAAAAGGTTAAGAACTTACCCAAGTAATTACAAGTGGCAAAGCAGGGAATCCCAGCTATTACAGACCACATTACTGTTTCTCTTTTTACTGTTCCCACCAATAACATTATAGAACCAAGTGGTGATTTTTTAAAAAATTCGTTCATTGTTGTACATTTTCTTCCCTCCCCTCCCGCTCCCTAGCCCTTCCCCCAACCCACTTTGCAACGCACCTTTTGTTCCAGATTGTTGTTCCAAGTGATGACTTTTGCCAACCTAACAGTGAGTTCAGGAAGAACTCCCAATGAATGGGGAACTCTGAAGAGAAGAGAGTGTAAACTATCATTCAGGGGAATGATAGCTAAGAATTGCAGGTCAAAGAGAGAGAGAAGAGGAGTAAAGGCGCAGAGAGAGGACTGAATGTGGTGTGTTTAGGGAGACCAGACTGGGTGAAATGAAAGATTCTGCTGATGAAGGTGGGGGAAAGAAAGATAAGTGCCAGCTGTGGAATGTATACAGCCACAGGAAGATACTTGCTGATTTGACCTGTAAATCTGTAACTTCCAAGGTATGAGAAACAAGTACTTGCTGCTGAATTGACTTTTTTCCCTGTGATAGAGCGGCAAACAGAGGACCAAGCCTAAGGGATACCTTTCTTCCACGCAGGTTATCCTTGTGTACAGTACCATGATATGTTCAAAGTGGGTGCCTGACCCCCAGTGGTGGCTATTTAGAACTGCAGCTCAGTGTACCTCAACTGGAGCCTTAGGGATCTGCCTTAACCTGCGGTTCAAACGGTGAACTTTTCATCTCAGAGCTGCATGGGGGGGCGGGGGGGGGGGCGCCCTCTGGAGCAATCTCTGCACACTGTGTTTCCTGGGTTGTACGCTATCTAAAGGAGTCAGTGTAGGGTTGTGGTCAGAGTCTAAAACACAGAGGTCAGACGGAGTTAAAATTGAGGTTCTGACACTACCTGGTTTGAGGGATTTACTTAACGTCTTTTTGCCTCAGTTTTCCCATCTATAATATGAACATACAGTACCGTCTCCATAGGTTTATTGTAAAAATTCAATCTGACAATGTCTGTTAAGTCATTGTCATCAAGTCAGAACCAACTCAGAGCTGACCCTCCAGTGGGTTTTCAGAGGCTGTAAATCACACAGGAAGAGACTGTATTTGAGTTAAGTACAACACATAGGGACCCTATGAACAACGTATCTGAGCCTTGTCTGTTCTGTGCCATCCTCATCATCTCTGACACATTCGAGCCCATTGCTGCAGTCACTGTGTCAGTCCATCTTGTTGAGGGTCTTCCTCTCTTTCACTGACCTCCACCTTTCCAAGCATGATGTCCCTTTCCAAGGAATAGCCATCCACCTCTGAGGTGGCAGTGCAATTCCCTATCCACTAGGCCAACTGTGGTCCTTCCAGTTATTTCCTAGTCATCTGAAAGTTGGACAGTGAATAAGAATGACAGACATACTGATACTGCTGAACTGTGGTGTTGGAGAAGAGTACAGACTATCCCATGGACTGCCAAAACAAACAAGTCTATCTTTGAGGAAGTGCAGCCAGAGTGCTCCTTAGAGCCAAGGATGATGAACCCTCAGGTCACGTACATGGAATATGGTGTCAGGAGGGACAGTCCTCAGAAAAAGACATTATGCTGGAAGGGTAGAGGATGAGAAAAAACAGAGGAAGACCCTCAACAAGAAGGACTGACAGTGGGCTCAAACATATAAAAGATTGTGAGGTTGGTGCAGGATAGGAGAAGATTCAGATCTGCTACTCCGAAGGTCCTTATGAGTGGAAGTTGACTTGATGGCACCTGATAACAGTGCCTGTAAACACAAAGCACATTGCCTAGCAGTTAGTAAACACTCGGTTTTAGCCAGTGGTGGTAGTTGCTGATTACCACTGATTTAGACCAAGCCACAGTTGACCCTACACAGTGGCTTTCAGAAGCAGTAAATTGCAGGGAAGGAGATTGCCCACCTTTCTCCTGTGGAAGAGTAGAACCATGTGCCTTCAGATTGGCAGCACAACTCCTTGCCACTAGGCTGCCAGTGCTCCAGGTGGTGGTAGTCCTGGTGTTAATAACTCACAGGCCCTTGTTTGTGGTTTACTGGCTCTTCAGTCCCTCCTCCTCCCTCTACACCGCAAAGAAAGAGCCCAGAAGAGGGAGGAGGGACCCCAGGGTGTGGAGGGTTCAGATTTCCCCCCTACCCCAGGCAGCTCCATCAGCTCAGTATCAGTTCCCGCAAGTAGGCTAGGTTTGGGCAGCTCTTCGGTGAAGTCCCAGCGTGGTGTGAGGGAGGGTGTGGGTGTGGGTGGGTGGGTAGGAGCAGGTGTGGGTGGAAAAGCCAGTACCCCATCCTCTCACAAGAAGCTTAGGTTTTCTGTGCCTCAGGGCAGGCAGAATAAGTCCTTCCCCAGGGAGTCATAATAGGGAGGCCAAGTAGCCCTCTTCCTGTCCAGGCTATTGGATTTAATGCTCTTTCCCTTGGGCCTCAGTTTCCCTGTCTGTGGCCTGCCTGTGGGAAGAGAGTGCTTCCTGCCTCACAGTCTCCATGGCAACGGCAATCGATGCTGGTGGTGTCCTCCTGATGGGAGAGGTCAATGCCTCCCCTACTCTCACCTCATATTCTCATACACCAGACAATTCCAGCCTAACAGCGGGAACACAACTGTAGACCCAGACTCCTCATTTTACAACATGCTCACTGCTAGCAATCCTGAGAGCCACTTCTTGCAGCCTTACTCAAACAACTCACATGCTGTACACACCCCAGCACACTCTGACACTCTCTTAAACACTCAGGTTACATGTCCACATGCACCAGAGTAAAAATGCATAGCCATACACAGAATGCTCCTGATTTACATATGTGTGCAATCACATGTACACAGAGACGCGCTAGCTTCACAGACCAACGCAGGAATATACATCTAGAAAGAATGCATTTGGTCCTGTACAGCTATTACTCAGAGTGTTTGCGACACATACCCATACTTTTTTTCTACAAGCTTTCACCTTAGGATAACTTTTCTCTCTCCCCCTCCCCTTACACAGAAGAGCCACAAAAATGTCAGGGGGGGGAAATGTCAGGGAAACCTGACCTTAGGGACAGAGTGAATATTCCCTCCCTCCTCTGGACTGGCAAGACCAGGACAGAACAGGATCTAGCCTTCGTGCCAAAGGCTCCCAAGAAAGTGCCAGTCCAAAGGCTGAGGTGGCCCTAGGAAGAGGAAGAGACTGTGGCTGGGAGGTGTGTGGGGCAGAGGCGGGGTGAGGGGGAGAGGGAGGAGATCCAGGCTGGAGGAGGAGGGAGGCTGCCAGCCGTCCTACTCCAGCCGGGGAGCCTGAGGGGGAGGCGGTGTGAGGTCTGCAGGCTGGCGCCTGAGCCTCGGCTGGGTGGGGGCCATGCCCCCTGCCCACCATGAACCTGGAAGGGCTGGAGATGGTTGCTGTGCTCGTGGTCGTTGCTCTGTTCATCAAGGTCCTGGAGCAGTTTGGCCTCTTTGAGCCTGTCTCCTTGGAAGGTAACCCAAGTGTCTGGGCGTGTTTGGGCTGGAGGGATCGCTGTTCCCAACATTGGAGAGGGCTGGGAGGGGGTTACTCAGCTTTCATGTCTTGGGCAGGGATGAGGAGGAGAGAGGTGGGATGAGCCATCTTTGAGAGGTGCGGTGGGGCCTTGAGGAGTTCAAGGACCTAGGGGACATCTGTTTAAGGAGTAATGAGAAGTACAGGCATTGGGGTGTGAAGATGAGGAGGTAAGAGAAATCTGGGGACAAGAGGAGGGATCTAAAATCAGGAAGAGGTCTCAGGAGTGGAGGGAAGGAGGCTCCAGGGGTCTTGAGACAATAACCAGACTTCTGGGGACCCCTTTTTGGAGCCCGGGGTCCATGGCAGCCACACTCCCATCACACAGAGGGATGGGTTACAAGGTGTATGGCAGCCTTTTGTGTGAAAGACACGAATGTGACTTGTGTTCAGGTGTGTGAGAGATGACAGGGTGTGACTATGTGTTCGTATATGACAGGAATGATTAAACATGTCAGAGTGATGAGGTGTGAGGGCTGTGTGAGATATGGAAGGGAGCATGCCTGAGGAGGTCTAGGCGTGAGGCTGAGCATCTTTGGGTATTGGGTCGTGAGTGTAGCTGTTCTCAGAGCTTCCTGAGGATACACTAGCTCTGTACCCAGGGCTTGGGATGGAAGTGAAGTCTGGAAGGACATGAATTCAGTTCTTTTTAGGGGTGGTCAGCTCATTTCCCTTTACCTCCCTTTAGTCCTCCCAAGTCTCAAGGGCAAAACAATCTGGGGTTTGGGGAATTCAATTCCCCATCCGACGCCATCCCAAAGTTAACTGTGGATAGTAATATTGAGGGTCGACAGGGAAGCATGTTCTGTCTTCCCTGGAAAGTTTGCCTCCTCCTTTCTCTTCCCACCATCTGTACAGCTCCCTAACATAACTGGTCTCCAATTTTACCTGAGACTGGAAGACATGCAAGAGTCATGTTTCAGGGCCTGCAGGATAAACACCTGGGTAAACTGGAAAGATACAGAAGAAGCGGGGAACATAGGAAAGTCAAGAAATTGCTTGCTCTAAAGTTCAGTAAGAACAGAAAACTCCCAGCCCACCCTCCAGCCTCTGATGCAACTAGGGAGTCTGGCTGGCTGCGTTTGTTCTCATTCAGTCTCAAGAAGATGAAGTTTCTGGGTTCTGGTTTGCCATCCCCTTTAGATTGTTTGGTGGGGACCACCACCAGAGAAAACTGAAGGCAGCCCCTTGATCTTACCCTTCTGAAGAACCAGAAAGAGACCGAGGCCTGGAGGCAGTCTGTCTAAGGAGGCATTAGAAACTGTCCCCCCCTCCTCAGTGGTGATTACACCCCAGACCTCAGGCGAGATTTGGTTCAGGGAAACCAAAGCCTGGGCTAATGGAGCCCTGGGCCTGGGGCCAGGCCACTATCGATCTCTGGTCCCCAGCACAGCCCACTGCCTCCCTCCCACATCTCTATAGCTTCTGGAGTTGGAGGACTTGCTGCTTAGGGGTGGATAACAAGACAGTGAAGTCATGAAGTTACCTCCCTAGGAAGAAGGTTTGGCCTGTGAAGGTGAAGTAGGTGCAAGGGGGTAGTAAGGGGGTGACTGAAGTGGGAAAGTTACCTAATCAGAGTCAGGCCTCTCCTTTTGCCACTGTGCCAGGTTTGGTACTGAACACTGGTCTCAGAGCCTGGAATATATGCAGTCAGGAGATAGATCTATTATTTCCTCTAATTACGCTATCCTTTTGCCTTCAAAGAACAGGCCATACTAGGAAGTCTGGGAAGGGTGAGTTAGATGCTCAGGCCCTGTTCCTCTGTTTAGGAACATTCTGGTTGTCTTGGAAGGAAGGGTTACAGGAAAGAAAAGTGCTGAGAACAAGCTCAGGCTGTATGGATGAGATAGAGCCTTGAGTAGCCTAGGTGCCATGAACAGCTGGGTCACAATCTAGTATCAGCAGTTGTCATGGTGGCCCTGGTTTGTGTATCATCATGTCCTGAACACTCTGTATTCCAGTCATGTGTGCTCTGTAATGGTTTGATCATATCTGTGTCACATGATCTGTATAGGTTCCCGTATGTATCATATTTTATTTTGGTCATTTTTGTCTTAAGGAGGTCAAAGTGTGTGTGTTTGGAGGACCTGATGTGAGCTACAGTGTATCGAATTGTCACTGTAAGGCAACCATCCCAACACTGTAACTTATCATTCTCTATGTTACTTTGTATTCCTGTCACCATGGGTGCATGAGAATAGTGTTTGTGTCCCTGTGAAGTCTACCTACGGCAAAGGAGCAATGGGCACTGAGTCAACAGACCCTGAGGCCACAGCCCCCAGGCTGCATCTCATTATGCAAAGCACTGGAGCCCCTCTGATGCTTTTCTACTGAAGTCCCCTAGGCGATCACCTTGCCATTCCACACCCTGCTCCCGCAACTCCCTTCTTTGTCCCAGCTTGGGATGATTTGTGACTGGCAGGGGGGGGATGGGGCAGAGGGGCCGTGGAGGTTAATGTGCCTTCCTGGGGTCTTCTCTTTTCCTAGGCCACCCTCCAGGGCCCACTAAAAAAGCGCTGAAGCAGCGGTTCCTCAAGCTGCTGCCCTGCTGCGGGCCCCAAGCCCTGCCCTCAGTCAGTGAAAGCAAGTGCCTCTCCTGTGCTTCCGGGGGCGGGACCCGAGTGTGCGTGGGCGTGGCCAGCGTGGTGTGGGCGGGGGAAGCGCTGGCCCCGCGAGAGAGAGTGAATTGACAACCCTGCATAGGGGAACTAGTGTGTGGGCGTGGTCTGCCTGGAGGCGGGACTAGTGTGTATGTGGGCGTCACCAGCTGGCGAATCAGGTGGGGCAGAATGTTTGGAGGCGTAGCCAGAGTGTATGTGGGCGTCACCACTTGGGGAATTGGGTGGGACAGTTTGTTTTGGCGTGGACAGCGTGGCTGGGCTGAGACCTCAGTTTGTGTGGATGTGGTCAATGTTTTGGGGGCTGGATTTAGTAGTGGCTGTGACATTCTCTGTGTGGCTTATCTGGGTTAGTAGCATGTGACTGTATGACCACCACCTCATGCTTAGATGTATTCTGGGCCTCGAAGTATGTGTTGCCAGCAGGATGGATAAAGGTGTAAGAGGACTGAATCCTTCCTCCACACTTTGAACGCCTGAGTTTTCTAGTCCTCAGTAGGGATCCCAGCTGAAAGATTTGGAGTTTAATGACCTCGCTTTGTCTCTAAATTTCATAGTCCTCAGCTAAGTATTTTGCAAACCATGAAGGTCCATTTTGTAATTATTCAATTGTAATGTTGAGTTTAATGTCGCTGGGTTTCATACAGAAGTACATTTCAGAAAAAGAAGCAGTGTGAGTCCGTTTCTCGTATGTCTGTGCTTGTTGTGCTTTTGCGCATGTGGGACTAGGGAGTGGGGTGTGTGTGTGTGTGTGTGTGTGTGTGTGTGTGTGCGCGCGCGCGCATTTGTTGAGTGTGAGGGGCGGGCAGGTGTGTCTGCAGTTGCCCGGGTCTTCCGCTTTCTTGGTGACAGTTCGCTCCCTTCAGCATTAGCCGCCCCAGCCTCCCTCAACCCCTACAGACCCCGCCCGCTGGACCCAGGTGACTTACTCTCCTGGTTGGGGGGGTGGGGACTTGCCTGGGGACTAAATAGCGGGGCTGAGGTGGGGCCCTTGCTTTGGCTTAGTCAAAGATGGTGCAGTGTTTGGGATGTGGGAGGGGCTTGGCTGGAGCTAGGTGGGGCTTGGCAGGGACTGGGCGGGGCATGGCTGGGACTGGGCGGGGCATGGCTGGGGACAAGGGGCACTGGGAAGAGCAAAGCTGGAGTTGGGGTGATATGAGGAGATAAGGGAAAGCTTGGAGCTCAAATTCCCAGATGCCTGCTCTTGCTTCTCACCTTCTGGAACAAAGATGGGTCATGGGATCTTCCCTTCAAACCAGAATCAAGGGACCAGGGGTGAGCACCAAGTTGAACTCCTGAGTCTAGGGCCAGGCTTAGACTTGGCCCAGGCCCACTGATAGACCTCGAAGAGGACCAGCACCTTTCCCTCTTGCCTTGATGTCCTCCACTTGGATTCCAGGGAACAGGCCAACTGGTCTCCTGTGCTGAAGGGGGCGGGATGGGTCAATGATTTTGAGGGGGTAATGGGGGTCTGGGCCTGAGGCGCGGCTGTCCCCATCCACCGCCCCACCCGCAGACAGCGTGGAGGATGAGTTTGAACTGTCCACCGTATGTCACCGGCCCGAAGGTCTGGAACAGCTACAGGAGCAAACCAAATTCACGCGCAAGGAGTTGCAGGTCCTGTACCGTGGCTTCAAGAATGTGAGTGCAGGCTGAGCAGCTGTGAGACAATTGGGTGGTCAGGAGATGAGGGGAATATTATGTGGGGTGAGGGAAAAGGGAGGGTGGGAGCAACCACCCCTTACATCCTCGAACTTCTGATTATGACCTGTTTCTGCAGGGCTAAGATCAGCAAAATGGCAGAGCCTGTAGATTGACATGTTAGTTTAGGGTTTTATTTGTCTTGCCTCTTATTGCATGGTGTTCTCTGGAAGTGCAAAGCTTTCCCCTGTTTTTAGAATTCTCTGGACTTGGAGGATGGTGTTTGAATAGAAGGAGATATTGTCTGCCCTCAGCCTTGTTTGTCTCCCTCCCCCTCCCCCCAGGAATGTCCAAGTGGAATTGTCAATGAGGAGAACTTCAAGCAGATTTATTCCCAGTTCTTTCCTCAAGGAGGTAAGGTGGCAAGGCCAGAGAACATGCAGCTGTCCATTCCTAGGCTAAATAGGAGAGTTCTGGAAGGGCTGAAAATGCCAAGATGATGAGAGGGATTTGACAACCCATGCACAGTAAGTTATCTCCTGTCTAGAAGCTAAGCTTGTTTCTCCATCCTACAGACTCCAGCACCTATGCCACTTTTCTCTTCAATGCCTTTGACACCAATCATGATGGTTCTGTCAGTTTTGAGGTGAGCTGGGAGAAATGGGCTGGGAAAGCCTTTTTCCTGGGACTTCAGGGCCACATTTCCAGACTAAACACAGAAAGGGGTTTGGTGAGGGCGATCAGAATCTCCTCCTGCCTCTTTCCCAGGATTTTGTGGCTGGTTTATCAGTGATTCTTCGGGGAACCATTGATGACAGGTTAAACTGGGCCTTCAACTTGTATGATCTCAACAAGGATGGCTGCATCACCAAGGAGGTGCGGAGCGACTAAAGGGCTGGGTGCTGTGTGTATGTGGAGTGCAAAGGACCTGTGGGAAGGAAATGTGACTGACATATGCTTCATCAGTAAAGGGTGAGATCTGCCTCACGGGGCCTCTTGCTTTGGAGATTGGAGGCTCTAAGAAAGGATCCTTTTCACTCTTGGCCTAACAGGAAATGCTCGACATCATGAAGTCCATCTATGACATGATGGGCAAATACACGTATCCTGCACTCCGGGAGGAGGCCCCAAGGGAACATGTGGAGAGCTTCTTTCAGGTGACGAGTCTGGGTAGGTGGGAGGGTCTGAAGTGAAGGAAAGGAGACAAGGGACCATAGGTAACTGAGTTCTGCTTGCCTCTCTCTTGCCTTCCCTCCTGCTCTCCTGTTTGACTACCTTCTTGTAGAAGATGGATAGGAACAAAGATGGTGTGGTGACCATTGAGGAGTTCATTGAATCTTGTCAAAAGGTACAGGACCCTCCCCTTCACACTTTCTGTTACACTTGGGGCCTGATTCAAAGATGTGGGGAAGGCTCCTTTGGGGCGAGTATAGAGTCTCCAGCCACCTTACCTCCTAACCTTGCTCTTTTGCAACTGCCATGCCCCCTCCCCCACCCCATCCCCTTTAGGTTTTTCTGGCCATCGCCTTTTTTTCTAGCTCTGAATGCTTCCATCTCTGAGTCAGCACCCTTCTCCCTATCTCTGACAAGCTTTCTGTTTCTCTCTCTCTCTCTCCTATCTGCCTCCTTCATACCATGGCCACAGGATGAGAACATCATGAGATCCATGCAGCTCTTTGACAATGTTATCTAGTTCCCCAGGAGAAGGGACCAGTTTGTCCTGGGGGTGGGACCATGCTCTAGCCTTTGTCTAGGTGGACATCACCTTTCTCTTCCCAGGTCTGTCCCCACCTAGCCTTGCCCTGGGGGCTATAGGGAACCAAGAGCCTGGGTATACAGCAGCCCAGGTCGCTGGAGCTGAAGGGGCCAGGAAGTGGCCAGAATATAGCTGGGGAATGGGAGGGACAGGTGTTACCTGGTACCTAGAACTCCTAATAGCTCCCAGCCCCTATTTACCTGATACCCGTGTGCTGAGGGCATCTCTGCTTTAGAAAATGAGTGGTCCCCCCCAGCTCCTACTCCCACTGTAGAAACCACAACATTAGACAGAATGTCTCCTGCTATGGTGCTCCCCCACCCCTATCTCATAAACATTTCCTGTAAGTCTCCCTTCTCAGAGAGTATGCCCTGTCCCTAGCCTGAACGACCTGTCTTTGGAAGCTCTGTGGGAGTGAGACAAGAATGTAGAGGGAGGAGTACTGGGCCTGGGCCAGTGGCTAGGTCCTGGGAGATGGCGGGGGTGGGGGATGGGGTGGGGGTTGTCAACAAAAAAGGGCCTGGGTTGATTTTCAGTGACAGCTCAGGCATGCCAGGTCATAGCCCCATTACCTGAGGCCATTGGAATATGTTTCCAGGCTCTCCAAAATGCCCTGTCTCCTTGGAAGTACTCCAAAAAAATTTCCTTCAGTATAGCAGAGCCTAAGATTCTGATGTCTGGCTCATTCCTGGAATTCCTTCTCCTTCCTTCCTGTTTGTGGTGGTGGAGGCAGGGTAAATGGGTGGGGAGATGTCTTCACTGATGGCCTGCTGAAGTTTCAGCCTACCCTCTCTACTGAGCACCCATTTTGGCTGGTCTGGATTTTCATGTGCCATGTTCTCTGGATTTGAAGGCATAGATCAAATCAAGAACTTTCATTAACTTGAGATTCTATCACTTCCCCCATCCCCAGTGAATGCCTTAGAAGGAAAAGAGGCGGGGAAGCAGGCATAGCCTCTGAATCCAGGTGTGGAAACATGCATTAGAATCCTGATTTTAATCAACCCAGGCTCCATCCCTGCCCCCTGCCCCATATGGCTGCCTCAGGTCTCACCTGGGGTTTCTTCTTGCTCTGCCTATTCTGCCCAGAGATGCCCCTGAGCACGCATAGAGGGCAGGACCATAGACTCCAGGTTCCATCTCATTGTCAGCACTCCTGCCATGCTGCCATTCCTTAATATACCTGCTCGTCCCATTCAGCCATCCTCCCAACCAGCCAGGGTCTGAGGGAGAGAATCCCTTTTCCTAACAAAACACTGTTGACTGCTTTGCATTTTTGGCTTTTCTGTATATTTTGTAAAATAAATACACCAGATCCAATAAAACACAATGGCTATGCACAGGCTGCCGTCTCGTGTCTTTTTGTCTTTCCCACTGCACACGTAATGCACCACCCCTGTCATGCTGCATTTGGAGAACCCAGGGAAGTTCCTGACTCTCCAGGAGAGCCATAGTCTGGGCATACATTGGCAAGAAACTAAGACATGAATTGACTTAAGTTCCAGTAAGGTTTGAAATCTGTCTGACCCCAGAGAGACATGGGAATGTCTCTCACATTCAGATCACTGTCGTGTGTCACATCCTGAGAGTAGACATGAAAAGAAGCGAGGTCCCAATGACTATTCCAAGGAAAGCAGTCTTTGGGACTTGCCCTACTACCATGAAGAAGACATGGGAGTGGAGCGTTTCTTTTCAACCCAGGACTCCTGAGCTGAGACCCTTCTACACACAGATGCAGAGGAGCAGTAGTAGAGAAGTAGCAGAAGAACCATGAGACTAGTAAGAGATAGTAGGGTGGGCTTCCTGGCTCATAGAGCCAAGAAAATGGGGTGCTTTTGGATACTTGGTGGTAGATCCACAGCTGGGCCTTATTGAAGGAGCTGGGTACTATTAGGCTAAAAATAAAAATGAAGGTTGAAGCTCAACTCAAAAATTCTATGTCAGGATATTTTCCAGAACCAGAACTCAAAAAATCCTATGTCAGGACATTTTCTGAAACCAGAACTCAGAAAATCTCATGTCAGGACATTCCCTAAAACCAGAACTTAGAAAACCCTATGTCAGGACATTTTTCTGAGACCAGAACTTAGAAGTCCTATGTCAGAACATTCCCCAGAACCAGTTTCCCAAGACCAGAAACTTTATGCCCCAATGAGCTACTGCAATGACCCCATATAACACCCCCCGCCCCCCGAGCCCAACCTCCAGTGCTACTCCCCTTGCTGAGTAGCCCTGCATGCAATAAACTCTGATAAATGTTTCTACCTCAGCATAGTTCTTGACTTCTACCTGAAACCTTTCAGGTACCTGTGGGCAATGAACAGTAATGTGAAAGAGCTTAGTAACACTTGTCCAAGTGCAGCCACTGTTGAGGGAGAGGCATACCAATGGTCACAGCTGAACTGTCTTGATTGAAGAACAGTATCCTGAGTTATTTCTGATCCTGAATTTTAGTTACTTACTTAATAACCCCATAATCACTGAGTAGCTTCTGTGAGTTCTGTGGTCATTGCAACAAGTTATCAAACAGAAGAGGATTAGAAGTTGGACATAGTGTAGGACCTCCTTTTAGCTTTGGGCTGCAGGTAACAATAATTCACCCTCTCCCTTATGAAGTTAGGGGAGATGCCTCTACCACACCATATTTACATTAAGAAATTCTACACTGAAGATTTCTTAATCTCAGAGGGCTTGCTTTTGGTGTGCCAGGAAGATCCTTTAGTTTCTAAATGGAAGTTCCTCTGTGTAAATATGCCACCCTTGCCTCTAGCATGGATATGCATTTGTGTCCACACCCCTAGTTGAGAATGAAAGATCAGATGGTATGGTATAGAGCCAGTCAGGTCACTATGAGGCTGGTGGTACAAAGACACTTTTGTGGGTGGGAGCCTTTCTTGATGCAGCTCCTGGAGAGGGATGACTAGTAGTTGGTTCTCTGAGGCACCATTACTTGGTTACTAAGTTTCATCATCTCCAGGAGAAGGATAGTCCTTCATTTCCTTGCTATAAGCATCGCCTGGGTCAAGGGAAAAGGACCAAGAAGAAAAGTTCAGTATTTCAGTGTAAGAAGAAATCTGTATCCAAGAAGAAAAATAATTATTTCCATAGTCCATCTGTTTTCCCTCCTCACAGAACCATCTGCTTCTTTATTCTTTGCATATCTTTAAGTTATCTTGTTGTTTACCATGAAGTCATTATCAAGTTGGAACCAACCCATAGCTGACCCTCCCATGGGTTTTCAGAGGCAGTTAATCGCATGGGAAGAGATTGCTCATCCTTCTCCTGCACAGCAGCTGGTAGATTTGAACTGCACACCTTTGGGATTGCAGCACACTTTCTTACCACTAGGCCACCAGAGCTCCCTGTTTGAGACATACTCCTTGTAGAGATCTGAAGAAAACTGTAGACTGTTGTCTAGAAGAAAAAGATACAATATTTTCTATAAGTTTTCAGCATGTATGTATCCCTGAAACATTTTGCGGCTTAAGAATCAATGAGATTCTTAAACCCCCAGCCAATAATGTTACAGAAGAGGAAACAGATCCAGTGAAGGAAGAAGACTTGGTCAAAGTCACCCAGTGAAATGGTAACAGGAGCAAGGCTAGACTCAGTTTCTCAAGTATTCATTTATATGGCTTCGGTATACAATATTTGGGTATGAAAGTTGCATGCTGTATATGTTATGCATAATCTAATCAAGGTGACACTGTGACAGACTCTTATAATACTCTGCTTTTCCTTTTTGGCACTTTTTGGTTTGTAACCATATACATACATACTTTGGTGATTATTTGTCTGTTTTCTTGATATGCTGTAAGCACTTGCAGGCTCCTTGAGTATGAGGTGTTTTTTCCTATCCCAAGGATCTGACATATAAAAGGCATGCAGTAAGTAATTGTATGATGTGTGACTAATTGCCTCCATGAATAGCTGCCTTCTTTACCATGAGAGAAGAACTGTTTTGAGCCCAGTTACCATTATTGAATAATTTAGTCAAAGAGTCGATAGCAGAATTTTGATGAAGAGAGAAAATGTAGAACAGAATTTAAAATTCTCTCTGGATGGAGTTTTAGAGGCTGAATCCCTAAAACTTTAAACTAAAAATATTCCCTGAAGTCTTACTAAAACCAAGCAATAGTTTAGTTAAAAGTGTATGCCTTGAGCACTATTTTCTTCTAAGAACTAACCATATGGGACGAAATTGACAACAGCACCTGAAAACATTGGATAGGAACCTTGTTGTTGTTGTTGTTAGGTACCATCGAGTCAAGTATAACTCATAGTGACCCTATGAACAATAAATCTGAACTCTATCCTATCCTGTGCCATCCTCACAATCTCTGACACACTTGAGCTCATTGCTGCAGTCACTGTGTCAGTCCACCTGGTTGAGGGTCTTCCCCTCTGTTACTCCACCCTTCTAAGCATGTTGTCCTTCTCTAATGAATAGCCTCTCCTAGCAACATGCCCAAAGTATGTGAGACGAAGCTTTATCTTTGCCTGCAAGGAATACTCTGGCTGCACCTTCTCCAAGATAAATGTTTATTCTTTTGGAAATCCATGGAATATTCAATACTCTTCTCCAACACCACTGCCCCAAAGTATCAATTCTTCTGTTGTCCTTACCATTGTCCAGTTCTCAGATGGATAGCAAGTGACTGAAAATATCATGGCCTGAATCAGGCACACCATAGTCCTCAAACTGACATCATTGCTCCTCAATGGGACATGGAGAGATCCTTGACTGCAGACTTTCCCAATGCAATAGGTCTCCTGATTTTCTAACTGCTAGTAAGTACCAAGGATATTAAATGTTAGTGGACAATTAGTTGACATTAGTGAAAGAACAATTCACAAAGGAGAATGAGAATGGTTGGACAGCTTGAAGAAAATGATTGATGTTATTGAATTGTTGAAATGGTGTTTGTTTTGCTGTGTATATTCTCAATAACAACAAAATAAAATTTAAAAAGAAATAATTATATGCTTGAATGAATGAACACAATGAGTGGATATATAGGTGGATCAAGCAAAGTAACAGCTTCCTTTTTTTTGCAAGGGCCCCTCAAGTTTGAGAAGCAGAGGGAAGGAAGGTAGATCCTGCCTCAGAGTCTAGTTTGTGAAGAATAGATGAAATTGGGGATGCTGAGTTGCTGTAGTGTGAGGTGTGAGGGGAAAGCAGAAAGTGTCATGTGGCTGAGATGTTGTTACTATTGTTGTGTACCAAAGACCCTGGATAAGATGGACTTGACTGAGTGACTAGGGTAATGGAGGTAGGTGACTGGGAGACAATGAAACTGGCTCAGGTAGAATAGGGTTCAGAGCTGTTGTACATAGGGTTTCTATGAGTCCCAAGCAACTTGAAGGCACATCACAACCACCACCACCACCACCACCATCAAGTTGGAAACACCAGCGGGTTTTCAGAGGCAGTAAATTGCAAGGGAGTTGATTGCTCATCTTTCTCCCATGGAGCAGCTAGTAGATTTGAACTATGTATCTTTGGTTTGGTAGCGCATCTATTTACCACTAGGCCACCAGAGTTTCTGAGACTAAGAATAGTTCCCAGCGTGCTCTGGTGGTCTAGTGGCAAGAAACTGCACTGCAATCTCAGAAGTGCGTGGTTCGAATCCACCAGATGCTCTACTGGAGGAGGGACAATCTCCTGTACCACTCAGATACACACACACACACACACACACACACACACACACACCAAATTCCCTAAGGAACCACAATATCCAGTAAAACAGCTCCAGTCTTCAGCTTTTATCATAAGAGGCCCCCTAAGAAAATGTTTCTGCTGAACCCTCAACATTCCAAGGCTGAAAATAAGGATTAAAACAGTCTCTGGAGCTATATAAATGGGGCTACAGCTGGAGGAGCTGAATAATATGATTGAAGTATAAGATAGCAACTACTCTGAATTTATTCTGACCCACTGCGAACCTTTGTAAGTTACCATGGAATCAGAACTAACCTATAGCTGACTCTCCAGCAGGTTTTTTTAGGGGCAATAAATTGCAAGGGAGATTGCCCACCTTTCTCCTGTGAGCAGCTGTTGGACTAAGACATAGTAAAACGGCCCTAAAGGATTTCCTAGGGAGCTCTGGTGGCCTCTTGGAAAGGTGCTGTGCTGCCATCTCAAAGGCATGCAATTCAAATCCACTAGCTGCTCTGCAGAAGAAAGGTATGGGAAGTCTCCTCCTGAGCAATTAAACTGCCTCTGAAAACCCACTGGAGGGTCAGACAGCTCACATTTTGGTTACCCACTAAGTTCTTACCCTCTGCATCATCTGAATCCCTCTGAAAAGATAGTTGTGCGCTGTCAAGACAACAACCCTATAGGAGCCGAACTGCACCATAGTGTTTCCAAGGCTAAGAATCTTTAGGGAGCTGATTGCTACAACTTTCTTATGTAGAGAGGTTGGTGGTTTAGAACCACTGACCTTTTGGTTTACATCTGAGCACACAAGCACTGCACCACCAGGGCTTCTCTGAAATGTAAGATGAACAGTTCTAAGGTTTAATAATGAGAATGAGTCTGAGGGGATTAAAAAAAAATATTCTTTATAGAAGTCCAACAATTTTAAAGAAAAACCTCTCACTTTCATACTTCACAAGTTGGGACAGACTTCTCGATGAACATTAGTGTAAAGAGCCTTATAATAGTACAAAGATCTTTAAGGACATGCAAAGGGACCAGAGCCCATCTAGGGTTCCGTGTCTTCCCTAATACTATGGAGAGGGGTGGTTGTTGCTGTTGAGGAGCTCCTCATTCACAAACAAGCCAGGCCTTTGCATAGCTCCTTGCCTTTTGATTCTGTTCCTCCTCCTGGACAGAGAGAGCTCTCTCGTGGCCTGGTGTGTAGGGGGTTTTGTTGCTAACCCAAAGGCGGCCCCTCTCTGGCAGTTTGAATCCATCAGCAGCTCTGCTGGACAAAGATGAATCATCTCCTCCCATATGATTTATGGCCTCTAAAAACCTGCTGGATGGTCAGGTACAGGTAGATTTAGACTCTGCAATGAGTCCTTGGATAGAGTTGTCTTTCATTCTCTTCACTTGTATTGTTGTTATTGCTAAGTATCTTCATATCGACTGTGACTCATAGCAACCCTATGAACGAGAGTTCTCAACATTGCTCTATCCTAAGCCAACCTCACCCACTCTCACACATCTGTCCCTATTGCTACAGTCAGTGTCAAACCATCTCATTCATGGTCTTCCTCTCCCGTACTAATCCTCCACCTTTCCAAGCATGATGTCCTTCTTCAAGAACTGGTCATTCCTGGCAACATGCCCAAAAGATGGGAGATAGAGCTTCACGATCCATCTTCAAAGAGCAACATTGTCTTTTTCTCTCCAGCAAAGATGTTTGTTTTCTTGGCAGTCCATGGTATGTTCAATATTCTTCTTCAGCACCACAATTCAAAGGTATTGATTCTTCTGTCGTGTTTATTCATTGTCCAGCTCTCAGAAGCATATTAAGTAATTGCAAAGACCATTGCCTGGATCAGGTTCTCCTTAGTCTCTAGACTGACATCATTGCTCTTTAGTACTATGGAGAGGTCCCTGACAGCAGACTTTACTAAAGCCACTTGTTTTTTGATATCCTGATGGCTGGTGCCTTGAGTGTTGATTGTGGATCAACACAATCAAGATGAAAATTGTTAACAACCTCAATCTTTTCTCCATCTATCATGGTACTACTTATTGGACAAGTGGTGAGAATCTTTGTTTTCTTGATGGTGAGATGCAATCCACATTGAAGACTATAGTCCTTGACCTTCTGTAGCAAACATTTTAAGTTTTCCTCAGTTTTGGTGTTTGGTGAGCAAGGTTGCGTCATGTGCAGAATATAACACCAGGTTGTTGATAAGTCTTCCAATCCTGATGCCACATTCTACTTCATAAAGTCCAACCTCCCAACTGATCTATTCCACATATAAATTAAAAAGGTATGGAGAAAGATATATCCCTGACACACTCCTTTCTTGATTCTGAACCATGAAGTGTTCTCTTGTTTTGTTAGTACAGCAGCTTCCTGGTCTAAGTATAGGTTTTACATAAGCACAATCAAGTGTTTAGGGGAAGGGTCTTTGCATGTTAAAGCATCTTTGTATGTACTTGTGTTCTTAATAGCTTAGAAACATTTATGTTACTTGTCGATCCTCTGCTCTTTTCAGTAAAATGCCTGTCTGTCACAATGCAGAGGAATAGTTGCAAATCATCACTGATAACTGGAACATGGAATGTATGAAGTCTGAAGTAGGAATACTGGACACTGCTGAAAAATGAAGTGAACACATAAATATGACAGCGAGCTGAGTTGGATTGGCATAGGGCATTTTGAATCAATCATATGATCTACTGTGCTGGGAATTAAATTTGAGGGGAAATGGGGTCTCATTCATAGTAAAAAAGACGACTTCTAGATTGATCCTGAAATACAGTGTTGTGACAGTATAATATCCCTATGCATACAAGGAAGATAGACCTGTTAGCACTAGCATTCAAGTATATGCAACAACTAGAGCCTAAGAGGAGGAAATAGAAGATTTCTACCAACCTTTGTAGTGGAAAATCGCTCGAACATGCAACCAAAAGTCAATAATAATTGGTGACTGGAATATAAAAGTTGGGAACAAGGAAGAATGATCAGTAGCTGGAAAATATGGACTTGGTGACAGAAATAAGGCTGGAGACAGAATGACAGAATTTTGTACATTAATTTACTAATTGGAAATACCTTTCATAAAAAACACAAACGGGGACAATACACATGGACTTCATCTAATAGACCATACAAGAACCAGATTGATTACATCTGTGGAAACAATCATTGCAGAAATTCAGTATCAGCTGTCAAAACAAGGCCAGGTGCTAATTATGGAATAGACCATCAGCTACTCACATGCGAGTTCAAAATGAAGCAAAAGAGAGAGAAGGGAGCTAAAGAAATAAACTTAAAGAAAATGAAAATAAATCCACAAAGGACAAAATTATGACCTTGAGTCGATATCACCTGAATTTAAAAACCATCTCAAGAACAAATTTTGGTGCAACCACTGTGGAAGGCAGTGGGCGCATTCTCAAAGAGTTGCAAATAGAAATACCATTTGACCCAGCAATTCCAATACTGGGAATATACCCCAAAGAGACCCTAACTGACACCCAAGCAGATATATGAACACCCATGTTTATCGTGGCTTTGTTCACAATAGCAAGGAGTTGGAAACAACCCCAAGTGCCCATCAACAAACTAATGGCTAGAGAAGCTGTGGTATATTCACACAGTGTAATACTACGCTGCACTGAAAAACAAGGAACTTATGCAATATTATTCAAAATGGGTGACCCTGGAGGACATTATGCTGAGTGAAATATCTCAGTCACAAAGGGACAAATACTGCATAGTGCCTCTGTTGTAAAACAGGACTGACCTCGGGGTTGGGGGGAGACTGAGAAAGATGGGATAAATAATGCATACTGCATTGAAACAGATGAAGGAGAAAACTGTTTAAAAAGGGATATGTGATTAGGTATTATTGTCATCACAGGAGTCCAGAGTGAAGGCTGCATAGTGGAGTGGACCTGGGGGGAGGGATTGTAAAACAATGGGGGAACTTTTACTTTTCAAAGAGAAGAGTGTACTGGGGGGACGGGTGGGTAGGGAGAAAAGAGCAACAATGAATGAATGGAAATCCAAAGTCTCTGTAAATTTTCATTAAAATTAATTTTTAAAAAGCACAAAAAAGAGAACAAAATTTGAGGCCTTTTGAACTCTCTTCGCTACTCATCCTTTATGATGCAATTCCAAAGTGAAGCCTTTGCCACCTCCCCACAAGTATCTGTCCACAGTTCCTCTGAGCTCCTGCAACACGTGGGTGCACCATGTGCGAGAGTATGTGCACTAGCTTGTCTCCACCACAATGGTGTGAGCACATAGTAGCCCTATAGTCAAACATGAGGTAGGCTCACCAGATGCAGTCTGTTGCAAGAGGAAATGAACGAATGATTGCATTTTTAAATGGGTGAGAGCCACATAAGGGAAAAATGACTGAAGGTGGTGAGGTGAGCTACTTGGAGAGGTGTATTCACAGAACCACGTCTAGGGGGAAGAAGTGCAAAGTGCCCACCTACTAGAAGCATCCTGATAGAAAGTAGGTCAGTGTCTTTCTATCGCTTTAAGAACAAGAGGCTTCTCTTCCGCGCCTGCGCAGTCAGAAAGTAAACACCTCTCCTTTCACCCTGCCCCCCCCTTCTCCCAGTTGCCCTACCCAGGCGCAGCCTCATCCCATACTCCCCTTCTCTGGGTGCGGTAATGGTCCGTCCCAGGGTGCCGGGCTTAAACTGGAGGGTGGAGCGCATAAATGGTACATCCCACTGTCTTCATTACTTACAGATTCTACTTCACCTTTATTCTAATTCCCCCTACCGAATGCGGTTGAATGGGTTGACCCAGAAGGAGGGGGAGCTGGGTTGAGAGGACCGGTCTGAGCCGGTCTGCGACGCAGGCGCAGTGCGGATAAACAGGAAGCGGGCAGTAAGCGCAGTGTTAGGGGCAGCAAGCGCTAAGGGCGGTTTTGAGGTTTTGCTAGAGAATCAGTGGGAGAAGGAGCTAGTTAGGCGGTAACAGAGGCTCACTGAGAACGAGGGAAGGAGCTCTGGCCCTCTGCGTTCAGAGGACGAGAGGTCGCGGCCTCGCTCTCAGCGCCTGCTCCCGGCTTCCCAGCTGAGGCTGCGGCTGACAAAGGGCTCGCGCCGGTGCCGCCGCCCTTCTCATCCGGGCGCCTGCGGAGAGGGAGGGGGAAGGGCGGAGGGGGCAGGGAAGGAGCCGGAAGGGCGCGCGCTCGGAGCCGAGGCCGTCTCCAGGGCTCCGGGCCAGCGGCCCAACGGACGGAGGCCGAGGAGGACCTGCAGAGGTGGCGGCGGCCGTGGGCAGAAGAATGGTGCAAAAGGAGAGCCAGGCGGCGCTGGAGGAGCAGGAGAGCGAGCTCAGTTCCAACCCTGTAACAGCGCCCACCTCCGCGGGAGCGTCGTTGGAGGCGCCGGCAGCTCAGGCCCCAGGAGATGACAACCCGGCCGGGGCTTCGGGCACGGCGGTGGCCGGGGCGGCCGGCGGGGCTCGGAGGTTCCTGTGCGGAGTGGTGGAAGGTGAGCGCGGTGGCGCGGGCGGCCCCGTTAGGGACGCCTTATCCCCTCGTGGCGGAGCCCTGGCGGCTCAGTGGGTTGGCCCGCCCTTACGGAAAGGTGGGAGGTTCGGATCCGCCGGCCGCTCAGCGGGGGAGAGACCTCACAGTCGGCTCCCTTAGAAACCGCAGCCATGGACACTGCGCGGGGCAGTTCTGCTCTCATCTGTCTATAGGGTCGCTCGTGAGCGTGTGCGGGCTTGGTTTTCTGGCTTTTGTCTTTGTAGAGGCAGGCGTAGTGCAGAATTTCAGTGCACCTTTTGTTGCATTTTCTTCGTTACTGTGGAGTCTTCTGCAACTAACCCCTTGTGTGCTGTGACCTTTCTTCGGAAGCAGATCCTCAGGGTTCTCTGGTTGGTTTCGAACCCTGCCCCTTAAAGCGTTCTTTATGGACTCTAGGACTCGTTGAGGTGGAGGAATTCTGCAAAAATGAGCTTTGGAAACCCAGTGTCCCAGTTCTCTGCCCTGCAGGGTAGTCGCTGGGTCGGGAGTCTCCTTGGTGGCAGTGTGTTTAAAATTGTGTTGTCTGCAGGGGGTGCAGACCTGCTCAGCTGTTCACCAGAGGGTTTTGGGTCCACCCGGAGTCACCTCAGAAGAGAAGCCTGGTCATCTGCATATGCAGACTCGGACACCGAAACCCTGTTTACAGGCAGTTCTGCTCCACACAGTTGGGGTCTTCATGAAGTCAGAGTTGACGTTAGGGTAACTGATCACTGGGGAGCCCACTAAGTTTTGAAAATCGAGCGTCCTACACAAGGGAGAAGGAGCCGGGGAGGCACAGTGTGTTCTGAGTTAGACTGCTGATGGAAAGGTCAGCAGTTTGAATTCACCAGCTGCTCTGTGGAAAGATGGGCTTCCTCCTGCCATCAAGATTTCCATTTTTTGGAAACCCAGTGAGTTTCCAGGAGTTGAAGTCGGCTCATGCAGTGGGTTTGATCTTTTAAAATAAGGAGAGGCTCTGAGTTTGGCAAATCTCAGTTCTGATAATTGCCTGGAATTCCCTTCTAGCTGCTAACAGACTTGGCCCCACCCTCCTGGGCTTGAAGCCAGGCTGGCCCTGGAGGAGGCCTTGTTTTTGAAGCTGCCTTTTAGGCGCAGGATTTTACTGCTGGAGAGTTTTGTTCGTTAAAATGGAAAAACTAAAAATTCATCTATTGTTTTTGCCTCTGCCCTTGGAAGGGAAAAGAAAATTAACTCACTCCCACAGGCCTGTCTGTACTCCTGGAGTAAAGACCTTTATAATTGATTAATAGTATTGAGGTTTGGTTGGGTTATTTTTTTTCTTATATTTAGAAATTTTTTTGTTGTTGAGCCCCCACTCCCTACTGTTTCAAGATTCATTTGCAGCCTAGAACATTGCTTTCTTTGCCAACTACTATGATTTCGCCTTGAGGGTTATGACTTTGAGACAGATTCTCAGAAAACCTCACAAACCCCCCCAGATTCTCAGAGTATCTTGAGATACTACTAAACTTAAAGACCACAGCCTTTCTTGCCTTGTTGTGTACCAGAGAGAGAACCAACCCTCTCGTGGGTTTTCAGAGGCAGTTAATCACACTGGAGGAGATTGTCCATCTGTGGCTGGTGGCCTCCACCACGTGCCTTCAGGATTGCAGCTGCAGTATCTTGCCACTAGGCCTCCAGAGCTCTCCTTCCTATTTCCACTTAAAAAGGAATAATGAATTTGAAAGTGGGGGGTGGGGTGGTATATCACCATTTCCAAGGACAAATGTTCTGGCTCCTGTTCTGTGGAAGCATCTGTCAGTTGCTCGCTCAGAGTTTGACATATTTCTGAAGCATTTTGATTGACTCAGAGTTGCTTATCTCTTTTTCGATATGCAATGGTGTGTCTAGGGATTACTCTTTTTTTAAAAAAGAGCAAAGATAATGGAGATGAAAGAAGGCCTGGTTTCCTGGTTAAGAGCATCAGTTTCTACAACATTGTTCATGTAGGCACAGAATATTGATTTGAAAATAGGAGGTGGTTACGGTATTTTAAATGAGGTTTAATTGTAGGAGAAAACAGACTAATTTGCCGCTATAGTAGGAAGTAAAACAGTTTGTTCAGCCATGAACTAATGAGCTTGCAGAATTTAGGAGAATGGAAAGTTGTATATGACTGGGGTCACTGTTTATGAAAACACTGATTTATGTGACTTGCTAACTAATATATATTCATTGAGCTTGCTTAAGTACAGTTAAGGAAATTCTAGGGGGAAAAAAATTGTGAAGAGCAGTGCTGAGGACCCAGAAATTTCAGCACTAAATTGCAATGAGTTTCTAAGGAAACCATCGTTAACGGTGGAGAAACTTACTGTGGCTTATGGCTTAAATAATTTAGTTAGTTTTGTTGGATTAAATTCCTAGGTTATAGTCAATGGAAGGACAAGTTGACCCTTTAATGCTGGGTAAATTTGCACTTTGAAACAGTTGAACACTTCACTTACTGAATTTACAGTTTTTAAAACATTGAAAAGACTTGGAGGGTTTTCTTGTACAATAGTAAGGCTGAAAGAAACGAGATGTACTTCTTCCAGCAAGATTTGCTTAGGGGCGCTCCTCTTCTCAGTGTGTTGTTGTTTTTTTTTTTTAAATTCATTTTTATTTTATACCTGTTTATTTAAAAAGTTCATATACATTGTTTTTTTACACCAGAACTTTTCCATTCCTTAAACCCCTTCTCACCCCCTCCAGGGCTTTTGTAACCTAGAAACTGCCTGGACTCTTTTCGTGCTCTAAAAACCCAGCTATGGGTTGGTCCTGACTCCATTGCACATAATAGCCACAACTCCCTGTGTTTTCAAATAGAATTGTTTTCACTTTTTCAATTTGTTCTTTATCCACGCCCATTCCCTTTTGTACTGTCTTGGTGACTGAGCACCTGAGAACTGGATTTTTGGTTGTTTTTATGTTGTAATTATTACTAAAATGAATGAGGATAACAAATACTGTACAGGTCCTCCAAGGGTTTTGGGGGTTTTCCCCACACACACACAAAGTTTGTTGGCTATCATTCATGGCAACAGCACTGCTTCTTGTTTGTAATGCTAATTTATCAAAATCATGAACTTGATTCTCGAAGTCCAGTTAGGGTTTCTTGAAGGTTAAAATGTTAAACACTTAAAATAATTTATTATTATTATTATTGTGTGTGTGTGTGTGTGTGTGTGTACTGTCAAATCAGATCTGACTGGTACAGGAGGAGATTGTTCCTCCTTCTCCAGGAGAGCATCTGGTGGATTTGAACTGTGCACCCGTGAGATTGCAGTGCAGATTCTTGCCACTAGGCCACCAGAGCTCGCCTAAAATAATTTTTTGATAATAGAGTGATTCTAAGGGAACCCTGGTTGCTTAGTGCCAACTTAAAAGCACACAGTTCAATTCCATCACCTGCTTTACAGGAGAAAGATGGGCAATCACCTGTGTGATTTACTGCCTCTAAAAACCCGCTATGGTCAGCTATGAGTAGTACTGACTACAAGGTGTATAACAACATAACAGTGATTCCAAATGTTTAATGCCTGTTTCTTAAAGAGAAATGATTGTTACACACTGTAGGAAAACAAACACTAGACTTTATGTAATCATGAATATTTTAGACCACAATATAATACTGAATTGTCTAGCTTGGAAGTGTTTCATATCTTGGTGTATAAGTAATTTTCCTTCGTCTGCCATTGGTGGTGGTGTATATACAGCATCTATCCTGTCTAGTTATTTAAGAAATTTCGGTCCTTAATTCACTTACGTAGAGACTGTTGTGTAGAGAGCATTTTGTGTTTGGGGTATTTTATTAACCTTAATAGCATCTATGAGAATTTGTCCACACCACTTGCAGATTTGAGAGATACATTGGAAAGGTTAGGAATGATGTCAGGTCTGTGTGGTGGAGCACCTTAGGGAGCATCAGTACCAGTTTGCTGTTTAATACTCTAGTCATACCATACATAGCAAGTCACATTATTGAATTTTCAGTTGTTAAAACCGTTGGAATGGAGTTTCCTGTTTGGACCAACTTGTCTGCTAAATTTTTGGGGAATGTGGTTACAGGCTTTTTTTGGGGGGAGTCCTTTGAGTATCAGGAATTTTAAATAGTGATACTAAATTTAATATTTTCTAGATTCTTTTCCTAATTCAGTTCTTACCTATATTTTCTCCCTTTTAAAGCTATCTAACTCTTTTACTAGTTAGTAATTATTGTTACTAGTTTTATATACTTTGCTCCTCTTATTGTATGGGAGCTCTGGTGGCATTGTTTGTAGGAAATTGTGCTGCTGACCCAAAGACTTTGTTTTGCTGGTAGTTGGAATCCACCAGAGGCTCTGAGGAAAGATAAGTGATCTCCTCCTGATGTGATTGACAGCTTAGGAAACCTACAGGAGGAGGAGTGATGAGTCACTTCTTAATCAGTGGCAGAGACTGACTCGTTTTAAGATGGAGGTTCTTTTAAAAGTTAGATTTAAATGTATTTGGTCTTTATTGACTGTGAGAAGAAGTACAATTTTAAAGTAACTGCATAAGGAGAAAATGTTTATGGTAAAATTTTAAAAGTAAACAAAAAGTAAAAGTCACCTTATTATGTCAGCACTCTTAATGTTTTACAGTAGCCTCCAGGTTATGGAGTATTGCACAGTTTTTAAAAAGTATGATTGTAATGTTAAGTTTTAAAACCTGTTTTTCTCAAGAAAAAATTTGTCATATTGTAAACTGGAAAATAATTTCATTCTTGCTTTGAACCTAGGATTTTATGGACGCCCTTGGGTTATGGAACAGCGAAAAGAACTCTTTAGAAGGTAATTTTAGTGCTCGCTTCGGCAGCACATATACTGAAATTGGAACGATACAGAGAAGATTAGCATGGCCCCTGCGCAAGAATGACATGCAAATTCGTGAAGCGTTCCATATTTTTTGTTCATTGAAATGAAAAACAAATGAATGAATGAATAAATAAATAAATGCCTTAGAAACTACATGATGAGGCTTCCTTATAGTTTCACTCGGAGTCAAAATCAACTTGATGGCAATGGGTTAATGGGTATGATACAACTGATTAGATTTCTCTTTTCTAAATTCCATTCTGTCTCCCTAATTAGAAGAGTCATTCTTAGATTTTTTTTCTTTTCTTAGATTCTTCAAGTGTACTTCCTAGGTGTCTTTTGTACATACACAAAATGTATACTACACATTTTGGCCAACTGTGTAATTCCCCTCGATCTCTGTGTTATTTTCACCAGCACAATGCCATTTGCTATATTGGGAATTTAACTTAAGTTCTGTATTTTCAACAATAAATAAACAAAATGTTAAAAAAAGAGATAATTTTATAGAGGGGAGAATTTTAAATCCTTACTGCTTTCCAAAAAGTTGCTGGTACTATATGTCAAGAACAATTTGATGATAATAGTTGGAGTGATTTTACCTTAGTCTTTTATATTTTCACAAAGGCCAATAGCTTTCAAATACATCCTGAGTAAACGACACACGTTTTGGGTTTCATGTAGCTATCAGATGTAATTATATTTCCGCTTAAAACTGTTCTTTCAGGGAGCTCTGGTGGCCTAGTGGCAAGAAGCTGCACTGTAATCCCAGAGGTGCATGGTTCAAATCCACCAGATGCTCTGCTGGAGAAGGACCGGCAATCTCTTATACCAGTCAGATCCGATTTGATAGTACACACACAAAAAATAATAATAAAATAAAGTTTAAAACAAAAACAATAAAAAAACACTGTTGTTTCATGTAATACTAAACAAAGCTGTTGACATTGTTTGTAATATATTTTTAAAATTCTGATTTAAAAATGGTTGAAGACCTGAAAAGTTGAAGTAGAATATTAAAAGCTTTGTTTAAGATAACCTAAGGAAAAATTTCTTATTTATAGCGTATAAATACTGCCAGTGTATGCACATGTAATTTTCTTTCCTCTTAGGCTTCAGAAATGGGAATTAAATACGTACTTGTACGCTCCAAAAGATGACTACAAACATAGGATGTTTTGGCGTGAGATGTATTCAGTGGAAGAAGCAGGTAATCTTTCTTTTTTTGATTCATTAGTTCAGAATATGTGAAGAAGATGATCTATATTTTAAATATAATTGTCCAAGAATTTTATTAAACATCTCATCTTCACAAAATACTATGTAGTATTTTGTGGGTTTTTCCATCTGATAATGATTTAGTTTATGTGAATTATCAAAGATAGTATGGCACTAACAAGTTTCAAATTATAAGTGAATTTAAAAATCCATGGTAAACCAAAACAGTTTTAAATAAAGATCAGTATTTATTGATCTTTTTGCTTCTATGTCTTGGCATATTTATTTAAAAATAAAGATCTCATCCTAGTCAAGTCCTATACTGAAGTAGACAGCCTTTGCAGAATTTCCTTGCTATATGTATTCTTAGCGGTATATCAGAGAACCTTCTTGTAAATTAAAACAAGTCCTACTTTCTTGGAAGACCTGAGTGCAATAGAGAACATTTTTTTTTTAGAACATTTTTTATAGTAGAATTAAATAGTATATGTGTGTAGCTTACCAAAACATTTCACTGCCAAGCCCATCTCAAGGAGTTTATTTTGGATTATGAAGACAGTAAATTTAGCCCATCTCATCATGTTATTGTTTACAAGTCTATAATTTAATTGTGCCTTCAACTTAATTATTTCCTGGTGGTGTTGGTAACGAAATTTAATGTGTTCAAAAATCAAAGTATAATCAAATTACTATCTTGGGATACCATTAAGTTATTAAATATATATCCTATGATAGGGAGTAGGAAAAGAGTCTGTCACATTTTAAAAGCTTGAGGATTATTTTTTTTTTTGCCCCCTTCCACTGTGCATCCCACTTAAGTGCCTGAAGCTGATGAACAAGGAGGCCAAGAAATGGGTCAGGGCTACGATTGATTCACTCTGGCATGAAACACGGTCAAAGATCCATGGGGACAGGTCTGCCATAAATCCAAACCCATACCTAAAGCTTCAGGATTTACAATGAGTGCCTTTCCTGTGGTTGTAAAGACGGAGTCAGGATTGGTAGGGGGCATAAACTGTAACTCTGATTCTGAAAAAAGCAGTTTCTCCTTTCTGAATTATTCAGAAATTTCAGTTGTTCAGAGACAGTGAAAAGAACGACAACAGCAAAAAAGACAGAAACATACTTCTCAAATGCTTTTAGATACAGAAATTGTTGAGACGTGACAGCGAAAGGAAGAGAATATTGATTTTGGCTTGTTTCATAAAAAATTAACTATTTGGAAGGGGAAAAGAGAGAACTTTTCTCTTGGTTCAAATAAAGATATGAAAACGATAGTTTGGTTTTTTTCCCCCTCTTCATATTGGCCTTAAATAACATTCTGCTTGGGCCTTTTTATATGTATGGCCTATTGATAAGTTGAACAGTTTAGTAAAATTTAAGGGACTTCACTGTAAATTAGAGGAAGTTACTTTCTCTTCTCTTCAGTTGCAAAGTAAACATTCTTTTAGTTTTCCGTGCTGCTTTCTAAAAAGATGAACTCTGTTCTTAGAGCAACTTATGACTCTCATCTCTGCTGCACGAGAATATGAGATAGAATTCATCTATGCTATTTCGCCTGGATTGGATATCACCTTTTCTAACCCCAAAGAAGTGTCTACACTGAAACGCAAATTGGACCAGGTAACAGCCTTGGTTTTTAACTATGCTTCTTGATTCTGTACTTAAAACCATGTTTTCTATGTTTTTATGACATTAAAAAGAAACAAAAAGCCAAAAAACAAACCCAAAGAATAAACAGACTGATTATTAGATTCTGTTCCAGAGATGCTGACACTATGGAAAGGGGACCAAAAACCTGTGTTTCTGGGTTACTTATTTCCATTATGGAAAACTCTTGGATGCCCTTGCATGCTTTATTTAATTTGTTATAAAATTTGTATAGAGTGTTAACCTATAAGACATTAATTCCTTTGTTTATATGGGCAAGAGGTTGATTCCTTTGCAAATGCTTCACTAGATTCCTCTTGATAAAATGAAAAATAAACTGTTGGGGAACTTGATTTTACAAATTTCAAGGCTTCCATTTTCTTTACCTGTGTTTTATAAGTATCGGTTATAAATAAGATCATCTTATTAGTGTAAGATGTTCTGCTTAGAACTATTTGATTCTTGGACAGGTTGGGTTTACCTGCCAAAGAGTTTTTAGGATTACCATGTCTTTAAGAATAGAGTAAGGCATTGTAAACCCCCCACGCTCTCTGCAGCTATCCAGTATGAGGGAGTTGGTGATGAATGGGAGTTGGAGCATTGAGTGTGATGCGCTCCCATAAAACATCTGACAAGAAGGCTGCAACAGAGGTGGTAGATACTAAGTTTTTAACATCTGCAATTATTTTATCTTTTAGTATTTTTCTGAGTCTGTTGGTACTTCTGTAACCAAACCAAAGATGTAATTAATCGCACCACGTTGGCATATTACATTAAAACAAGAATGAAAGAGGCTCTAGACCTTTATCCTTGGTTGGATGGATCTGGGATTAGCACAGTTTCAGGCTTCCAAAACTTCCCTTAATGAGGGTTTTTTGTACAAGGTTATATTAACAATAGCAACTTGAAAAATTTAAAAGAAAACTTAGGGGCTAGCAAGTTACTGAGAAGGAACAACTCAGTGAAGGAAGGTGATTATACTGTACAGCTTGAAGAATGTAGGCAATGTTACTAAATTGTCCATGTAGAAACTTGAATAGGTTTCTGCTGTGATTTTTATTAATAACAACATCATTTTCTCAAAAAAAATTGCTACTCAAATTACCATTTACCTATTCTGTATACTGCCTTATTCAATATCTTAATCAAAAATTAATGAGCACCAAAAAAAGAATGAAAGAGGACTTCCAAAACTTATTTTCACTTTTAGTTTCTTTTTTTGAGACTATAAAAGCAATGAATCCGGTTTTGAATATCCCACTAAGAAAAATATTTTGCTTTAAGCTGTTATGTATTTACTTCAGATTCTGGAGTCCTTTTTGTCTTTAAGATGACCTGGTGACATTTTACTTTGCTTTCTTTCTAGGTTTCTCAGTTTGGGTGCAGGTCATTTGCCTTGCTTTTTGATGATATTGATCATAATATGTGTGCAGCAGATAAAGAGGTATTCAGTTCTTTTGCACATGCCCAGGTGTCCATCACAAATGAAATTTATCAATACCTAGGAGAGCCAGAAACTTTCCTGTTCTGTCCTACAGGTATAGTATATAATAGCTTTATAGTTAACTTGCTGTTAGGTTATATTGAGTTGATTCTGACTTCTGGTGACCTCATGTGTATAGAGTAGTGCTGCATTTTGTTTTAAAGGTTGTGTCCTTCGAACAGCAGAGCAGTTTGCCTGACTTCTGAGGTGGTTGTGAACCAGGACTACAAACTAGTTCATTCTGACTCCTATCCTTGCTGAAAATTGCATTTCCACTCTAGGTGTACTGAAATTAGGTCTGCCATTTTTTATAAGATGCTCAGAACCTATATTTTAGCACTATCTTAGTATATAGAGTCACTTAGAGATTTGTAGGAATGTAGATTCTGATTTTTTTGTATCTGGAGGGTGAGGGATTGTGTATGTGCAAATTCTTAAGGGAATCAAACCAGAATAAGTTGATTTGAAGTCCTGGTTTGAAACGCCAATCTTTCAGTTAATTGTGTAGCACCTAATAATTTGTGTCTTTCAGGGATTCATTTAGTTGTCTTGAAATAGATTCCTTTCAGAGAACATATTTGGGCTTTGTTGTGCCCACTGTGCAGGAGCACATCCATATCTACTTATTCTTCCACTCCTGGTATATCAGGGCAGGGAATATTTTTTTAGAAGACATTTCTCAAATTCCTAATTTGGAAGAATTTTTTTAAAGACTAATAAATTACAGCTAACTAGATAGAGTTCCTGCATTGTGAGAACTACCTAATTCAGCCCAGGTTATAATTTAAGTTGCAGTTGAATGGATAGGGTTGCTGTGAGTCATAGCCTGATGGCATATAACATCATCATCTGGTTGAGTAGTCTTGGGCAGTATATTGTAGTAGACCTATTATGATATTATTCATTTATTCTCTTGGTGTCTGAGATTGTATCTGAGAAAGAGATCATTCAAGATCACGTAGAAAATGCTGGAATTTTAATTTTTTTGTAGAAGTGTTAGGAATGTAGGGGTTTCAATACTATTAAAGGGTTAAAGGAGAATATCAGATTAGACCAGTTGATTCATAAACTACCCACTTGAGTTTATATTCTTTTAGGTATGACATGGGAGGTTTTTATAATTTATATGAATAGAATTGGTAGACATTTTTCCACAGTTAAAAAAACCATGACTGAGTAGTGGGGCTGTGAGTGGGTGGGTGGGGCCTAAAACATTTTTAAAAACCCAAAACAAAACACCCTTGACCATTTCACCCTTGACTATTTTCTTTTCCCCCTTTATCCAGAGTATTGTGGTACTTTTTGTTACCCAAATGTGTCTCAGTCTCCTTACTTAAGAACTGTGGGTGAAAAGCTTCTCCCTGGAATTGAGGTGCTTTGGACAGGTAAGTTTTTAACTTTAAGATTTGTACAGTAGAACCTTATTAACCAGAACCCTAAGAAAAAGTAGGTTTTGATTAGTTGACGTTTTTAATTGACCATTAAGAAAGTTATCTTTACTACTAAAATACTGTTTGAAAAAAATTATGCAGTCTTTGCTTAATGTTAAAAAACTCCCAAACTTATAAAATGGATCTTTTGAAGATGCTGCCGTTAATGTAAATTGAAATTTCTGAATAATGCAGACATACAGAGAATTGAGCTAAAGAGTGTTGATGCCAGCCATAGAAGAATGTTGTGTTTAATGTAAGGAAAGTTGTATTAGATTAAGCGTTAACAATCACCTAGAGTCAACTGGCTTTCATTCTGAGAATGACAGAAACTCTTCCAGAATTTAGGTTGGAGTTTGTTATAGTAAATTCTCAATTAGATATAAAATGTGTGTGAAAAATTATTTCTTACTGTCACAGTTCTTGTATAGAGGAAATTTATACAAGTTTTAAATACCTTTTGACTGCTAATTCAGTTTCCACTAATTGCATTCTAGAAATCTTTTTAGTATATATTGAGGGAACTAAAACAAACCTTTGAATAATACTATTTGTTGCTTTATTAGTTTAAAAAGAAAAATCATTGAAAGTATAACATGGACAGAACAACTATGAGATACCATTTCACCCCAGCAACAACAGCAAAGTTCAACAGGGCAGCTAAACAACAAATGTTGGCAGGGTTGTGGAGAGATGAGACCTCGTATTCACTGCTGGTGGGAATGTAAAATGGTACAGCCACTGTGGAAGACGGTCTGGTGCTAGAAAGTTGGAAATAGAAATACCATTTGATCCAGTGATTCCACTACTGGGAATTTACCCTAAAGAAACCACAGCCACAGCTCAAACAAACGAACACCCATGTTTATTGTAACATTATTCACAATAGCAAAGTGATGGAAGCAACCCAAGTACCCATCAATGAAAGAATGGATAGAAAAATTATGGTACGTCCACCCAGTGGAATACTACACAGCATTGAAAATAGTGAAATATAGTGCAACAATGAATGAATGGAAACCCCAAATCTTTGTAAATGTTTATGAAAATTAATAAAATATAATTATAGAAAAAAAAGAAAATAGTGAAATAGTAAAACATTGCACAATACAGTGGAGCCTTGAGGACATTATGCTAAGTGAGATATCTCCATCACAAAAGGATAAATACCGCATAACAGTGCTGTTACAAAAGAAGAGAGACATGGGGGAGTGGAGAGGGAATAAGGAGAGTGGATAGATAATGAACACTGCATTAGAACAGATGAGGGGAAGAACTGTTTGAAAGGAATATATGATTATGCATTATATGTATGGCAACAGTCTGGAACAAGGGTTGCATTGAGAGGTGGGCTTGGGGAGGAAGAGGGAAAGTGGGGAAATGTGCAATAATGAATAAATAAAAAGTTATTAAAAAAGACGTACAACATGGAAAATATGATAAAATAAAATTTTTTATGTAGAGTATGTTGTAAAGATCCTCTTAACAAGTGATTATTATTTCTAGGTCCCAAAGTTGTTTCCAAAGAAATTCCAGTAGAGTCTATTGAAGAAGTCTCTAAGATTATTAAGAGAGCTCCAGTTATCTGGGATAACATCCATGCTAATGATTATGATCAAAAGAGACTATTTCTGGGCCCATACAAAGGAAGATCCACAGAACTTATCCCAAGGTTAAAAGGAGTCCTTACTAACCCAAATTGTGAATTCGAAGCTAACTATGTTGCAATCCACACCCTTGCCACCTGGTACAAATCAAACATGAATGGCGTGAGAAAAGATGTAGTAATGAGTAAGTAGTTGTTGACCCTTGACCTTGGAAAGAGTTAGGTTTAACTAGAGCTATTGACAATCATGTTTTTTTGTTGTTGTTGTTTTTTTTAATCATATGTTCTTTTGTCATCACAATTTATGGGGCTTTATTACGCTACATTGCTTATTCTTTAACTAAGCACATTTAGATTTTGCTTAATTTGTGGAATGTATTTTCCTTTTAGACAGTAGTTTATTTATGAAATAGAGTTATAAATAAGAGTGGGGGTGTTTTTAAAATTATTTTTTGTGTGTGTACCGTCAAATCAGATCTGAAATCAGATCTGACTGGTACAGAAGATTGCCTCTCCTCCATCAGAGCATCTGGTGGATTTGAACCGAAGAGTGCTAATTTTTATTGTAAGAAGATACATAGCAAAACATTTGTCACTTCAACAATTCTTTATGTAATCACTGGCATCAGTCACATTGATAATGTTTTGCCACCTTTGTCATTATTCTTTCGAATAGTATTAGTGACTTTTTATTGTAGTAAATATATAGGTGACAAAACATGTGGGCTGTTAGTTTTCTCCTTTCCTTCCCTCCCTCCTCAGGCATTTCTTGTCACGCTTATTATGTTCATAGAAGTTTCCCCATTAACTTGCAAGCCTCTTAAGGGTAAGGATTGTTGGCTTTATGTAGCGCACAGTGCCTTGAACCTTGTAGTACACTAATCTATGCTCATTGGATATTAATGACTGTTGCTTTATTTCACTAGGTTTAGATGACTGTTTTAGGTAAAACGGTTCATTGAAGAGTTTTGTTCTTTCTTGCTTCCCTCCCCCCAGAGGTGAAAAGAAAGGCAGTTTACTAGGAAAGATAAATTACAGAGAGAAAAAGGAGTTACTTTTCATTGAAAGGGTAGGGTGGAGGGGACATACAGCAAAAGCTCCATTCCTGAGGAAGGATCAGGAGTCTCTGAAAAGAAATAGGGAAGACTTTGCTTACTTGCTTATGGTTGAATTTTTTTCTTGTTCTAGTTCGTTGCTTCTGTGGTTGTAATATAACAACTAATCTTTGCCATTTTATTACTCTCATGTCAAGAGCCTTTTGTAATCCAAATTTTCTTACGTTCTTTCTTTTGTAGCTGACAGTGAAGACAGTACTGTGTCAATCCAGATAAAGTTGGAAAATGAAGGCAGTGATGAAGATATTGAAACTGATGTTCTCTATAGTCCACAGATGGCTCTAAAGCTGGCTTTAACAGAATGGTTACAGGAATTTGGTGTACCTCATCAGTACAGCAGTAAGTTTGGCAGTGCTTTGAAAAGGGGGTTAGGTTATACATGCTGAATCACAAAGTAAACAACACCATTGTCTACTTCTTTGCTTTGGAGTATTACACAATGTTAAATTGGATGAGATTTAGGGTTCTAGAGAATAAAGTCTTTAAAAAGCTTACATTAGTCTTAAATAAATAGCTTTTATCTTAATAGCATTCCAATTTATTTTAAAAATGCATTATTTGAAAAAAAATGCATTATTTGCTTTTAAATATATGGTTTTAAAAAAGATTAAAGGAAATGTTGATATGTTTATTTAGGCATCTTTTATCACCTCTGCACCCACTTAGTCACATTCCCGGTGAAATTTAGAGAAATTGCTCTTCATTACAAGCCTCCATTTATTTGAGGATCCAGTTAATAAGTAGAATGAGGAAGCATTTCTTTAGTGTTCCTAATGCTTTAATAATACTGGTGTTACTCATGACGGAGTATCTTTTTCTTTTTATAGGTAGACAGGTTGCACATAGTGGAGCTAAAGCAAGTGTGGTTGATGGCACTCCCCTGGTTGCAGCACCTTCTTTAAATTCCACGACTGTAGTTACAACAGTTTACCAGGAGCCGATTATGAGCCAGGGAGCAGCCCTTAGTGGTGAACCTGCAGCTCTGACCAAGGAAGAAGAAAAGAAACAACCAGATGAAGAACCTATGGACATGGTTGTGGAAAAACAGGAAGAATCAGACCACAAGAATGACAATCAAATACTGACAGAAATTGTTGAAGCTAAAATGTCAGAGGAATTGAAACCAATGGACACTGATAAAGAAAGCATAACTGAATCTAAATCCCCGGAGATGTCTATGCAGGAAGATTGCATTAGTGATGTTGCCCCTATGCAAACTGATGAACAGACCAACAAGGAGCAGTTTGTGCCAGGTCCGAATGAAAAGCCTTTGTACACTGCAGAACCAGTGACTCTGGAGGATTTGCAGTTACTTGCTGATCTCTTCTACCTACCTTACGAGCACGGACCCAAAGGAGCACAGATGTTACGGGAGTTTCAGTGGCTTCGTGCAAATAGCAGTGTTGTCAGTGTTAATTGCAAAGGAAAAGACTCTGAAAAGGTGAGTTTGTGTCCTTTATCTGCTTTTTTTAAAAAAAATTATTATTTTAATGAAAATTTACAGAGACTTTGGATTTCCATTCATTCATTGTTGCACTTCTCTCCCTCCCCACCCCTTCCCTCCACAGTACGCTCTTCTCTTTGAAAAGTAAAATTCTTTCATTGTTTTACAATCCATCTCCCGCCCCCCAAGTCCACTCCACTGTGCAGCCTTCGCTCTGGACTCCTGTCATGACAGTAATAGCTAATCACATATCCCTTTTAAAGAGTTTTTTCCCTCATCTATTTCATTGCAGTATACATTATTTATCCCATCTTTCTCAGTCTCCCCCAACCCCGATGTCAGTCCTGTTTTATAACAGTGGCTCTATGCCATATTTGTCATTTTGTGACTGAGATATTTCACTCAGTATAATGTCCTCCAGGGTCAACCATTTAGAATAATATTGCATGAGTTCCTTGTTTTTCAATGCAGCGTAGTAGTCCATTTTGTGAATATAACACAACATCCATTCATTTGTTGATGGGCTTTACCAGCTTTTCTCTCTGGAATGATCTCTAGGCTGGTGCTTGCTGGAAGGAGTTAATAAATAAGTACACTGATGACTGGTAAAATATTGACCACATTTTAGCTAATATTTTATAAAGTAAATGTTGGATTTGCTTAATCTAGTGTGGTAAAATCTCCATCTTTTGACCTCTGTGTTAATGAAGAAAGTCACTGTTGGTTATTTTAGGAGTATTTGTTACTTTGAAGAGATTTCTTATAAAAGAGTTTGAGTCAGTGATTTTCTAATATATTTAGGATAAATTATATAGGCCACAGGTATTTTAGTTTATAACGTATAGATTATTTTGTTAAAATTGTCAGTTTTTGAGTCTTTTTATTGATCCTCACTAGATTGAAGAGTGGCGGTCACGAGCAGCCAAGTTTGAAGAGATGTGCGGACTGGTGATGGGAATGTTTACACGGCTCTCCAATTGTGCCAACAGGACAATCCTTTATGACATGTACTCCTATGTTTGGGATATCAAGAGTATAATGTCTATGGTGAAGTCTTTTGTACAGTGGTTAGGTAGGTGCACGAGGAATAATCTCTTACAATATATTGTCTTTAAAAAAAATAAAGAAAAGAAAGAGATATTATCCCACAGGGAGAAAAACGTTTTATGGAATTGGCAAGTTTTAAACTCTTTAAATTCTTTGCCTACGTTTCTTTCAAAGGTAGGCAGTAGGCACTGTTGCAGGCTTGAGATGCAAATCTCAGTAATTATATTGAGTAGCTGAATTTTTCTCCCTTGGGCTAATTCAGCATAAATACTTTGAAAATGTGTTAGAAAATACTGACTTTAACTTGCTCTGACTGAATGCTTCCTGGATGGAACCCTATATACCGCTTTTATTTGATTTGGAAATAAGACACTATGAAACGTGACTCTGTAAGCTCTCTGCTGCTTGCTGTGTCTTAGAACATTAATGCTGTGTTTAACAGAATTATTGCTGAAATGACTTAAGGGGCCTGGCAAGAGGAAGCCACCCTCCCAGCCCTGTGCGCATGCGAGCTTTAGTGGAAGGCTATTCTGGTGCTACTTGGTATTATTTCACCTTACTTCCTTTATCCCTCTACCAAGTGATTGATAGAGTAGGGGATGAAAATTAAAATCCCCTAAAAACCTCTCCTTAATTAAATAGACTTTTGAATGTGTTATGTCTCCTTTGAAAACTGGTTTTTGGAAATTACCAAACTTGGTAAAAAGCACCAGCATGGCCGAGTTTTCTCCAGGGATTTAATTTCATTTCCAGGTTTTCAATCCAGCTATAAGGAATATGTAATGGACTTATAAACAGCACACAGCAGGCAGCAAGGCTGACTGATAGTCATAGTTTTCATAGTAGTCACAAATATGATGGGTGACAAGGTCTTGCTTTTGAAATACAACTGAAACACTGAGATTGAACAATAGTAATAAAGTATATCACTGCCTTTCACATCCTTTAGCTATTAAATTTTAAAATTTTAGGTATTGTAAGTTTTTCAGTGAGAAAACTAGTAAAGAGCAAAGTTTCTTATTTTTAAAACACAGCACATTTTCGGTAGCATAATAGAAGAGAGAATGTTTATACTATTCTTGATCCAGGGTTCCAAGGTACCACTTGTTTGTAATTACTGGCTAACCTTAAAATCATGAAAAACTTTTATATCACTTATCAGGTGAAAGCATTGCCATCAAATCTCTTGACTAAACCAGCTGTCACCATGGTGATTCTTAGTCATAGCAGCCCCACATGTGCTGCAGAGACCTGTCCTTATAGTTTTCCAGGCTGTTAACTTGAAAGTTGATGGCCAGACCTTTTTCTGAAGTGCCTCTAGGTGACTTCAGATCATCAACCTTCTCTTTAGTCGTCAGGCCTTAACTCTGCCACCCAGAGACTTTATAAAGCTTCTATTCAGAGTGGCTATAATTAATCTTTCTAGAGATTGAAATCTGAAGTTTCTAAGGCTGCCAGGAGTTTTGAACCTGAAGTGGAGTCATTGAGCTTTATAAAGTATATGCACTGCTTTTAATTCCAACTCAAAATGAGCCTGTAGGACAAAGTAGAAGTACTCTGTAGGGTTTCCAAACCCTGTAGGCTGTCTTTACCAAAGCAGATTGCTGTATTTTTATCTTGTAAGTTCAAACCACAAACTTCAGGGTCAGCAATTGGGCATTTTAACCACAGCTAATAAGTCGTCTTAAAGTATATCACCTAAGGATGTGATAGTCAGCTTTTAACTCAAGAATTGTTATATTCTTGATTGTAATACACTATTTTCATTTCCCCTGAGGCTTTACTGCTATTTCTGCAGTTAGAGGAATAGCTTTTGAATATTGTCCACATAAAGGTTATTTTATTTAAGTCTCAGAGTCAAATTCTCTTAATATCTACATACTTCTACCAAAAAAAGATTTGATGGAGGATATTTTCTTAGTTCCCTAGTAATTTCAAGGGATCACTGATTAGAACTCTTCATTTCTCCATTCCAGTTGGCATTCAGTCCTTTAAAGAATGTGGCTCTGCAGTACTTTTGGTTACTAACGACTTCTATTATCTTCTTCCCCATTGTGTACAGATGGGAGAATCCTCAGCACAAGTGTCTACTACTATTGGATGGACAGCGGCAGATGTTCACAGCGCGTCATGATTAATTAGTTTAAGTTGAAAGGCTCTGTGAGGTAGCTCAGGTAGATTCAAGGGCTGTAGGCATGAACTGAAGTCACGTTTGCGCAGCGACTCAGGCATTAACCATGTTTTCATTTACACAGCTCTTCGTACATGCAGCTTTTTATTGTAATAGTTGAAAAGTGCTAGTTATGTTGTGGTCTCAAAGTAGAGGGTAGGGGAAATTGGCTTATCTTAAAGTTTGAGAGCTATAGTTCTCCCTCCACACACATAAAACCCTAATTGTAAATAAGTTATGGAATGGGGCAGATTTTGTTCAACAAAATTTTGACCCTAATACTTATTTCACATATCCTACATGGTATATGTTTTTATAAAAGATACCCCTACTCCTAGAAAATGAACATGCCAGATATAATTACTTAAATGGACTGAATTGTCATCAAAAATCAGTTGCTTTGGGACTGTCTGACTAGCACACTCTTACCTTGTACTGATGAGACTGTTAACTTGAACAGGAGTTAGAATGCTGTCTTCAAATGGAAAAGAACTATTTTGCGCTGCTTTATCTTGTCAGAAGACTAGGCAGGTGATTTTGAGTTGGTCTCTAAACATTTGTTTTTAATTATCTTGTCGTGTTAGCTACTGTTGTTGTCCAGGAATTTTGTTAAATGATGACCTTACTGTTGACTTCCAAGCCTTCAGAGCTTGTTGTTCCATGCATGTGTACAGTGCTCTGAGAAATCAGATACTGTTAAACAGCAGCAACAAAAGGAGCATCGATTGACTTCTTAGTCCTCAGTATTTGAAGACTATGGTGTTATAACTAGCCAAGTCTGAATTTGAATTCTCCTCATCAGAGAAAGTTTTCATTGAGTTTGGTTCAGTTTATTGAACAACTTCCATAAGTATTCTGCTGACCTTAGTTTTCTGACAAGATTAACCCTTGCCCACTTTTTTCCCCTTTCCTGTACCCTTCCTCAAAATGTAAAATGTGACTTCAGACAGATTTAATTCCTTCATGGGCTGTGATAATATAAAATTTATCTTCATTATCTTGATAATTTGGCTTATAGTTACTATAATTTAATTAAAGAACAAGAGTATTGGCTTGCTTTTTATAGCTTTATCCAGAGTCTGGATAAGCTTAACTCAAATTCAAGACTTCTGTATCTCTATCAAGAAAACTGATAACAGTGATTACTCCTTACCTTACAGAAGGAGTATCAGTATTATAACTTACTTATTTTAAAAAATAATTATTATCATAGCCTTGCCCTAAAACCCCAGATTATTATTGCTAGAGAGCTATATCCACAAAGTATTTGTTAGTTTGTTGGACGTTTGAGACCCCAGGAAATCCCCTTTCTCGTAACATTCTCCGCTTGGATCTGATCTCAACAGGGTGTCGTAGTCATTCTTCAGCACAGTTCTTAATTGGAGACCAAGAACCCTGGGCCTTTAGAGGTGGTCTAGCAGGAGAGTTCCAGGTATCAATATGAATTCACAACTGAATTGACATTTTCTTTGTTTTATGAGAAACCTTATGTTGCGCATCAGATGGCTGGAAGGATTGGTCTGCCGAAGGCTTTCTGGTCCCAAATTCAATTTAGTAACATAGCTGGATTTTAAATCAAATTTTCCTCCTCTTTCACAGTAATTTCTGAAGGAGATGCTGCCAATTCCCCCGCGCCTGCGAAGCGCAGCGGCTCTAGGTATACACTTCACATTGTTTCTTTGCAGGTCGCACAGCATTTTAATCTGCGCCCGCAATGCACAATGCGCGCATGCTTGTCTGCCAGCGGAAATTCCATGAGCAAAACAGATGTATATGCAAATAAGTGACGAAAAGACTTTGGATACTTTTCAGTTCTCTTACAAAGATAACTTTAACTTGTGCTTCAAAGAGCAGTCCATTAATGAAAATTCAGACAAAATAATGGAGTTTCTTTGGTATTGGAATTTGTTCATGGACTTTTCAGGTGCTCTCCTTTTCTCCCCCCAACAGGTGCTCTGCTACGCGCAGCAAACTGAAGCGCATTGCTTTGGGGATAAAGCGTCTCCTGGACAGATAACCCTCTTCAGACCAAACCTCTCCTCCTGACATTCTGTTCTGCCATCTTTAGTAGAGAGATGGTCTAATATAAGATTGGTTTTAAAAAAATAGATTTGTCATAATCGGAATAGATTTTTGTTTTATTTTATTCTTATTTTGTATTGTTATTTGTAAATTTAAGTCCCCATTAAGTTACCAGTAAAACTATGTAGCTCAATTTGGGTAATTTCAATTCAGAAGCACTCCCCCAAGCAAAGAGGTGTTTTTAATTAGTAAAGAATAGTAGTACACCCTCCTCTTTAGGTCTGCCTGCAGTAGCCAGTTAATGTTAAGTTGGTAATCTGCAGTGCACACCAGTAAAACAGTATCTTTGTAACGCTAATGCATCTCCTATTTTTTTCCTTCCTACAGCGTTTGCTGCCAATTGATGGGGCAAATGATCTCTTTTTTCAACCACCTCCACTGACTCCTACCTCCAAAGTTTATACTATCAGACCATATTTTCCTAAAGATGAGGTAATTGTCTGCCTGTCAATTTTGTATGGTTATGGTGCGCTCTTAATATTTTTTTAAAATTAGTGGATAAAAGACTCTGTATTTTAACATAAAAAGTTTAGATGAAAATTAACTAAACGTTGGCTATAGGAGAAAGAACACATGTACAGAGAAATTTAAGAAAGAATCTAAGGAATTCAGCTGCCTGACATTTGGGCTAAATACTTCCTAAATAGTTAGAAAAAAGTCAGGTGAAAACTGTTTAAGATCCCTAAAGTACCATTGTGTCTAAATGTGTTGTTGTCTAAGGTAATTTTTATTTTAATTTGCATGAGAGGAGATTTCCTAGCTTCCTCTCAGAGAGGCTGGGCCTTTAAGTTAGCAGTGTACTTCTCTACAAAGCTCCCAGTATATATATATTCCTGTTCTATAATGCTTGATTGTGAAGAGCTTAGTGACTGCTGAAGAAAAAGCCTCCTAAGGAAAACAACAGGTTTTAAAAACAACTATGAGATACCATCTCAGCCCTGTCAGAATAGCAGAATTTAACAGAACAGCAAGCAACAAATGCTGCCAAGGTTGTGGAGAAACTGGATCGCTTATTCACTATTGGTGGGAGTGTAAAATGGTGCAGCCACCGTGGAAGGCAGTATGACGCTTTCTTAAAAAGTTGCAAATAGAAATACCATTTGACCCAGCAATTCCAGTACTGGAATATACCCCAAAGAGACCATAACTGACACCCAAGCAGATATGTGCACGCCCATGTTTATCATGGCTTTATTCACAATAGCAGGGAGTTGGAAACAACCTAAGTGCCCATCAACAAACGAATGGATAGAGAAGCTGTGGTATATTCACACAATGGAATACTACGCTGCATTGAAAAACAAGGAACTCATGCAATACTCAAAATGGGTGACCTTGGAGGACATTATGCTGAGTGAAGTATCTGAGTCACAAAAGGACAAATACTGCATGGTGCCACTGTTAAAAAAACAGGACTGACCTCGGGGTTGGGGGGACTGAGAAAGATGGGATAAATAATGTATACTGCATTGATACAGATGAGGGAGAAAACTGTTTAAAAGGGATATGTGATTAGGTATTTTTTTATATATAAATTTTTTTTTATTTTATTATTTTTGTGTGCGTGTACCATCAAATCAGATCTGACTGGTACAGGAGGAGATTGCCCCTCCTTCCCCAGCAGAGCATCTGGTGGATTCGAACCATGCACCTCTGGGACTGTAGTTGCAGCTTCTTGCCACTAGGCCACCAGAGCTCCCCTAGTGATTAGGTATTTTTGTCATGACAGGAGTCCAGAGTGAAGGCTGTATAGTGGAGTGGACCTGGGAGTAGGGATTGTAAAACAATGCAAGAATTATTCTTTTACTTTTCCAAGAGGGTAGTATGCTAGGGGAGAGGATTGGTAGGGGAGAAAAGTGCAACAGTGAATGAATGGAAATCCAAAGTCTCTGTAAATTTTCATGGAAATTAATAATAATATTGAAAGAAAGAAGTGCTACCAGAATGCTTCTCAGAAAAGGAAAAAAACCCCACCAGGTTACAGAAAACTGAGCCTCTCAATCTCATGATTTATCAGGTTTTGCATTCATTAATACTAAAATCATAAGACTGACTCGGTGAACCTTTAGCAAAATAAAAAACCAAATCCGCTGTCACTGAGTTGATTCTGACTTGTGACTCTTCATGCGATTTTTGAAATTTTATATCTTAATGGGAAGAAATTGCTGCTGCTTTTCACCACTGAGTGAATCCCACTAGTTCTCAAATTGTTGACCTCCTTTTGGTTAGCAGTCTCTCAACACCACCAGGCACTGAAGTGATAGTTTGTAACAGGCTGGATCTTTTGGTACTCCGCTCTTAGAGCTCCAGGCAGATTTATGACTCAAAAATTATTTTTGTTAACTGTGTTTTTTGGGGTTTTTTTTGATGTATTGCTTAACTAGACTATATTTTCAGGCTTCCGTGTACAAGATTTGCAGAGAAATGTATGACGATGGAGTGGGTTTACCTTTTCAAAGTCAACCTGACCTTATTGGAGACAAGTATGTGATGAGTCTTTGGGTTTGGGAGTAGGGTTGATAGCGTAATTCTATCAAACTTGATGGCATAGTTCTTGAGGGGAAGAAATAAGTAGAAAAAAAAGATTATTTTTCATTTCACTTTAGCTTCAGTAAAACCTGAATATTATACATTTCATATTTTCCTCTGTAGTTCAGAGACCTGTGTTCTCATTTCAAGTATAGTTTCTACAGATTGTCATATATTCACATGGTATCAATTAAGTTAAAGATTTTTGTCTTGGTAGTTTTTAAACTCACTCTGGCCTCTTTTTCTCAACAGGTTAGTAGGAGGGCTGCTTTCTCTCAGTCTGGATTATTGCTTTGTCCTGGAAGATGAAGATGGTATATGTGGTTATGCCCTGGGCACTGTAGATGTTACCCCCTTCATTAAAAAATGTAAAATTTCCTGGATTCCCTTCATGCAGGAGAAATATACCAAGCCAAATGGTGACAAAGAACTCTCTGAAGCTGAGGTAATACAAAGGTTTAGGATTATGGAAATGTTGTTGTTAGGTGCCATCAAGTTGACTACAACTCTAGCAGCCCCAAGAACAACAGCTCTGAACCTTCTCCTCTCCTACAACTTGCTCATGATCTCTGAATGCTCAAGCCTCTTGTTATCAAGTCCATCTCACTGACCGTCTTCATCGATTTCACTGTCCCTCTACCTTTCTCAGCATGTCTTTTTCTAAGGCCTGACCAATGCCTCCTTAGACATGCTTAGTATATATGAGAAGTTTCAACATTCTTACCACTAGGGAGCACCCTGGTTACATTTCCTCCATGATAAATTTGTTGTTTTGTTAGTCTTTGCCTCTGCTGTATTCCTTATTCATTGCCTAACTTTCAGATACATTCTAAGCAGTTAAAATACTCTTGCTTTGGTCAGGCACACCTTTGTCTGTAAACTGATATACCTTTACTCTTTAGCACTTTGGAGAGGTCTTTGACAGCAGATTTTCCCATTGCATCATGTCCTCTGATTTTTGGCCTGCTTTTACGTGTGATTGTGGATCCTGGTAAAATGAAATAGTTGGAAACTTCAGTCTTTACTCCATCATGCTGTTGCCTTATTGGTCCAGTGGTAAGGATTTTCATTTTCCTGATAAAATACAATCCATAGTGAATAAATACTGTAGTTTTTTATCTTTTTGCAATAAGAACTTCAAGTTTTTGGGTTTTGAGGTTTCTTCCCATTCTCTTCAAGCAAGATCATATTGTAGGTATCATGTTGGTGAGTCTTGTCCAGTCCTAATGCCAAAGTATTCATCTCAAGGTCCAGCTTCTCAAATTATTTGCTCTGTATTTAGATTAAATAGGTATGGAGAAAGAATATAACCCTGATGTACATTTTTCCTGCTTTTAAACTGTGCAGTGTTCCATTGTTCTGTTCTGACAGATATTTCTTAGTGTGTATATAGGTTTCACATGAACACGATTAAATATTTTTAGATTCTCAGTGTTATTTGCAACTTATTATTATCCACACAATCAAATTCTTTTGCATAGTTAATAAAATACAAGATAACATCTTTTGATATTGTCTGCTTACAGCTAAGATCCAGCTGATATCATCAGTGGTATTCCTTATTTCATTGGCCTCTTCTGAATCCAGCTTGAATTTCTAGCACTTCTCTCTTTATCTACTGTTCCAGCTGTTTGGGGGTGGGTGGGTGTGTGTGTGTTGAGAAAAATTTGTATTTAGAATTAGCCAGCTGGACTCAGTTTAGATGATCCCAATTTTGTTGGCAACATCCAAAGCATCATAAGCAGGAGCAAGTTGAACATAGACCTTCTCTCCATCAGTCCTAATCTAAGTGTGACCTTAGCCACACCAATGTCATTGAGCTTCTTTATAGTTTGTTTTATTTGGTGCTTGTTGGCCTTGACATCCACAATGAACACAAATGTGTTGTTATCTTCTATCTTCTTTATGGCTGACTCGATTCAGGGGAAATTTGATGATGGCATAGTGGTCAAGCTCGTTTCTCCTGGGGGCGCTCTTCCAGAGGTATTTGGTCTGCCTTCAGAGAATTCAGAGGCCACCGGAAGGTGGGTGGGTGACTTGCGGATATTTTATGTTTTGCCGTGGATGCCCTTCAGGATGCCACCTTGGCCATTAATGCCTTTGCTTTGGCTTCAGTTTTGGGAGGGGCAGGGGCTTCCTTTGCTTTCAGTGCCATCTTCCTAGAAAACTCCAGCTGGGGTTTTTTTTGTTTGTTTGTTTTTTAATTTTTTATTATATTTTTGTGTGTGTACCGTCAAATCAGATCTGACTGGTAGTACCAGGAGGAGATTGTCCCTCCTTCCTCGGCAGAGAATCTGGTAGATTCCAGCTGTTTTTTTAATTGAGATGTTTGAACAAATAGGTACAGTCCTAGATGTGCTCATTAGCTAGGTCAAAAAATTTGGAAGTAAGTTATCTGGGCAGCTGACTGAAAAGCTCCATTATTCCTTGTCCAAAAAAGATGATCCAGCAGAATTCAGAAATTTTCAATTACTAGAACCATATGCTGAAGATTATTATTAAAAATGACAACCAGTATAGTAAAGATGGAACTCTAAGAGCAGTTTTTTTCCATGAAATTTTTATACTAAAGTAGCAAGGTAGGCAGGTATATCATAACTTGTATATCGTCTTTTCCTTTAAAATTGTAGTGACTAGATACTCTACATTTCCCATCCTATTCCTTGTTACATTTATGGTTCACTTGTTTTCTGTATACAATTCAGATTAAGTACAAGTATAGTGTATATGTTATGCAATCAAAGGTAGGACTTCATCTTAAAGCATTTTCTCTGCTTTTAGAACAACTTGTATTTGTGTATCTTTAATAGATAATGGTGTCTGCATTGGGTTTAAATAATTGAACTCATTTGGTGGTTTGGCAGAATGACAGCTTTCTTTTTCAATAATGCACATTTTACTGTAATTAAAATGCAGTAGGGATTATGTGTTTTCTGTTAGGAACAGGCCTTGGTAAATGTCTGTCCTATCCCAATTAAATGAATTTTACTCTTACAAGAAGTATACTTCTCGTGGAGGTGGGGAGAAAATGTGCAACAGTGAGGGGGAGTTTGTTTGATGTTACTTAATTTATAATATTAATTTGGTTAATACATGAACATGTTTTTCCAAATAGTTATTTTTGAAGATAAAACTTTTATGATCAGTAAATACTTTCTGATCTAGATCTGTATATGAATTCCTGTTTGGACAAGACTTTTTTTTCTTTTATATTGTTGCATTTTTCCTTTTTAAAAATTTCTCTACCCTTTCTCCTTATACCATAATACTCTCATTCTCGGTCCAGTTTATTACTGTTAACCTTCCCCAATCAGATGACTAATTTACTAAGAGAGGCTGGCTCGAAATGACCTTACTTGGGATGACCTAGCCACTTCCTGGCACTGCAACATGCTTGTCATAGAGCTGTGGATGTGCTGCTGTCTCACAGTTGCATATATTGTAATGTACAATTTCAGCATGTAAAGAATAACCAAAAATTGCATGCAGTCTTACTATAGGTGTCACTTGCTATATATAGCTTGCTAAATGGCACAGCTAAGTGTTGGTATTTCGCAGAAAAACTGTCATATAACCGTAGAGACTAATAGAAGGAAGACTAAAGAAATCATTGAACAGTTTGTCAGATAGTATTTTTTAAAAAATCAGCCTGTCTATTAAGAATTTCCTCTAATTAAGCTTTTTATTTTGAAGAATTTCATATTTAAAGAAAAGCACAAAGATAACCCAGCATACTGTGTACCCCTGCCCTTTTTCTCCTTATCTTACTAAACATCTTCTATTACCATAATATACCCTGGTGATGTAGTGATTAAATCATTCCACTGTTAACCAAAAGGTGGTAGTTCGAATCAACCAGCTGTTCCACAGGAGAGCTACAGCAGTCTTTTTAAGAGTACAGCATTGAACATGCTGTGAGGCAGTTTTACTCTCTCCTGTGTTCTCTCTGAGTCGGAATTAACTCTTAAGGCAATGAATTTTTAGGTAAGAGACTAGTACATTAGCTTTAACTAAATGCCACATTTATTTTGGCTTTTTACCAGCTTTCTACTCAATAAAATCTCTTTCCCTGTTCCAAAGGACACAGTTCAGGACACTACATTACATTTTTACAAACTTTAAAATACTGAAGCTAGAACTGACTTTTTTTTATTGGATGTATTTTTTACTTAGAGTATTTCTATATGATTGGTAGCTTCTAAAAATGAAGAGATTCTTCATTTTCCCCCCAGAAAATAATGTTGAGTTTTCATGAAGAACAGGAAGTATTACCAGAAACTTTTCTTGCCAACTTCCCTTCTCTGATAAAGATGGATATTCATAAAAAAGTAACTGATCCAAGTGTGGCCAAAAGCATGATGGCCTGTCTCCTGTCATCACTCAAGGCTAATGGTGAGTACATACTTGTAGAGATGCTGGAGTTACAGCAAGGTGTGGACAGACTGTATTATCCCAGTGCAGTTAGGTTGATTCTCATTCACAGTGATCTACCCTCCAGAAGGTTTGTAAGTGGTAAATCTTTGAGGGAGGAGACTACTACTTTTTCTCCCGCAGAGCAACTGGTGAATTTGAATTGCTGACTATTTAAGTTAGCAGCCTGACATGATACATACACACCAGGCTGCCTGAAACTAGATTATAGGATTTGAAGGATGAGGTGAAGGAAAAGAGAAATTTGTCCTCCTTCCCTTAACATGCTTCTGAACCATTAGTGGTACAAGAAGGCCAGTAAATCTTTTAGGCTTTCAGGGCCACATATGATCTCTTCTGCATATTCCTTTTCTTTTTAAACAACTCTTTTCAAATACAAAAATCTTTGACCATTAGGCTATGCAAAAACAGGTTGATGCTCCAGTAAGAGGCTATAGGTATGAGCAACAGTGTGTATCTTTAATTGTTTGAGCTAGTGGTGTCCTCTTTGTGGTCTCAGCAACTGTCTAAACACACTATTCATCATTGTGCTGAAGCACTTAGGTATGTAGTACATGTTTTGAACCCTGAGGTGTTCCCTGCTCTGAGATTTAACATCCTTTTCCTTGAGATATTTTGTTCCCCTCCTTGGGGAGGAGATTCACTCACTGTTGAATATTAAATCAGTTGACCCACTGCCATAATGTTGAGTTTTGACTGGATAATGACCCTCTAAGAAAGGGTTTATGTCTTGACAGGATTTATGTCTAGAACTAGGCGGCTCTATCTGCAACAGAGCAGCTCCACTTCAAAACACCAGCCTTTGGTTGCGAGCTGAGTGCTGAACGACAGGAAGATTACTCACAAGTCTACTAATTAAGTGATTTATTAACATTTTAAAATTTTACTTTCTTTCTAGGTTCCAGAGGGGCTTTCTGTGAAGTGAGACCAGATGATAAAAGAATTCTGGAATTTTACAGCAAATTAGGCTGTTTTGAAATTGCAAAAATGGAAGGCTTTCCAAAGGATGTGGTTATACTTGGCCGAAGCCTGTGACATCTTGGCATTGTGAACTGTCCAAAAGTCTCTTAACTCCACCTATTAGGTGGTGGTTGGGGTCTTCACACAGTTCAGCTTCTGGAGTGGAAATAAATCAGCTAATTGAATTGGAAACAAAGAAGACTATATAAAACTGACATCACACATTCACACTACTCACTGGTTGGAAGAAGATAGTACTGATGTGAATCCTGTGTGGAACAGAGGTGTAGGTCTCCTTTTAGGGTCTTGTGTTAGGTGCCAAGACTACTTACATAGGCTTATAGGAAGGAGGTCTTCAATAAATGTAGTCAGCACTGTTTTCTGCATCCAGTGTGATTGCATTTCTCAACAAAAAGTAATCAAAATAATTTCTTCATCCTCCTTGGTTTATTGAATGAATGTGTCTTGTTCTTTGGGGACAGTGTGGCAGGAGGAGAAAGATTTAGAGGGTTTTGGAGGCTCCAGGGTGGATATCTATCCCCAGTGGGATGGTTGTGGCATTAGTTTAAGCTGAATAAATTATTTCAGTCTTTGGCAGTTTTGCTGCTTTTTGTAAAGCCGTGGCCAATTGTTTGCTGTTGGCAACTTTTGGTTCAGGCATGTTGTGCTTTGTAGGGACAAATGTGCAGTTGTTGTGGCAAAAGCCTCAAAATGACAAACTTGTAAATTTCTTTGTATATAAACTAACTGTAACAAGATTATCCTTTGTGTTTACTGTCCTGTATTTTTTTTCCTTTTGAAAATAAAAGGGTGTTAGTTCAGGATGGCACTTTGAACAATGTAAATCATAGTGGAAAACTGATATGCTTTACTTGTTTCTTTTTCGGGGAGGGCATGTTTATTTTTAAAGAAGTTTTATTATTTTTAAGTACCTTCCACTTAGGACAAGGCTATGAGCATTTGGGGTACGAGATCCTAACTTCTGTGAGTAGGACTCAAGTCTGTTGCAAAATGCAGTCACTTCTGGAAATGAAGCTCAACCGCAGGTCAGCATGTGAAATGTTAGTTTTGACACCTGTCAGGGTTTAGGCACTGACTGGTCCCCATTTCTCCCAGATCAGTTGTCCTTTAATTTCAAGACCTGTTGGTACTCTTTTATTAAATCAGAGTCTTTAATTCTTGCACGTTTCTATCTAATTTTTAAGAATGAGCATACTTTAAAGAAGCTGTTGTTTTATAGTTACCTTTTTATTCCCTTTAAAAACCACTGACTTTGAAAGCATCATGTATTTTAATTTAGATTTTTAAGGGACCTGAGCATGAGGCTGGCAGGAGGTGGTCTCTACAGGAATGAGGTTGCATTAGCATTTAACTTGGAGCTGAGTGAGGGTTACTAAGCAAGGAAAATAAAACATCAGATCTATTTTCCAGAACTCCTCTATCAGTGTAGGCTATAAGAGAATCTTAAATCCTTTATACTAAGTTGGACTTGAACTGAGGCATGAGAGTATACTGAAGGAGTGAGAAAAGGAGGAGGCTGCGTCTTTTTTTTCAGAGTAGACATTTTTAGTGAATAGAAAGTTAAGGCATTTTAGAAAGCTGGAACCAAGTTTGCATTTGTAAAGCTTGAGAGGAAGTGAAAGAGGACTGCCCTTACTAGATAATGTTTCAGTTGACTGAGAGTCATTTTGTTTTTCTCTGAGTATCTCACGCTAGTGGAGAGCACACTAGCATTTTATTTGGAGGATTTTAGGTTTGACCTTTGGAATAGGGATTTTTTTAATCAAGTTGCTTGTGGCTTTATCTTGGCATTCAATAATAATTTTGGCCAACCTTCTGATCACAGATGCTAAACTGTGAAACAGATGTCCAGGCCTAAACATTCATCGTCACTCTAGGATCGTAAAGTGCTAGCTAGCTATGCAGACATCTCTATGGATTATGAATTTTTACTCAAGTTGCAATGACAATTTTATTGTTTAGATCACATTCTCAGTTTCTGTAGAAAACAAAATGTAAACCTTTCTGAAGACCATGCAAGAGGCAAAATAAAACTTGACGTGAACTTGTGTAGTGTTGTGTGAACCTGCTTCCTGTTTTCTACACCTTACAGCTTCTCCGCACCTTCCCTCTAAGCAAGCATGCCTTAGCTCTGAAGCTGTTCAGTGGCTTGATCTCTGTGGAAAAAAGAGTTTTGCAAAAGAAACTTGGGTACAGGAATACCATCTGTTCCAGCAACCCCACTGACATATATAGCCACATTTATCTAAAAAGCAGAGTTGGGAAGTAACCCAGGTTTGGGGCTGGATGTTGAAGGCAGTCTTCCTCATTCTCAACCATATAAAGGACTTGTATGTTTTCTACTGGGCAAGTATGAGGGGAAGAAAAGCAGACCACAAAGTGCATGTGGTTCAAATCTACCAGGTCCTCCACTGGAGGATAGAGAAATCTCCATGCAGTTTACCATCTCTGAAAACCTGCTGGAGGCTCAGCAGTGTGTCGGTTTGAACTAGATGGCACACAACAGTAACAAGATCTGTGTAACACTAGCCTAAAGCTGCAAGGTCGAATGAAGATGGAAGGGCCTGTGAGCACACAGCAGAAGCTGGTATTGACTGTGTCCTACTGCTAACCTGAGTTTCAACCTTTTAACTTCCCTAGTAAACCCCATGATTCTGACATCCATTTTAGTCTTTCCTTTTTAGTAAAGCTTTTTTTATGCATGATGTCCTTGCCAACCAACAACTGGTCTTTGGTCTTTAGTGTTCACTGCATCAAACCTACTTCATTCATAACACAAGTGAGATATGGAACCAAGTTCTGCTCTGGTAGATTCACTCTACCATTTTTGACAGTGGGTTGACGGATATATAGAGGTAAAAAAGGTAATTTTTTAAAGACTAGAATGGATGTCAAGAGACAAAGGAAAACGAGTTCAAAGAAGTTTAAGAAAAAATGTGCAAGACTTGAAGCTAGAAAAAGCGAGTATGTTAAGCATTTCTCAAAACATTCAAGCCTCAAGTTGCAGTGTTAAAGGAATCTATTGTCAAAATACTGAATGCAAAAAAAAATTATGCCTAGAAAGTATGCAGTCACCAAAAAGAACTGGTCAACTTTCAACTATTTGAGGTAATATGTAATCAAGAACCTATGATAAAGGATCTCTGGTGGCATCCTATTGGCAAAAAGTTGTGCTGCAATCTCACAGGCGTTTAAGGCCACCAGCTGCTCCACAGAAGGATGGGTCCTTTGTTCCAGTGAGATTAACTGGCTCTGAAAACCCACTGGAAGAGTTAGCTAGGGGTTGGTTCTGACTCTGGTACACAACAACATACATGTTGAGAAGAACCTATACTAATGTATAAAGTATAAAAGCAGCAGATGTATTTGAACCTCATTGCTTTTGGAATTACAGAGCCGCTTCTTAGCACTAGGCCATCAGAGCTGGGAAAATTGTGTCTGGCTTTATATGAAAACCCCTGGAGGTGACAATCTTCAGACTCCTGGGCTTCCCTGGGATTAAAACTATACCAAGCATAAAGCTGTAAGCGTATTTCCTTTGCTTTTATAAGAACATCCGCAGTCCAGAAAACCGGCTGAGGAAATTTACTAGGCAAGGGTACAGGAAAAGCTTGCATTCCTCACTTGACGATTGGAAGAGTTGGCGATTTATAGATGGTGCTAGATTGAGATTATTAACAATTTCAGCTTGTTCAGCTCCACAGTCAACACTCTTGGCACCAGCAGTCAGGAAATCAAAAGACAAAATACGCATTGGAGAAGGTTGCTATCTGGGACCTCTCCAGAGTGCTGAGGAGCAATAATGTAAGTCCAGAAACTCAAGTGCTGCTTGATCCAGACCATGGTCTTCACAATGACATGCTATGCCTCAAAGAGCTAGACAGTGACTAAAGATGATAGAAGAATCGATGCCTTTGAATTGTGGTGCTGGAGAAGAGTCTTGAACAATACAGGAACCACCAAGAAAAACGTAGGTTTGGCTTAGAGTGAAACCAAGTTTCTCCTTGGAGGCGAGGAATTTATTATTACTATTTTAGCAAGGATTTTGAAGCTCACTTTCGGCACGTGGCCAAGGAGGGACCAGTCCTTGGAGAAGGACATCATGCTTGGAAAAGTGGAGGGACATCGCAGGAGAGGAATACTAAGGGTGAGATGGAGTGACACAATAACTGGGGCAATGAGATTAGGTGTGTCGGGCTCGATTTAGAACAGGGCAGAGTACAGAGGCTGTTGTACATAAGGTCACTGGGAGTTGCAGTACAAGTTGAAGAAACCGAGGCAGGAGCAGCCCTTAAGAGTCATTGGTGATGGAAATAAATCAAGGCGTTAACCTTGACCCCAATGATAAGCTTTCTGAGACGTTATGTTCCCTAGGCGGGGTCTTTCGATAACAGACCGGCCCAGAAGCTGCCGAGACGCCGCGCGGGGGTCCGAGGGGCACCCTCGGTTCTGCGGGAGCGGCTCCTTTAAGGGGCGGGGCCGGAACTGGTTGTGGGCCCCGGCTTTGTACGTGTCGGGGGCGGAGCCCGGAGACGCTCCTCGCAGCATGGCCGCCGGCACCGCTGCCGCTCTAGCGTTCCTGAGCAAGCAGAGCCGATCCCGGGTGGGAGGTGTCGGGAGTCTGCGTGTCCCGGCTCCAGTCACCATAGACAGTTTTTTCTTCGGTATTGGGCAAAGGAAGGGACGAGGGTGGGGCTGGGCGGCCTCGGAAAGCGGCGGGGATGAGGACTGGGGATCCATTTGGGTGCACGACGTGGGTGGGACCGAGGGGCTGTGCTGCCGACCCTGCCGAGAACGGGTCCCGATTGCGGATGCTCGCACGGGGAGGAGGCGGCGGGGCCCTGCCCCCGATGTACGGAGCGAAGCCCAGGGCTGAACGGATCAGGTGTTTTTGAGAAGGGTCGTCTGGTGGGTGTGTAATGGCTGGTCAGTTGGGGGCTGCACGTGACGAGGGGTTTGGCGAAAGTTCCCGCCTCCCCCCGTCCCCTCCGTACACAGTCACGAACATTTACTGTTAACTCAGGTTGTGAGCTCTCTGGCGGTACCCGCTCTTTCACCTTCAAAGTAGAGGAAGAGGATGATGCTGAGCACGTGCTGGCCTTGACTATGGTGAGGGCAGGGTCGAAGGGCGGATTAGGCCCCAGGTAGACCGTCCCCACCTCTTTCACTGGGAGCCACCTTCCCTGACAACGCGATCCCTGGAACCTCAGTGTTTAGGCAAAGTTGGGAAATGCCTCCGCCTCCCGCCTTGCTTGGGTAAACCTCCAAGTCATGTGTACGTTTCCCAGCTCTGCCTTACCGAAGGGGCCAAGGATGAGTGTAATGTGGTGGAAGTCGTGGCCCGGAACCATGACCATCAGGAGATTGCAGTCCCTGTGGCCAACCTCAGGTTGTCCTGCCAACCCATGGTGAGCCCCACATGCCCCCCTATGCCTCGGGTTGATTTGTGGGGGAGATGGCGGCAAGCGAGCGAAAGCTTTGGGGCTCCCTCCAGTCAGGACGGCAGCAGGAATGAGCCAGGCTGTTCCACTTCTCTTTCTCCAGCTCAGCCTAGATGACTTCCAGCTCCAGCCTCCGGTAACCTTTCGCCTGAAGTCAGGTTCCGGGCCTGTGAGGATTACTGGGCGGCACCAGATTGGTAAGAGCTATGGACCTATGGCTTCATGTCTTCCCTTAGTTTTGGCTTCTCCACGCTCCAGTGCAACTTTCAGAGTGTCTTCTGACATCCACTTTAGACTTTCTTTCTCCCTTGTCTTTGCTTTCTTCGGGGATGATATCCTTAATGTCGTAGGACCCAGAGAGCCCACAGCCCCTCCGGATGCCCACCTAAGTCAGGTTCATCATGAGACTTCCCCACGTCAAGTATCCACACTTCATCTCCTGGTGCAGGCCCTACACATTCCCCACCTGTAGTCTGTGCCGCCTGCATCATGTGTACTCCACTCTTCTGTCCTCCTCAAGCATACCTCCTTCCTGAAACTGGCTTAGCTTCTGCTCATGTGATCTGTACTCTAGTGGCTCTTTGGCCCCTAGTTTGTAGCTGAGAGTCATCCCATCTAGAGCTTGTGATCAGGGTTCCTGCAAGCCCAACACCACAGGGTCTACAGTTAAAGATTGCTTGGTGTGAAGGAGGAATGGCTTCCCCCCGTACTCTTTTGTGTCCACCAGTTACTGTAAGCAATGATATTTCTGAAGAGGAGGAAAGTGACGAAGAAGACAGTGAGGAGGAGGAGGAGGAGGAGGAAGCTGAGTTGTGCTCTGTCCTACCTGCCAGGAAGCACCAGGCCAGGCACTAGTCGTGGTGAGTTAAAGCTGAGTGGTACCTGGTTAAGGAGGAGCAGGTAGAGGTTTAGATGCTGACTATCATCTCTCCTTAGGCCAGAGAGCAGCCTGTGACCTGTACCATGTACCACATTCCTGGACCAGTCTCAAGAATTTGAAACGTTTATTCTCCGTTGAAGAGGAGTTTTGGGGACAGGGGCAGGGTGGGGGGAGTGCCAAAACTGGTGCTAGGAGAAAAGGGGGCCCATTCTCCTTAGGGTCCTGTTCTAGACCCAGTTAATAGTATCTGGGATTTTTCCTTTTCTCTAGGGGTAGGAGGAACACTGAACTTCTGTCCTGACCCTCTCCCCCAACCTTCTCTTGAGGATTAGAGGTCAATAGTTGAAGCTCAGGATTAAAACATTTTTATCCCTTTTTACATTTTTGGATAAAGGTTGAAATAAAATGGCATGTGTGTTTTTGCAAATCATTTGAATGGCTTCTTATGCTGGAATGACATTCCCCTAGGGACCACCAGGTGGCACTGTGGCAGCACCAAGGACAACCCTGGACTTGTGAGCTCTGATGGGATAGTTCTTTGCAACTTGCGCTGCTAACTTAAAGGTCTAACCTCTCCAGAGGTTCAAATCCATCAATGGTTCCCTGGGAAAAAGACAGGCCCTCTCCTCCCATAAAGATTTAGAATACAGCCTTGGAAACTCAGTGGAGGTTTGCAGAGTCAGAACTGAATTCTGTCTACAGGGTCAGGAGGCAGGCCCATTTCTGTCCCCAACTCCCTTATTTGAAGAGGAGCTCCTAACACCCAGACCTTTCCCAGCCCAGTGGGCGGGGGAGAGCCATTCCAGGAGGTTATCAGTGTCCAAACAACGGGTCTGGGCCTCTGTCAGCACTCGGGTGATGGGCAGGGGACAGATAAGGGGGCTTAAGCTGCCTGAGGAATGTGACTCCTGAGCCCCATGAAGGAGGTCTAGCCCAGGAGGGTCTATGAAGGGTTGGGCGGGGGCCAGTCTTTGCTCCTTTCAGTCTTGTAGGCGGTCTTGGGCAGGGATGGGCCCTTAGAAACCTGATTCCAGGGGCCAGATGGAGGGGGCTGGCCAGATTGGGTAACAGGGAAACCAGAATCCGGGTGGCCTGGCATATGGGGGCAGAGAGGGGCTTCTGGGAATTGACCCTCTGGGTTAAGGAGTTCCTGTCCCTAGCATACTGACTGATGTTGGCGATCTGTTACCTGGAATCAGGTGATTGTAGACCCTAGCTGCTGCTGTACTAAGAAGAGATACTGGGTGTACCTGATATGTATGTGTGACCACTTCTGGGGTCAGCAGTTCAGCAGCTGTGTTGATGTGGAGGGTGTCAGCGCCCAACAAACAAAAGGTTACCTTAAGAGCCAAGCAGGGGCCAGACAGATTCTGGATGGACAGAGACCAGAGTCAGTGGGGGACAGGCTGCTGTACAAACCAGCTGCTGGGGAAATGAGTGAACAAGTGGGGGGGGGGGGTGCTAGGTAACTGGAAGGAACCGAATGGAGTGAGTGAAGTTAGTTTTGGAGGGAATGTCCTCACAACATGGGAAGCCCTTTCTAGTTAGCAAACATCCCTGCTGTGCTCCAGGGTCTGATTTCCAACACCAGTCCTTCAAGTTGAAGACAAAGTCAGAAGACTCCTTCTCCTGTATTATGGCAGTCAGACCTCATTCCCTGCTCCACGAGGAGTTTCCTGAAGCGTTTCCACGAGAAACCCAGGGTTCCAGGGGTTAGTCAGGCTCCCAGCCTCGTCCTCCTAGCCTCGGCCTCCTTCGGGCGCATGGGGAGGGATGTCTGGCGCTCTCTGGTGGATGAGGCTGAAACATCCAAAGGACACCCATGTTGGCGCGCTCCACGCTGCCTCTCGGGGCTCCAGGTGCGCTCTGCGGTGCTGGGCCTGCGCTTCAGATGAGTGAGGGCATGAGCTATTTATCCCGACTCTGCTGAGTCATTCATTCATCCACCCATCCATTCATTTCTGGGACGGACTCACGTTATAGTAAGGAAAGCAAGTGGAGGCACAGGCCCTTGCCTGTCTCTCACTACCACTCTCCATGCTTCTCTGCACATACTTTGTTGAAGGAGCGGAGACCCTGAGTGCGGTGAAAAGTCATCTCTGAGGACCCTTTACGCTTGGTCTCGCCCTTACACTGTACATGAGCCTCAGGCCACTGCTGATGGCTTGGGGCTGTTTGCCTTGTGGAGACGCCCCGCGCCCCCACGGTGCTGGGCGGTGGGCGTGCCCCTGCCCGCAGTGGGGGCCCAATCCACATCTGCCTTCTCACCCTGGAGGGTTTTGGTCCTCAGGCGGCGAGAGGCAGAGTTTGGGATTGTTTTCTTCGCCCTCACCTCTCCCACTCATCCCAAGAGGACACTGAGAGGCGTCCATTCGCTTTGCTCCCCACCTCCCTGAGGGCTGCAGACACCCACTGCTGGCTCACTGACCGCTGGAGGAGGGACAGACCCGTATGGGGGAGGTTGTCCCAGTGTGTGTATGAGCCTGAAACTGTGGCTTCAAGTGCTTAACACAGTCTGGGCAATCTGCTTTTGAACCATGGGCGGGAGTCCACGGCACTGTGAACGCCTTGGAGCGCGCAGGGAGTGTGCGTCCCAGTGCGTCTTCAGGGCAGCGTGGCGGCGGGGATCTGAGGGGCTCAGGCCCTGTGGGGCCAGAGGTGCGTTTGGAAAGAGGCAGTAGGTGTGTGTTTGGGTCCAGGCGAGGGCGTGTTTGCGTTGGCGAGGAGTGTGTGTTTTTGTTTGCGCGCGCGTGTGTGTGTGTGTGTGTGTGTGTGTGTGTGTGTGTGTTTGCAGAGTGTGGGGGCGGCCAGGGAAGGTGGCTGGGCTGTCACTCAGCGATCAGGTTGACAGGCACTCCCTCATCAGGGCCTGGGAGCTCTGATTGCAGATTCGAGGAAACAAAATAGCAATTGTAATTACGGGGCTTTGATAAGATAAAGGAGCGAGCTGGACGGAGGCAAGCGAGCAAGGGAGGGAGGGAGCATTTGCATCTGTCAGTCAGGGGCAGGCCTGGGCATAACGGGCTCCTGCTGTGGGGGTGCCCCATCGCACGCCCCCCTTGGCCTCCAGAGACCTGGAGTTTGGGAGAGAGGAAAGGATGCCAAAATGGTCCAATACTAGGGATGAGGGTCTCCAGGTGTGAAGGAGTTCGCATCCAGGCTGGGCCAGTTTCCAGAATGCCCGTATTTTCTGCGGGATTGAAGATAACTAACTGAGGTTGCGGCCCTTAACATTTTCTGGAGTCTTGGAAAGGCGGCTAGTCTGAGCCAGGTGGTCTGCCCTGCTTCCTCTGGAGGCACAAATGGCCAGGGTGGCCCTGGAGGAGACCTCAGGACCATGTACATATTGAGGACAGTGCTGGCTGCCTGGGGCCTGGCCTCTGCTGTTCCCATCAGGCTATTTTCAAAGGGTTGCTCCACAGTGGGAGAAGGGCCTGCCCTAACTTTCCATCTCTCCACTCATTAATTCATTCACTCATTAATGCATACAGACAAATATTTTCACGTGCCAAACATTTTCAAGAGGAGGGTGCTCTGGTGGTCTACACTAGAAGCTGCACTGTAATCCCAAAGGCATGTGGTTCAAATCTACCAGCTGTGTAGAGGGAGGATGAGCAATCTCCTCTCATGCTGCCTCTGAAAACCTCACGGGTCAGCTATGGGTGGGTTCTGATTAGAAAGCACACAACTGTGTGTGGAAGGGGAAGTTAAGGCAGTGAGTGTGCAGACAGCCATCGTCTTTACCCTCCTGAAGCTAACATTTCAGGGCACAGGGGGAGGCAGACACTCAACCATCACCACCCAGGCCTCTAAGACAGTGATGACACATGGAGGAGGGCAATGAAGGACAAGAACTGTCCAGGGCTGTGAACACCTGGAGCCTGCCTCACCTCCCAGGGGGTTGAGAAGACACTTGACATGCTAAACCTTTGGTGGATACAAGGGCTCTGTTAAATGGTGGTGCTTACAAAGAATGTCTGCTGGTGGGGTGGGGGTGGGAGTGGTGAAGACAAGTCTCTCACTGGGGAGGTTGCACACAGATAAGGTCTAAAAGCAAAAGCCAGTCCCCCCCCCCCCGACCCCCTATCATCCATTCATTCATAACCCACTGACTGTACAATCACTCTGCTTAGCTCTGGGCTCTGAGCCCTAAACTGAGAATTACGAAGACATGGCTCCTGTTTCAAGGTCAGAGTGGGCAAGAGTTAGCAGAATGAGCAGGGCCTGGAGGGGGCTGGGTACCAAGAAGGCTACTTCTCTGGGGAAGGAAGAAAGTTGAGACAAGACCCCTGACTGTTTTCCCTGTCTACCCATTGCTTGGTGTTTGGCTGTGTCTGGCAGTGGGGAAGGTAGGGTGGGGGGTAGGGGTATTGGTGTGAGGGTAAGTGGCGAGTTGGGGAGGGTGGAAGGCTAGAGGGGGAGGTAGGGAGGACCTAATGGTGCTGCTGGCCTAGTGCCTGTAAGTCACCTCTGTCCTGAAGGCTTCCTGGAACCACCCCATGACCTGCAACCTGGGCCTTGGTGTCCACTTAGGGATGCTGAAGGCCCCAGCTGGGTAGGGCACATATGGCTACACCTGCATGTGGGAAGTACCCGCTAAGCGCACCTCCACCTATCAGGTTGCTCCCACAGAAGCAACATGATTCAGGGGCCCCCTAAGCCCCTGGGGAGATGAAATTAGCTGGGGAAGGGGAAAGGCTTCACCAAGTCCCTACCTTCTTTGCTGTTCACCCTCTGGCTAGTTGACCCAGGTCACCAGATCACGCCTATGTACAGCAGCCCTAAACCCTGCTCTATCCTGTGCCAACCTGTCTCTGACACCCCAGTCACTGGATCAATCTATTTCATAGAGGGTCTTCCTCTTATGCGCTGTCCCTCCACTCTCCCAAGCATGTCGTCCCTCTCCAAGGATTGGTCCCTCCTTGCAACATGTCCAATGTCAGACGAAGCTTCAGAATCCATGCCTCCAAGGAGCAGTCTGATTTAATCCTCTCTAGGGTGAACCTGTTCGTTTTCTTAGCAGTCTATGGTATAGTCATTACTCTTCTCCAGCACCACAGCTCAAAGGCACCGATTTTCCTTCTGTCCTCCCTAGTCGTTGTCCAGCTCTCTGACGCATAGTGAGTGATATGTGCAGAGGAGACGAGTAGATGTGTAAAATCTGCTAAATGCATAAAATATGGACACTCGGAGAGGAAAGGCTGGGAGGCGGGAGGTGAAGCAAGTAAAGCAGCTGAACCTTGTTCTTTTTGCCCTTCCGCCTGTTGGCTTGTCCGGGAGAGACTGTGCGTGCTTTCGGGGACCAGTACTCCCCTTTTTACTCCAGCACTGATGGATCCTCCCCGGCTTCAGCACCATATGCACGTGGGAAGGGGACGGGGCTTCGGGTGATGCGGATAACGGGGAGGCATCTCTCACTCCCAGAACCTACTTTAAAAGTGAGCAAGGCCGGGGACCCCACAGGGCGGGTGCTGCAGACAAGTGTGGAGTGTGGGGTGTGCAGCGTCCCCATCGCGCGCACACGCACTGAGGGAAACCCGTGCACAGTCACCCCCTCCCCCGTGAGCGTTGGCCGCCACCCACAGACTCGAGCACACAGTAGGTGGCTCAGGGCTTCTGCAGGCCAAGCCCCGCGACAGGGACCCACTCTGTCGGATTCAGGCGCACGGGCCTTGCGGGGAGCCCCTGGCAGAGGTCTGGGGGGCCCCACAGAGCGAGCGGCCTAAGGTGACCCTATCCCTGAAAGTCCGAGCCGCGAGAGCGCCGCGGGACCGGCTCAGAGCGGGGAGACGCCCACGGTCGCCCCCACCCCCGCGCGGGCGCCCAGACCCCTCCCCTGGCCCAGAC